>NC_064848.1:206148936-206516436 GCF_024139225.1 Suncus etruscus | reverse complement strand
CCCATGGTGGGATCAGATACCAACCAATGGTGAAAGCAGAATCAGGTCCTACCCTACGGTGGGGGCAGAATGCCAGGTCACACCCTAGGGTAGGGCACAATCACCAATCAGTTTAGGGTAACATAGTAATCCCCCAAAATATTTACATACACAACACTGGAAGGCTTGGGGGACCCAATGGGGTGCCGGGGATTGAATCTGGGTCTGTCCCGGGTCAACTGCATGCAAGGCAAACACCCATTATCGCTCTAGCCCCGACTCCCCTCCCGTTTGTTTAAATTAATGTGTGGTGTCAAAAAAAAAAGTATGGAGGATAAGGTACTTGCACAACTGGCCCGGGTTCAGTCCCGGGCACCACAGTGTCCCCCAACTCTCACCAGGAGTGGGGGTCGAGCCCTGGTCGGCTGCATGTAAGGCAAGCACTTTTCCTGCTGTACTATCGCTCCAACACACATTACCTATATTTTTTACTCCACAAGATAGTCCTCTGGCTGAGGACTTGGCACAATGGGACTCAGGTGTACTCAGTTCATGAAACAGTTTTCTTTTTTCTTTCTTTTTTTGGTTTTTGGGCCACACCAGGGATTACTCCTGGCTGTCTGCTCAGAAATAGCTCCTGGCAGGCACGGGGGACCGTATGGGACACCGGGATTCAAACCAACCACCTTAGGTCCTGGATCTCTGCTTGCAAGGCAAACACCACTATGCTATCTCTCCGGGCCCCATTGAACAGTTTTCAATCCATCCTGGAGCGTCTGTCGGTCTAAGAAAGGCCCATCAGAGGCCCGAGTAATAGCATAGTGGGAAGGGTGTTTGCCTTGCAAGCAGCTGACCCAAGTTCAATCTTTGGCATCCCATAGATTTCCCCAAGGCTGCCAGGAATGATTCCTGAGCACAGAGCCAAGAGGAACCCCTGAGCACCACTCGTTGTGCCCTGCTGTCTTAATATAAAATAATGAGTCCTAGGTAGGTAGTTGATAGGGGGATGGTGAGCCTTTACTGGACTCAATCCGGCTCCCACAGCCCCTATGGTCTGGCAGGTCTGAAGGTGGCAGGGTGAGGGCAGAGAGATTCCCAAAGCAGTCAGATGAAGTTCCAGGAGTCAGCCAGCTTATTTCACGGTCCCTACTGCTATGCACACCTCCGCACATAGCCACCATTCTAAGCCCTTTCCTAGCAGCTACTTCCCCACTCCTCTAGGCTCTCTCGGCCTCCCTTTCAGCTGTTCTTACCAGGCTTCCTAACTGGCTTCCAGGCTGACCAACTCCCTCTGGTGATGTTCCTACTGCTGCTTCTTTGATGATACCTGTAGGGTACCTATCTGAGACCCACCCATTTCTGGGAGGGGTCTTGGAAACCGGATAATAGGTGTGACCTGGGCCGGAGAGATAGCATGGAGGTAAGGCGTTTGCCTTTCATGCAGAAGGTCATCGGTTCGAATCCCGGCGTCCCATATGGTCCCCCGTGCCTGCCAGGAGCAATTTCTGAGCACGGAGCCAGGAATAACCCCTGAGCACTGCCGGGTGTGACCCAAAAACCACAAAAAAAAAAAAAAAAAAAAAAAAAAATAGGTGTGACCTTACCTGCAAGACCCGGCCCATTCCTGGGAGGGGTCTTGGAATAGGTAGATAAACCCGGAAGCCAGGGGATTAAAGGTCTTTGCCTTTTGGCCCTGCTGGGCTCTCGGAGGAAGATGACTGAATTATAAGATGCAGGGCTAAGAATGGCCGAATGCTTGAAAGGTTATGAGATAGGCCACACACCTGTGGTGGTCAGGGCATGAATAAAAATAATGGTTCCTAATGCCTGCCTGTGAGTGAGTCTTCGTTACGCCGATCACCTGGGCCTGGGACCCACCGGCTGCATGGGGGATGAAGCCACGTGGCTGGGGCCTAAGCACAAAGGCCTCCATCCATCGCCATCCAGCCCCATCGTTAATTATTTCATGCTACAATACCGAGTTGCTGATGCTGAATCCGATGCTGTATCTCTGATGACGATGGCTCTCTCTCCTGATGATGCCTCTCATCCCCTTCTCTCTCTAACTCTCCTTCTTATCCCCTCTCTCCCCCCCTGCAGACTCCTCTCCCCACCCATTCCAGGTGTGGGCAGTTCTGATCATTCAGGTGGGATAAATTCAGGTGGGAGAAGGAATACCCACAGTGCCCCCCCCCAAAAAAAAAAAACCCTAGTCAGCAGCCTCCCTGCCTGGCCCAGCAGTCAGGATGAGCACTGGCTCCTGCCTTTCAGGGTGGCATGCAGGTGGCATGCCGTGCTGAAGACATCCAAGGCTCTGCGTGACCTGTTTTCTGTGGCAGAGTGCCCCTCATCCCGAGTCATACTTCGGAGTCCCCTGTAGGACTACCGTGCACCCTATTTCACATTTACTCAGCATTTCATGGCTTCTTTCTTCCCTCCAGCTCTGCTTCCCATCCCTAGGGGTCAGTTCCCCTTTCACACAACCTATTTTAGGGGTGATTTCTCCTACTTCTAACTCAATCTGTTAGGGGCCGGTATTCGAAAAATCACACAAAGCAATGAGCTTTGTATCCAGGATGAATTTGTTTATTTATTTATTTTGGTTTGGGAGGCCACACCCGGTGGCTCTCAGAGGTTACTCCTGGCTCTACAGTCAGAAGTGGCTCCTGACAGACTTGGGAAACCATATGGGATGCCAGTTTTCAAACCACCATCCATCCTGGATCAGCCATGTGCAAGGCAAATGCTCTACCACTGTGCTATCTCTCTGTCACCCTCAGGATGATTTTACTATGCACAAATCCAAGTCAAGCCTGCATTGAGTCCTGAAGCTGACTGCACAGAACTGTCCCCTGCAAAAGGATAGCCACCCCAGCCTGGGGTCAGGGACTTCTTTTTATGCTCTGAAACTGCAATTCACTGTGTCCTTGTGCCCTTTGCAATGACTGGTTCAATCCACCCAGAGGGTATAATGTTCACATATTCTTGGGAAAATTATAGAGAAGCCGTTTCCTCCCACTTTTTGATGGACTGGCGCTTCATTCAGGACATGGTTGGGAGGTGACTGCGAAGTCAGGACACCCTGTCTTATATAAAGCTCGTTCCAGACAGGGGAGGATTTCAGGTCACGGTAGGGGGTGATTGCGAGGTCAGCCTGCGTTTATAGAATGGCTGATGCCTTAGGATGGAGGAACTTAGGCGAAGTCCGCATTCAGGGTGGCCTTACACAGCGAGAGTTTCTCTTGAGGTTGGAGAGATAGCACAATCCGGGTTCGATTCCCGGCATCCCACAAGGTCCCCCGAGCCCCGCCAGGAGTGATCTCTGAGCACGGAGCCGGTGTGAACCCCTCTCCCCAAAAATGTGTCCGAGAGATAGGCCAGGAGCTAAGTAGGGCTTTGCAGAAAACAGCCGCCACCAGGGGTCACGCCAGAGCACAGAGTAGGGTGGTGGGGTGGGAGAGACAGAGAGAGACATAGACACACGCAGAGAGAGGCTGGGTGTTATATTTGCCTTGGAGCACAGTTTGGAATCGGCACTCATTATAAAATTTTTTTTCCAGACCTTGAAATACAACCTTTATGGCCTTTCAACTTTTGTGCCTGAGAGAGAGAGTGAGGGCGGGGGGGTGGGGGAGAGAGAGGGAGATCTGTCATTAGATTTATTCCCTCTCATCTGAGAGCAAGCATCCCCCCCTTCTGCCTCGAGGACCTCCCTGTCTCCCATGCAGATAATCCCGCCATGTGCTGTTGTCTACGCGGGCCTGTTTTTCCTTCTCCCACAAGTACAGTCGGATGGACCCGCCTGCTCGTCTTCCTCTGTGGCTGTAGGGACACTGCTGGGAGCTGGCCCAGGGGAGCAGTGACCCCCACGTGTTTATCTCTGGGGCAGCATCGAAGCCACTGTAGCAGAATTGCTGGAAACTTCTCTCTCTAGAGCAGTGCTTCTCAATTATTTTCTGTCATGCCCCCTTAGGAAGAAGAAAACATTTTTCGCGCCCCGCCCCGCGTGACTGTAAATAGTATCTTTATTTAACAAAAAAACTTTAACCTGCAAAAGAAAAATATAGAAAATAATTTGAGCTGATATTTTTCATCAGAGGTGATGTCTGGATGAATGGCTCCAATGAGCACGTTTTGCAATGCAGAGCTTTTCAAAGTGGGGTTTGAAGCAGGACACAGCAACTCCCAGCTCCAGAGACATATAGAGACATAAACACGGAACTTAGGTTGTTAGGACAGTGTTTGCCGAGCTCAAACGCACCCCCCTTTATGGAGCCTTGAACCCCCCTGGGGGTCGTGCCCTACTATTTGGAACCACTGCTCTAGAGAAAGCACATAGACTCATGTGCCTGCTTGTGGAAGTCCCTGAGCTGGACCCGCTCTCTTGGCACCAGCCTCTCGACGGGGGTAACTGGGCCTCCCGAGCCGGGGCATTTGAGGTTACAGCCCCTGTCCGCTCCTTCCTGCAGCTGTACAGGAACCAGAGGGGGAGCCGCCCCGGTGCGGTTCCTTCTGGAATGTTCCCTGCCCCTCACCCCCAGCCACAGTGTGGTTCCTTCCAGAAGACTCCCCGGCCCTATTCAGTGCAGACCCTTCTGATAGGTTCTCCCCCATCCTAGTGCAATTCCTTCTGGAAGGCTCTTCCATCCCAGTGTGGATCCTTGTGGAATGTTCCCTGTGTCCCAGCACGGATCCTTCTGAAAGGTTTCCCTGGCACCTGAGTCAGTCTCCCGGGTTTCAGTGAGCTCATCCAGCACTTGGTTACAACATGCATGTCCAGTCATGCCAGGGTGGATCCCGCCCTCCCAGCCCACCACCAGACCCCAGACTCTCCGGCACTAAAGCCAGTCAGGACTGGCTCAAGAGGACCCGACTGTCCACAGAGGAGCTGTTTGCTTTCTCTGTCTGCTGGGAGACAGATTTAAAGTGTACAGCTCGGAGCAAGAGGTAGTGCAGGAGTGAAGGCATTTTGCCTTGGACTCTGCTGACCCCACTTGGACCCCAGGCACCCTGTGACCCCACATTCTTGGTATAACCTAAGATACTAGACCCTCCCATGCCTGGGAGGGGTCTTGGGCGGATTTACATGTGACTTTACCTGCTAGACCCTCCCAGGAATGGGAGGGGTTTTGGGGAGATTATATAAGGTTTGGCCTAAGGGGCCAAAGGGATTAGGCCGGCATGGAGAGGTAGCAGGAGTAAAGATGCTGAGAGATAAGTACAATGCAGAGCTGAGTAGATATCTACTCAGCATAAATGATTATGTTAGGTCACACACATGTGGTGACTAGGGCATGAATAAAGATGCTACTTCCTGAAGCCTGTCTGTGAGTGGATTTTTCTCCTTGCCACCATCCTGAACCGGTAGACCTGCCAGCTGAAGGGGGTTGCAGAGCCATGTGGCCTGGGATGGCAGAGAAAGGTCCCTCCGTCACCATCCATCTCCATCCAAGCCCATTCTAAGGGCTTAATGCAACAGCACCCCAAGAGGGAAGCCTGTGCACAGAGCCAAGTGTAAGCCACGAGCTCTGGGAGTGGCCAGAAAAAATAAATAAAGTGAAAGCTAGAGCAATAATCTGCTGGATAAGTAGGGTGTCTGCCTTGCTCACGGCCAAATCCCCAACATCCCGTATAGTTCTCAAGCCCCACCAGGAATGACTCCTGAGCAGAGAGCTAGAAGTGAGTCCTGACCACCACTGGGTTGACCCCCCCAAAAAAGTTAAAGTGTGTGGTTCAGGGTCTGGAAGGTGCTTGTCTTATGGCCAACCCAGGTTTGACCCCGGCATCCCATAGTCAAACCCTCCCCCTGAGCCTGCCAGGAGTAAACCCTAAGCACTGCCGGCATGGCCCCCACACAAACAAATTGTAAATAAATAAAAATAATATGAGCAATCAAAAAAAATAATATGAGCCGGAGCAATAGCACGGCAGGGAGGGTGCTTGCCATGCACTCAGCAGGCTCAGGTTGGATCCCCAGCGTCCCAGAGCGCCCCCCCCCCTCCCCAGCACAGCCAGGAGTGATTCCTGAGCACAGAGCCAAGAGTAATCAATCCCTCAGCACCACTGGGTTTGGCCCGAAAACCCAGACCAAAACTAGCAAGTGTTCGGTTCCTGACTGTCCCCTTCTCACTGAAGCTGCACCCTCCAGACCCACTGGGGACATACATCCTTGCCCCAACACGAGCCCTTCTGCAGGGCCCCTCATCTATTTCCCATCTCTGGGAGTTTAGGGTGCTCTGGGCATCTCCTAAGGAGGAGCTGGGGCAAGGTCCAGGAACTACCATACTCCCCAAGACACTCTGGGTCATGGTCAGGGGCAGCCTTTTCCCTTCTATCAGGAACAAGAGATGCTTGTCCATGCTCCATGTATCTGGCTGTCCCGGCTGCTCTGGGGTACAAACAGATGCTCACTCTGGCATCTGGGGAGAGACGCCAAGACACACAATTTCCGGGTCACCTGTGAGTCTTGACTAGACCATCCTCCAGGGGACATGCACCCCCTTTCACTTGTGCCTGTGGCATCAATATCTCCTCGAGGTTTCCCTTGGGCGCTTCCAGGAGAAACTACGTCCCTGAGGCTCTGATTCTGTGTCTGGGCTTCCCAGCCAGCACCTTCTCCTGCACCCAGCGGCCTTTCCTGCTCTTCCTCAGAGAAGGTTCATGAGCCCCAGGCCCGCTCTCTTCATTTGATCTTCCTTTTTTTTGGGGGGGGGGCATGGGTTTGGGCCACACCTGGTGACATTCAGAGCTTACTCCTGGCTCTGCGCTCAGAAATCGTTCCTGGCAGGCTCGAGGGGTCATATGGGATGGCAGGAATTGAACCTGGGATGGCAGGAATTGAACCCGGGCTGGCCGCGTGCAAGGCAAATGCCCTACCGCTGTGCTATTGCTCCAGCACCTCTTTATTCTTATCTTGGGGCCACATAACCCAACCATAACCCTATCTGAAAGGTACCATCCAGGACTAAGCTAGGAGTAGTCCCAAACTACTCAGGCTTGGAACCTGGAGCCCCATGCATGCCAGGAGGAGCGGGCCCCCAGTTCAGCCTGTGGCTTGAACCCCAGTAGCATTTCCCTCATCTCACACGAGGCCGGCAGTCCTGCCCCCGCCCCAAGTGTGATGTTTTGCTTCTGACTGGTGTTCCCAGAAGTGCCGAATTTCAACTGTCCAAGATTCGGGATCACTCGGGAGCCTAGAACAGGGCAGCTGGTCTCGCCCCAAGTTTCCTGCCCCTTTGCTGGCCACGAAGTCTCTGGAACACGGGACAGTCGGGCGAGTATGTTCCCTCTGTCCGGGTCACCCCGGTTCTGTCAGACTAACAGGCTGACCTTGCTGTCTACACACTACACACACACATAGTGCATGCTACTGATGCACATGTGTGTACACGCGTGCGCACATGTATAAGGTCACACACATATGATGTGTGATGTGTTTCAGGGGCAGGTCTGCCTCCTCACCACCCCCGCTTCTGGCCAAAAGGCGTCCCCAGGGCCCCTGTGACCTGTGCCTCATTCCTCTCTGACTCAGCCCTTTGGCTGAAACACTAACATTTGTCATGTTCTTCCCAGGAAAGCCAGTTGGGCCCCATGTGGCGTTGTGTGGCTGCAGGGCTAGGAGGGCTGAAAACTGGGAGCAAGCGGGGGGGGGGGGGGGGGGGGGACAGGCTCTGCTGAAGTTGGTCTCAAGGCCACATGCAGTGAGCACCCTAGGTGTTTGTCTTGTACACGGCCCACCCAGATTAGATACCCAGTGTCTGTATGACCCAGACCCAGGAGTGATGCCTGGGCAGTAGGAAGGAGTAGATGGAGGGGCTGGGCAGGGCTGGGGTGCAGAGTGAGGACCAGAGGGCCCTGGGTTCCACAGCAGGCCTTGTTCCTCTTGCACTATGGCTGGGGCCATTGGGGCAGGTCACTGCTCCAAGGTAGCAGGTGGGGAAACTTCCAGCCGCTTTCCCATCCCCAGGTCTGGCTGCTGTCTGTCCTGCAGACTAAAGGGTCCCCCGCTGGCCCCAAGCCCAATGGCTGCCCCCAGAAAGGACACTGGCAAGACACCAGCTGCTTGCCAGTCCTGGCCACTCACACATGAGAAGCACCCACACGTCTGCACATTGCTGAGAAGAAGGGCCGGGCCAGATAGAGTCCTCCCGGCTGCACTGTTCCTACCAAGAACATCTCTACCATCTCTGGCATCGCACATCTGCGGGGGGCCTGCTGGATGGGGACTGCACCCTAAAACAATGACCGTTCTTAGAGAAGCAGGTAGGACAGGCCAGGGGACACGCAGACCAACAGGGAGACCAGAAGTGACAGAGTTGGGAGCCACTGGCCACAAGCTGGAGGGAATTGTGAAGGTCCGTGTAGACAGAGTTGGGGTGCAGGAATACCAGGTATATGGTCTCTGAGATTGAGGACCCTCTGGGGGGGGATTGTCCCACTTCTCAAGGCCACTGAAGTGGAAGCCAAGGGCATGGATGTCCAAGAGGCACACACAAACACACACACACACACACACACACACACACACACACGTCCTGGGGCCCTGAATGGACTGGGGTCAGGTGGGCACAGCGAGGATAGTGGGGTTTAGTGAGCAGGCGGAGGAGTCTAGGAGCAGAAATAGTTTCCATGTTTAATACTGTTGGCAAGCACAGCAGAACACAGGGCAGGAAGGGCCATGGCCAGACAGGTGGAGCATGGAGCCACCGAGAGGGAGGGATGGAGGGAAGGAGGAAGGGAAGGAAGATAGGAAGAAAAGAAGGAAGGAAGAAAAGAAAATAGGAAGGAAGGAAGATAGGTAGAAAGAAAAGAAGGAAGGAAGGAAAATTGGGAAGAAGAAAAATGGAAAGAAGGAAAGAAGGAAGGAAGGAAGGAAGGAACAAACGAATGAACGAAGGGACGAAGGAAGTTAGGTGGTTCTGGCCAGTGACCCCAGCCTGCTTCTTCCTAAGGAAAGGGGTGGGAAGGGCCCACAGCACTAATTGTACCCACTGCTGTTCTGGATATACCAGGTCACCCCAGCTGCAGAGAGGCCCACCTGCCCCCAGGGCCCCAGCTCAGGACACCCCCTTCTGGCTGTGAGGAGGCTCAGTGCTGACAACTGGCCCGAGGTGAACAGAGAACATGATGGAGCCCAGAGCCCTCCAAGGCCTTTCTGGATCCTGCCCCTGAGACAGAGAACTGGAAGGCCAGTGTGGGGACAGGGCAAGGCCATGTCGGGAGGAACCCGTCTTATTTTTCTGAGCATATCTGGTGTGCCTGGCCCAACCTCTGGGGTGGGCTGTAGTTAGATGATGGTGTCTCCTCCAGCCAATGCACTTCCACCCACACCGATGTGGATTCCAGGGGCTCCAAAGACCTGCAGGTCCTTCCAGCAGGGCCACAGCCATGCCTACAGGCATGGAAAGCACCCTGTACTCCCCCAGGTGACCTCCCAGCAGGGCCACAGCCATGCCTACAGGCATGGACAGCACACCATACTCCCCCAGATGACCTCCCGGCTGTGCATGAAGAGGGATGTGGTCTCTGGGTTCTGCCCCAACCAACCCAGCTGGAGTCTATTGAAGGGGACTCAGTCCGCTGCTCTCAAGTCTGGCTACCCTCCCAGAGGTAAGAGCACAGAACGACACCCCCAACTAAGGACGCATGGGTCTGAGCTGGGACATCCCTGATGTCAATGCACCATCCCAGGGGACAGTGATCCCCACCCCACACCCTGAAATGGCCTCATGGGGACCCCAAAGCGGGGGAAGTGGGAGTCTGGCAGCCACCAGCTTGGTTTCCCAAACCCAGCAGGGGTGCCCTGAAGTGGGAGGAGGAGCAGGAAGTGGGGCTGGGCGGGGATGGGACAGGACTAGGTGGGCGCTTTATGGGCAGGACTAGAGCAGGTGGTGGGGCTTGGGCGGAAAGCGGGTCTGGCAGGAGGTGGGGAATATCTGGGCGGGGCTTGAGTAGGCTCTGGGCGGGACAGGGGCAAGTCTTGGCCTGAGTCGGGCGGGGCCAGTCCGGGCATGGGCGTGGCCTTTGCCATGTTGTGGGCGTGGCCTGGTTGTCTTGGTCTGGCTAGGGCAGGGGCTTTCAGACAGGGGCGGGGTCTGGACATGTTCTGGGCGTGTCTTGGCCTGAATGGGTGGGGCCTGTCCGGACAGGGTGTGGCCTTGGCAGGTTCTGGGCGGGGCCTGGGCGGGTGGGCGGGGCGTGGTCTGGACATGTTCAGGGTGGGGTGTGGGCATGTCTTGGCCTGGCTAGGGCGGGGCCATCCGAACAAGGGCGTGGCACAAACAGGCTCTGGGCGTGTCTTGACCCGAAAGGGGTGGGGCTTGTTCGGAAAGGGGCGGGCCCTCCGGAGAGGGGCGTGGGCGGGGCTGTGGGCAGGGCCGAGCCAGACCAGGGCGGGAGTCTAGGCGTGTCTTAGCCTGGAGAGGCGGGGCCTGTGCAGACAGAGGCTTGTTGTGGGCGGGGCCACCCAAACGTGGGCGGGGACTTTCCGACAGGGGCGTGGCTTGGCCAGGTTCTAGGCGGGTGTGGGCTTGTCTTGGCCCGATGGGGGCGGGGCCTGTCTGACAGGGGCGTGGCCTGGCCAGGTTACGGGCGGGTGTGGGCGTGTCTTGGCCCGATGGGTAGGGCCTGATTGGAAAGGGCGTGGTCTGGTCTGCTGGGCGGGGCCCTCCAAATAAGGGGGGGCTGGGCGGGGCCTGTGGCAGACAGGGCTCGTTGTGGGCGGGGCCTGTCCGACAGGGGCGTGGGTTGGCCGGGTTCTGGGCGGGTGTGGGCGTGTCTCGGCCCGACGGGTGGGGGCCTGTTTGGAATGGGCGTGGCCTGGTCTTGCTGGGCGGGGCCCTCCTGAGAGGGGGTGTGGGAGGGGCCTGTGCAGACAGGGCTCGTTGTGGGCGGGGCCATCCAAGCACGGGCGGGCTCTTTTGACAGGGGCGTGGCTCCGCCGGGTTCTGGGCGGGCGTGGGCGTGTCCCGGGGCGGGGCCGTCCGAGCTTGGGCGCGCCGTGGGCGGGGCCCGTCCGACGGGGGCGTGGCCTGGGCGGGCGTGGGCGTGTCCCGGGGCGGGGCCGTCCGGGCGCGGGCGCGGCTAGGGCTCCAGCGCGGGCTTGACCAGGTAGCCGCTGAAGGTGACGTAGGTGTCGAACTCGTCGCCGAAGACGGCGTTGTCGCGCTCGCCGCGGAACTGGCGCACCCACACCTCGTCGCGCTCGCGCAGCTCGAGCAGCAGGCTCTGGCTCTGCATGATGCTGCGCTCGCCGGCCTGCGCGTACAGGATGGCCGCCGCCGCCTCGTTGCGCATGACGTGCAGGTAGGTCTCCTTCTGGTTCCACGTGTGCACGTTGAGGCTGAAGAAGTAGACGCCCGGCACGTAGCAGCAGAAGCGGCCGCTGAACATGTTGAAGTGCTCGTACAGGTTCACGAAGGCCGTGTCGAAGATGAGCGGCTGGTAGTAGGCGGCGCTGTGCAGGGGCTTCCTGCGGCCCACCGAGAAGGCGGCGTACAGCGCCTTGCAGCGGTCGCCCGGGGCCCCCGCCGAGCCCTTCTGCCCCTTGGGGCCCGCGTGGCCCCGGCCGCCCGCCGAGCCCGCCTTGCCCGCCTTGCCCTGCAGGCCGCGGTCGCCGCGATCGCCCTTCTCGCCTGCGGGGGGGGGGGGACAGGAGGGTTCCGTCCTCGGGATGCGTCCCTAGGGTCCCCGAGCGCTGCCAGGCCTGATTCCCGGGTGCAGAGCCAGGAGGGACCCCTTAGGACCCATAGCACGGTGGGGGGGGGGGCTCTGGCCTTGCACGAGGGCGACCCAGGTTCCATCCTCGACACCGCCGGGTGTGGCCCCCAAACAGAAAACCTGCACACCCAGACTCCCCTCTCCCTCTTTCTTTCGGTGTTGGGGACCCCTCACTCTCCCCCATCGATCCCTCAGCCGGACACAGCAGCCCCCCTCCCCGAGATGCCCCTGTATCTCACCTTTCAGGATCGTGATGTTGATCTGGGGGTGCACCGGGGGGCTGGGATCACAGCAGCGGAAGCATTGACGGGCGGGGGTCTCCTCATCCTGCCTGGGGCTGTATTTTCCGTGACTTTCCTCCGCCCTGGGGGATGGATCAGAGACACCCCAGTGAAGCCGGACCCCTCCTGCTGGGGTGCCTGACCTGCCTTGGAAACCTGGCCTGGCTGGAGTGGGGTGGGGTCTGTCTGGGGTCCTTAAGGAAGTTTCCAGAAGGCCCCCTGTGTGAGAGGCCACTGAGGGGCTGTGGTGGGGCTGGGGGCTGCGAGAGGGGCCACAGGTGTGGCAGCGGGACTGTCCCCGCGGGAGAGGCTCTGGGAGGGCCCATCGGATAGTCACCGGCTCTGCTCTGAGCTGGGAGGAGCAGCTGGGATGCTCAGAGGAGCCTCAGCCAGGACCCTGGGTTGGTGACTGCTCCGTGCCGCCATCTTGTGGCTCAGTGCTGTGTGATCCGGGCTCAGAGCCGCTTTGCACCACATCCCTCATGCACCCACCTTAGGTCGCTCCCAGCTCCAGCTCCAAGTGTTTCTACAAAGTGCCCCATCAGCAACCCCAATTCCCCCTCACTGACAGCCATCTGGCCATTCAGAAGACTCCCGGAAAGGGCCAGGTATCACTGAGTCATGTCTCCTTCCCCATGCACCACTTAACAGGACTGTAAGAGGGGCTGGAGTGGTAGCACAACGGTAGGGTGTTTGCCTTGTACGCAGCTGGTCCAGGACAGACACAGGTTCGATCCAGGGCATCCCATAAGATTCCCCGTGCTTCCCAGGAGCGATTTCTGAGTGCAGAACCAGGAGTAACCCCTGAGCACTACCGGCTCCCTCACAAACAAAACAAAACAAAAAGAGGGTAAGGGCCAAGGGCATCTGCTCTCAGCCCTGCGTCCTCCCTAAGCCCAGACACAGGTGCTCAGAAGGCAGAGCCAGGCTGGCATAGCAGCAGGATGGGCTCGGCTGCTCCTGTGCCCAAGGTGTGGGTATGTGACTGCAGACCTCACGCAGACCCACACTTTGCAAAGCCCATATGAGAGCAGGGACAGACCCCAGTCCCAGTTAAGGCATCTGTGGTCCCAGGAAGGTCGCACCCCACTGCCCTCAAGACGTGCATGCACTCGATCGTCCTGTCCCCCCGTGGACACTCTGCACCCCCTGACCAACTACCCCAGGTGCGCAGCCCTTACCGCACTGTGTGGTCCAGCAAAGGCTCTGTGGTTCCCTCTGGCTTCTCCGGTGGGTCTGGGTGCTCACGTGGCACACGGTCGGGCACCGAGTCACAGGTGAGGCCCAGCAGTAGGCAGCTGGCCAGGGCAAGTGCCAGTCCTCGGGGGCACATCTTCCCTGCAGGGGGCGCCAGGAGACCGTTGGAAGGGGGCCACATAGTCCTTCCCATTATCCTCCAGTTGAATGCAAGGCAAATGCTTTCCCTGCTGTGCTATTGCTCCACCCCCAGATAGTCCTGGGAAGAGATGATCTCAAGGTTCCCTTTGAGGGCTCACCCACGAGTCTGCCTTCTCAGGATCTGGAAGTGAGTGCCGCACCTCGCTTTGGGAACTGGGGCCTAGCCGTGTCCCCGGCTCTAGCTTCCACCCCTGCCCACCTCCTGCCCAGTCACTTCAACAGAGTTCGCAGGTACCACCCAGGTCAGGCTTGAGCCTGAGCACAGACTCCCCCACTCCACTCACTGAGAGGCTTGCATGAACCCCCGTTTTGGGGGGGGGGGCATAGTGTGCTCAGAATCAAACTCAGGACTCTATTATGAAATCCTGAGCCTTTGGGTGCCCCCCAAAACAGCACGTAGGGAGAGGGAAGTCTTTCAAGACGCTGCTGAGTGCGGGAAGGGGGGGCAGGGGAAATCAATTGGACCCAGGCAGTTATTCATGGCATGTATATTGGGGTGTCTCCTGTCCATGCACAAGGGGGGTAGCTGAGCACTTGGTGTCAGGCCTGGCAGAACTGCTGGCCGGTGGGGGGGGACAGGCAATGAGGGGCCATGGGGGTGGGGATCAGAACCCATCAAAGCCCCCAGCTACACACGTACGCACACACACCCCAGCCTCCTCAAAGGCCCATCCTCTCCCGGGCTTCGGAATTTTGTTTTGCATCTCGAAGATGCTGCAGAGAGGGACAGTCTTGTCTGATCTCTGGGGTCCCCTCCCAGTCCACAGTAACCAGGGCCCTACACACAGCCAGGAGCCCCACAGTGGCCTGGCCCACCAGCTGCCCAAGACTGGCTCGTCAAGCTCTCTGGTTCCATCCTCCCCGTTTCTGGACCCCCTTGTTTCTTCTGGCAACTGAAGAACTGGCCCTTCTGTCCTGGAAAGTTCTGGAGTCTTCATGGCCTAAGGGAGTTTCCCTTCTCGACACACCGTCCCTTCTGCTTTCCTTGTCACATGAGTTTGGAGGAAAACTGGATGCAGCCCCAGGCAGGACCTTGCCACCAAACACACCTCACAGGTCACCATCAAATGTACTCCCCGTGGGCTGGAGTGATAGCACAGCAGCAGGGTGTTTGCCGTGCACGCACCTGACCCAGGACAGACCCGGGTTCCATCCCCGGCATCCCATATGGTCCCCTGAGCCTGCCAGCAGCGATTTCTGAGTGCAGAAATTACCAGGAGTAACCCTGAGGACTGCTGGGTGTGACCCCAAGACAAAAACAAGCAAACAAAGATGTGCCCCAGACCTTGCCATGTGTTCCCCCAGCTGAGAATTGGGGTCTGCTCCCCAAAATATGAAAGTCTCCTCAGAGCTCCAAGAAGGGGAGTTTCTGTAGCTCAGTCAGAAGAGGTAGGGTACAAGGAGCAAACATTTAGGGGCATGATGTTGTGGCACAGTGGGGGGCATGAACAAAGATTTAACTTTTCTGGGATTCAACTCAGAGCCTCCTATGTGAAGCCACGAAAAAACCACATCTGGAGCATCGCTCGCAACTGCAAAGACAAAAGACAGGCCCAACATGTGACTCAACGAGGCCCCACACCCTTTCCAGCAAGCCCAGCCCCCACAAAGGGTGGGGTTCAGCCCCAGAATGGGGCCTTGGAAGACTGTTGAACCCCAGTGAGTCCCAATCATGGACTCTCAGCCAGGGGTGCCACAGCAGCTCCAGGAGCCTTGGGGTTCAGTGAGTGAAATGAATAAAAGTGAAACTGAGGCTCAGCATCTGGCAAGGACGGGAGAACACCCCATTTTCAGGAGGGGGACATTGGAGGCCTCAGGCCAGCAGAACGGAAGTGGCAGGGGCTGCAGGGTGGGTCCTCTATAGAGGACTCGTCCTCATGCATATTTTCCTGTTTAGAATCGGGATTCAGGGGCGAGAGAGAGAGAGAGAGAGAGAGAGAGAGAGAGAGAGAGAGAGAGAGAGAGAGAGAGAGAGAGAGAGAGAGAGAGAGAGCGCACAGCGGGGAAGGCGTTTGCCTTGCATGTGGCCAACCCAGGTTTAATCCCCGGCATCCCATAGAGTCCCCCAAGCACTACCAGGAGTGATTTCTGAGCCAGGAGGAAACCTGAGCACCAGCGGATGTGGCCCAAAAACCAACGAATAAATTGTTTAAATCGGGTTTTGTGTGCGCCCAGCCCAGTCCTACGTGCTCCTGGCCCATGGGCCATGCTGTGCTGAAGCTCCCAGCTGGGACATATGTTTGTGTCCCACTGGCGGCCCCACCCAGCGCAGCAATGCTGGATGGACAAAAGCATTTTAGAAATGCCTCCTCCCTCCGCCCTCCGCCTCCCCTGCAGGGGACGGGACTGTGGGGACCCGTGAAGGTGGTGCTCCTGCGCTCCTAGAACAGGGACAGGGGACACGGCTTTGCGCATGTGCCTTGCAGAGATCTAACTACAGAGCAGAGTACTTCCTGGGAACTGGGGAGGCAGCTGCAGGCCCAGCTGCAGCAGTTCATGGCAGATGTTGGGGTACAGTGGGAGGTGGGGTGTACCCAGGACCCAGCCGGGAGGTGCTGGCCACTCACCCCGGTGTTTATTCCATGTAAAGTTGGTGACAAGAGACCCCAACATCAGTTGGTGCACCCTGTGGAGTGACTGGGCCCATAGCGGGAGAACTCAGCAGGCCACGGGAGGATGGAGAGGTACTATCCGGCTCCTTCTGACTGCCTGGGGCCACAGCCCACTGGGCACCACCCAGTCCCTGCTGCATCCTAGCCGCTTTCCAGGAAGCAGCAGGCCCAGCCTGAAGGAAGATTCCACCTGCCTGTTCCAGGCACGGGCCTCACCCTACAGTGCTCCCTGTGGGGATTCGTCCGCCTCCCCCCCCCCCCCCAGGGCTCTGAGGTTCAGAAGGAATTTTGCTCCAGCCCTGCACAGCCTCCTGCTCCCAGCAGCTGCTCTGACCCTCCTTTCCAGGTCCCTTCAATCGCAGGGACACCTCTTGGTCTGGGCGATTCACCCATAGGATTTTCCTGTGGCCTCCCAGGGCCAGATCTGGGGAGCCTCAAGGAGTACCTGGGAATTTTCTAGGAGGGCCGTGACCCCCAGAAGTCATGCCCACACCGGAGGTGGCCCGGGGACTGCTGTGACTGACAGGTCTGGACACTGAGTCTCGATTCACAAACTTTCCCGTCTCTAATAGGGCCACCCTGGTGGGTTTTGAACTCTCCCTGAAATGTGCAGTGACAGGGCAGGGGGTAGGGGCACCCCCTATTGAGGGGCCAGAGGCCAGGGTGAAGGCTCCTGTGTCAGGCTGTGTCTACTCTGGTCCTTCCTGCTGGAAGCTGCTGTCCATTGATTTTGCCAAGGTCCTGGGGGGGTTGGGGAGAGGGTGGGTCCTGGGCCAGGGGGGCTGGAAGGAAAAGTGCTGCTCCCTCTCCATACCTCTCCCATCCCAAGCCCAGACCCAGCAGGCAGGCAGCAGACTGGCCTCCAGCTGCGGTTCCATCCCGTCCTGTCTAGCGTCCGGGAGGAACAAAGCTCGCCTTGACCCGGCCTGTCCTCACATCACCTCGCCAGGGCCCGGGAGGCCGGGAGGGGTGGGCAGCGGCCTCAAAGCCCAGCGCTGCAGGTGGGCTGGCCCCAGGCCCGGTCCTGAAGCAGTGGCCCCACTAGGGTCCGGCCACCCCCACAGCTCAGGGTGCACAGAAGCTCTGGGGTCCAGCCCAGGGTCCCCTGGTTGGACCTGGAGATCGAGGTCCTAAGAATCTCTTAGGTTCTCTCGGGTCTGCACCTGGGCACAACTCCGGGCACCTTGGCGGGGAGCTGCCTTGGGACAGAATGAGCCCCACCCTGTGAGAGTCTAATTCAGAGTCATTTCTCCTGCCACCGCACCCCTAGTGCTGGCCGCGGTCCCGTCCCGACCCCCAGCTGCACATGTGTCAGGGATTTCGGTGAGGTTCACACCAGAAAGCCCGGAGGACAGTGGTCCTGGGCCTGTGGACCTGCTGGCACCCCTCAGCCAAGCTCTGGCCCCATTTTGTGCCCAGCCCAGTTCCAGGCTCTGTGACAGTAACCATGGCCCAGGGGACATGTCACAAGGAAGGTCAGTTCCAAGGAAGCAAAGGGGTATCAGTGTGTTTGGGGGACACTGCCCCAGAGGTGTTGGGTTACACCTTATTTTACCCCAAACAAAGATCATCCCTGTTTTCTCTGTATGTTTGCTTATAACTTGGATTTACCCCCAAACAGAGATTGTCTTACTTGTAAACCTGGGGGGTTTACTGCCCCACCCAGGGTGGTCCCTGTACTCAATAAAAATGGGAGTTCTTGGGGCTGGAGAGTTAGCATGGAGGTAAGGTATTTGCCTTGCAGGCAGATGGACAGTGGTTTGAATCCCAGTATCCCATATGGTCCCCCGAGCCTACCAGGAGCGTTTTTTTTGTTTGTTTGTTTTTGGTTTTTGTTTTTTTCAGCCACACCTATTTGATGCTCAGGGGTTACTCCTGGCTAAGCACTCAGAAATTGCCCCTGGCTTGGGGGGACCATATGGGACGCCGGGGGATCGAACCGCGGTCCTTCCTTGGCTAGCGCTTGCAAGGCAGACACCTTACCTCTAGTGCCACCTCACCGGCCCCCCAGGAGCGATTTCTGAGTGTAGAACCAGGAGTAATCCCTGAGCCCTGCTCCAAACTAGGTAGAAGACTGCCAGACCACATGTGTTTCCCCTCAGCCTGGTCTGGATTATTCCTTGTGCAACCCTGATTCAGACTCATTCACTTGGACTTGAAAATACAGTTTGTAGGGTTACAGAGAGGCACAGCAAAAGTTCCCACATTGTGCTGGTGGTAGGAACTCGGGGTCCTGGGATATAGTTGGGGGTTCAGAATGGGGGTCCCAGGACATAGCTGGGGTATGGATCCTTTTTTCAGGGGGAGACTCAGGGCCACTCCCAGAAATTCTTAACAACCTAGGGGGCCGGAGTGATAGCACAGCAGTAGGATGTTTGCCTTGCACGCTGCCAACCTGGGACAGACCCGGTTTGATTCCTGCATCCCATATTGTCCCCCAAGCCTGCCAGGAGCAATTTCTGAGTGCAGAGCCAGGAGTGACCGCTAAGCGCCGGGTGTGGCCAAAAACAAAAAGATAAAATAAAATAAAGAAATTCTTAAGGGGCCGGAAAGATAGCATGGAGGTAGAGCGTTTGCCTTGCATGCAGAAGGATAGTGGTTCAAATCCTGGCATCCCATATGGTCCCCCAAGCCTACCAGGAGCGATTTCTAAGCATAGAGCCAGGAGTGCTGCTGGGGATGACCCAAAAACAAACAAACAAACAAAAAAATTCTTTTTTTTTTTTTTTTTGGTTTTTGGGTCACACCCGGCATTGCTCAGGGGTTACTCCTGGCTGTCTGCTCAGAAATAGCTCCTGGCAGGCACGGGGGACCCTATGGGACACCGGGATTCGAACCAACCACCTTTGGTCCTGGATCGGCTGCTTGCAAGGCAAACGCCGCTGTGCTATCTCTCCGGGCCCCCCAAAAAATTCTTAAGAACCTAAGCAGGAGAGTGCTTCTCAAATCTTGAGTTGTTGGGGACCCCCAGAGCCACATCCAACAGGGCCAGGGGGACCTTTAGGACATACTCTGGCTGAGAATCAAAGACACAGTTCCCTCTGGGTCTCACAAAGTCAATAAATGTGATTTAGAGAAAAATTTCTTATCGGGGCTGAAGCCAGAGCAAGGAGGACATTTGCCTTGCATGTGGCTGACCAGGGTTCCATCACCAACATTCCATAGGTTCCCTTAAGCTCTGCAAAGATTCCTGAGCACAGAGCCAGGAGTCAGTCTTGAGCAGGGCCGGGTGTAGCCCCTACGCAAAAAGATTTATGATCAGAAATTGTGGTCGAACACCTGTTGTATAGACCGACTGGCGGGATCATGGGGAAATTTCTCGGGCAGGCAAAAGGAGCCTTGACAATGGTCCCTGAGCTCAGAGCCTGGTGTAAGCCCTGAGCACCACTGGGTGTGGTTCCAAAACAAACTAAAAAACAGAAAAAGCCAGGCTGGGGCAGGAGGGGGAGGGAGTCCCTCGGTAGGGTGGGCGGGGTCACGAGCAGGGGCCTGAGGGGGTGGGCAGGGTTCCCTCCAGCACTGAAGCCGCAACTGGCTATGCCAGGAGGAGGTAGACGTGGCCACGGCCAGGCCCAGTGTGGATGTGTGGAAGGAACAGTGGCTCCAGGAGCTCTCAGCAAACACTCGGAGCTGGGGAAGGACCTGGGGACATTCCGGGTGGGGGTTCAGGCTTGCAACTCCTGTCCTAGGGGTCAATAGGGCGTCCTGGGGACTGTGGCCAGCCAGGACAGGAGGGCCATGAACTGGGGAGGAGTTGATGGGTGCCTGGCACAGAGCTTGTGAGGACACCCCCGTCCCACAGGGCCACCCACTGTCACAGCTATCCGTCCCCTGGGGGTGGTGGGGGAGGCAAATTGGGGCTGTTTTGGCTCTTGTCTCTATCCCGTCATATTTTTTTCCCATGAAGTGCGCATTATTTTCCACTTAGAAGGACAAAGACGCCCCACCCAAGGGACTGAGGGCGTGACTGGATTCCCCAACTCCAGGAACCGACCCCTGCTTGGAAGGTTGGACACAGGGACACAGGGCTCAGGGATAGAAATTGGGGCTCCAGGCATCTTTCCTCAACCTCCTATCTCCTCTTTGTCCTTCACCCTTTGAGGGCAGTGAGACCCCCAGTCATGTGGGAGTGGGTGGATGGGGGAAGGGTCAGCAGGGAGCCTGGAGATTCCAAGGGAAGAGGCTCCATCCTGCCCATGAGGGACACTTGAACCCCTGCTAAGGGCTCCCCGCTGTGGATCACAGGCACTTTCCACACTAAGGCCCAGGTCCCAGGGCATATGCCCCGCACAGGTGGGAAGCAAGTGTGTCTCCAGTCTCCAGCGTGACACGCCAGAACTTTACAGACTCTCTCTGCCTCCCTGGGTGCTAGCCATCAGCTCCAGCCTCAGAGACCACTGGT
Source organism: Suncus etruscus (assembly GCF_024139225.1). Taxonomy (NCBI): domain Eukaryota; kingdom Metazoa; phylum Chordata; class Mammalia; order Eulipotyphla; family Soricidae; genus Suncus; species Suncus etruscus. The sequence goes on along the minus strand of NC_064848.1, from coordinate 206,496,046 downwards.
GTCCCCAAGCCAGGTCATGCCTCATTGTCAGCCCTGGGCTCCGGAACTCCCACTGCTGGGTCTGTGTGGACTCCTTCATCGAAGGCCTCCGTGCTGTGACCAGGAAACCCAGGGGATTGGAAAACCGCTGTTTGCCTGGCCCACCTTGGCTCCACGAATGTGCCTGGCCCACTGGGCTGGAGAGGAGAGAGGCCTCTCTTGGCGGGGGGGGGGGGGGGGGGGGGGCTGGGATAGCAGCACCCCAACTGGGCAGAGTGTTTTGAGGTGAGCCCAGCCCTATGGGAGTGGAGAAAAGAATCAGCCAATTTGATTTTGGATACAGGAGCACTACAGGTTGCCCTGTGCATGCCAAGCCCCTGCGTGCTGTTGGGCTGAGGACATCAGAAGACTGAGAACAGGGAGTCAGAAGAAGGTGGGGAGGATCTCGTGGGAATCCCAGTCCCCCCACCCCCTGCCCTAGCCTCCACTCTCAGGTCTCCTGAGTCCAAGTCTGAGCTTTGGGTCTTTGTTCTCATAAATTTACCAGAAAAGATATGGGACCCCTAAGGTCAACCCCAAACCACCGGATGCCCATCTCTCAAACACACCCCAGATGGGGGAGAGGTTCCAGTAGTCTGCACTGAGGACCAAGCCTACTGGCAGCCTGAGCTGACTTGTGGATTGGCTGCTGGCAGGGGCCTGGGAGAGTTGTGGGCAGAGGCGGGCAGAAGTGGGCAGAGGCAAGCAAAGCGGCTGGCAGACACTTGAGCCTCCGGGCAGGGCCAGCCCCAAACAAAGACCTGACGGTATTTGGAGCTGTGGGCACCAGCCTCAACTTCCCCTCCTCACCCAGAGCCCTGCCCACTCCTGCCCTCTTCCCTCTCCTCTTGCCTCCCTCCTGCCCACTCACTCCTCTCTGCCTTCAAGGACAATCCCCGAGGAACTGATCACAGGACCCCTGGCAGGTCTGGGTCGGGGTGTAGCTGCTCTGGCCAGGCCCTGCTGCTTTGGGCTTGCTGCAAGCCTGGGCAAGAGGGGCAGCGTGTTCTGGGGAGCAGGGCCAGTGACCACTCATCTGCTCCTCACAGGGGCCATTATGCACCTCCTGGGCTAGCACCGCAAGAGGAAACAGCTCAGGCCTCAAGCACCTCACTTCTGCACATCACTACACTCCTCCCCACCAGGTTCAGAGGCCAGACTAGGGCAGGCACGGGGAGCAGGCCCAACCTGTCCCTTCAGAGGGTCCGGTGTAGACCCTGAGCACACCCCAAGTCTCTCCAGCTGAGCCACTCCAGAAAGACCACTGAGCCCCGAAAAGCAGTCACTTGGGCAGTTGCTGGGACAATGCCCCCCCCCCCCGCCTCCCCCCCCCCCCCCCGGTGCCCCAGCTGCCATTGTGTTGAGGGGGCTCTACCAGTCTCTCCCGAAGAGAAGGCAGCTCCTAGCAGACAAAACAGGAAAGAAATCACAGTCTGGCCAGAGCGAGTGCATACAGCGGGGAGGGTGTTTGCCTTGGACATGGCCAACCGGGATTCCATTCCTGGCATCACATATGGTCCCCCAAACATTGCCACGAGTGATTGCTAAGTGCAGAGCCAGAAGTAACCCCTGAGCATTTCCTGGTGACCCCAAAACAAAACACAAAAAAAAAAATTTAAAAAATAATTTTTTGTTTTGTTTTTGGGCCACACCCGGTATCACTCAGAGGTTACTCTTGGCTCTGCACTCAGAAATTGTCCCTGGCAGGCTCGAGGGACCATATGGGATGTAGGGAATTGAATCCAGGTCCTTCCAGGGTCAGTCGCATGCAAGGTAAACGCCCTACCACTGTGCTATCACTCTGGTCTTAAAAATAAGTATTCATTTATTTATTTACGTATTTATTTATTTTTGGTTTTTGGGCCACACCCGGAGATGCTCAGAGGTTATTCCTGGTTATGTGCTCAGAAATCACTCCTGGCTTGGAGGGCCATATGGGAAGCCAGGGGATCAAACCGAGGTCCGTCCTAGGTAAGCACATACAAGGCAAACACCCTACCGCTTGTGCCACCGCTCCAGCCCCTAAAAGAAAAAATTCTGTTTTTGTTTTTGTTTTTGGGCCACACCCGGTGGTGCTCAGGGGTTACTCCTGGCTGTCTGCTCTGAAAATAGCTCCTGGCAGGCACGGGGGACCATATGGGACACTGGGATTCGAACCAACCACCTTTGGTCCTGGATCAGCTGCTTGCAAGGCAAACGCCGCTGTGCTATCTCTCCGGGCCCTAAAAAATATTTTTAAGGGACAATCAGGGCCAGAGTGAGAGCACAATGGGAGGGTGTTTGCCTTGCAAGCAGCCAACCCAGATTTGATCCCCGGCATCCCATAGGATCCCTGGAGCAGGGCTGACTGCTTAAGGGTAGAGCCAGAGTACTCATACCTGAGTACCACTAGGTATAGCCCATAAACAAAATAAAATAAACAAGAAACACACAGATTTGCTTGTATGTGCAGGAGGGTTGGACCCTCCATCCTGAACCATATCCCTACTGCACCCTCTCTTGGGCCCTGGAATCTCAACATCCCAAAGCCCAGAGCTAGGACAAGGCAGAGCTGGCCCCAGCCCACAGCCCTCGAGGACTCTTCCCCAGGGACAGCCTCAGCACCCTGATGGTATCTGGAAATTCTTTTCATCTTTGTTTTTCTGGTTGAAGTTCAATGCCAGAATAGCTAGTTTATGAGTCATCTGATGGGGGGCAGAAGGCCCAGGAAGAAGATTCCGAAGAAGCAACAGAAGCGTGTTATGCGGAAATGGGGTTCAGCCAGTCACCCTGATACAAAGTGAGTGCCAGGAAGGAGGAGAAGTCACGAGAAGGGTACCCCAGACAGGTGAGCTACTCATACATTGGGGGGCCACCTGCTGGCAGAGGGGCTTAGGCCCCCACACATGAATTTCTGTTCCCCTCACCTATACCTTTCTCTGCAGAACAAGAGATGTGTGTGTGGACACTGGGGTCCTGTGAGGGTCCTCACTGCACCTCCTGTCCAGTGCCTTCACATCTGGGAAGAGAGTTTGGGGAGCAGGTGGCGGGCACAGCCAAGTGTGGGCTGGAGTCTCAGTTCTTCCCATCCTGACTCTGAGACCCCCTGGAGCAATCCAAGGGTGAGTGGGCTGCTGGGAGGCTTGTTGGAGATGAGGGAACAGAGCTCAGCAGGGGTGGGGGGATTTAGGCTGCGAGTCCTCCAGAAGTGACCCCCCCAAGCACAAAGCTGGAGGAAGAACTGAGCATTGCAGGCTGAGCCTAGAGCGAGAAACAGCGACAGAGAATGGCTGAGGGTCAGCACTTGCTCATGGAGGACACACAGACATGCTCAGAGAGACCCAAAGATGTTACACACAGCACACTCACACATACAGACACAGACACACAAACATATTCACGCGCACAGAGACACAATTACTCACATGCACACAGACACAACCACACACTCATATACACACAGACACACACCATACATATAGTCACACACATACACACCCACACACAGACACACTCAAACACACAGCTCAGCCACTGCTGCCGCTGGTTCTGGTCCCACAGCTCTGCTCCAGCCAGGCGGGAGTCGAAGAGGCCACTGGATCCCCGTCCTGTGGCCACGACACGTCCCATCCCTGCTCCTACCCCTGGGCTGGTCTGAACCGTCTGGCACTGGCGAGCAGCTTCCTGCCCTATAAAAAGCCGCAGCCAGCAGCCTCTGGGGACCTCACATCCGCCCTGGGGGACCCTGGACCCTCCGGGCGGCTGAGAAAACTCTGGTTCTCAGGCTATTTACAATGTTTAGACCTGGGGAGGGGAGGATGCAGCCGGTGGTGGGCAAACGCCTCCTCGTGAGAGGCCAGGGACAGAGGAGATGGAGAGAGAGCGAGAGGAAGGGGCAGTTCTACCGGCACCCACACACACAGATGGGGACCGCAACGAAGTACATGCTTCAAGACAACATCCATGCACTCGCTCACACCATGTGTGTGCAGGCTGTGAATGCATGTGCTCGGCTGACAGCGTGTCCTCTGCGGACACAGTGTAGGCACTTTCTGTGCTAACCAGGCCTGGTGCCAACTCAGTCTGGGATGATTGAGAGTGTCCAGGGCCAGCAGCGTCACACCTGTGCACATGGTGATGCCGTGGGAACAGACAGGACTGGCACATGCTCTGGGTGTTCACGCGGCAGCTCAGAGGCTGACTTGGTGCCCGGAACCCTCTACCAGGCTGAGGTGTCCCCAGGGAACTTCAGTCACTCACTCACTCACTCACTCACTCACTCACTCACCCCACTCCAGCTGGGCCCAGGCCAAGAGCTGGACAGCTGGGAAAGCTGGAGTCTGGGGTCCAGGTGCCACTCGCTGTGGTCCCACCAGGTTTGGGGGCGTGGAGACTCAAGCTGCCACCCCCAGACCAGCTCCTGAGAGGACCGGAGCCACATCAACAGGAAAGCAGAGGGCTAGGGCACAGCAGTCCCGAGCACATCTGTCCACAGAGCCCGGGATGTGCGTGCCGGGAGAGACAGGGTCGCCCCTGAGCGCCTTCACCCTGAGGCTCCTGCTCACTGGCTCCTCGCGACCCCAGGGCCAACAGAAGCCCCCCCTGCACCCCAATTCTGCAGAGACCAGCTCTGGGATGTGGGGGGGCCCGTGCACACACTCACCTCGCAGCTGAGCGGGCGCCTGCGCTGCCCGGGGCCTCTCTGCGACTCTTAGGGCATCTCGGAGCGCAGCGTCGGGGCCTCGGCCGGGCGGAAGGAAGGGCCGGCGGGGCGGCGGCCGGTGGGTGCCCGCGGGTGTGCGACCCTCCCGGCAGGCTCCGAGGTCCCGGCCCAGGCGGAAGCGCCTCTCGGTTTCTCGAAAGTCGAGGAGGAGCCGGGCCGGGAGCCGCCAGATGTGAGCCCGCCCGAGCCCAGCTCCGGCCAAGCAACAGCGCCGGGATTAACCGTGTGTGTGCCCCGTGCGCGCGCGCCCAGCAGAGCGCAGCTGGAGAGGCCCCAGGCCCCGGGCTGGGCGCAGTCCTGGGGGGGCCCGGCGGGGGCTGGGGTGACACCAAGCACGTGCAATCCCTCCCAGGGGTGGAGGGTGGGGTGTCCTGATAACCAGAGCTGGAAAACCCCCGGATCCTTGGCACTGGCCTCTTGCAGTTTGGGGGACCCTCCTGCTCGCCCACCGGTGCCCCTTACCCCCACTGGCTCCTATTGGGCTCCAGACACCACAGGCAGATCTGGGGGGGGGGCTCTGTGAACCCCTAAAACGGTGCAAAGCTACACCATTTTCCGAAAGGGACTATAGCTGGTGGGGTCCTGCTTCCCCAGCGCTCCAGGAATCTGGGAAGGGTTTCATTGGGGCAGTCCCCAGGGGCAGAGTCAAGGTTGGTAGGGTCACTCCCTCTCCCCTAGTTCCACCCGCCCTGCCCTGGGTCACCCTTATAGCTCCCCCTGTCCCCGTCTCACTTCCCAGGGGCTGCTCCCGTCAGGGCCAGGGGTCATCAGCTCTGTTCCAGATTTGGGGTGCAACCTGATTGTGCTGGAATTTTATCGTTATCAGCAGAAGAGGAAGGATGAGGAGGACAGAACTTTGTTTTCTCTGCTACTCCCTCCCAGCTGGAGAGTTTCCTGTGTCCCTGACTCCCACTCTCGGTGTCTGGCCCCCTGTCCTAGCAGGACCCTTGTGGGCTGACCCCCACTGCTCCCTGTCACAGTGTTCCCCGGATGTCTGCAGGCAGCGAGGTCAGGGCTGAGTCCGGTACAGCTGTCCCGCCAGGGAGAGGCAAGATAGTGGGGCTGGGAGAGAGGGAGGCCTGGGGCAGGACTAGTCCTCAGAGCTCTGCACCCATCCCTTCAGAGATAGGGGAGAAGGTTTGTCTAACCTCGGTAGGGCATCCCCCACCCCCGTACCCCAGTGCTTCTCAACACCCTGAGATCTGCTTCTCCGTGTTCCCAAGTGTGGCTTGAAGAGGCTTCCTGGCAACAGGGCCCACTCAGCATGTGACAAAGACCCCCCCTCAGCTGTCCCTACTCAGACCCGTCCACAGAAAAGGGTGAAGGGATGGGCCCAGAGAGATAGCACAGCAGCATTTGCCTTGCAAGCAGCCGATCCAGGACCAAAGGTGGTTGGTTCGAATCCCGGTGTCCCATATGGTCCCCCGTGCCTGCCAGGAGTAACCCCTGAGCACCACAGGGTGTGGCCCAAAAACCAAAAAAAAAAAAAAAGGGTGAAGGGAATTGGGGGACACATCCAGGGCACTGTGGAGGTTTGTGTCTGGGATAGGGGCAATTCTGCCTTGGTGGGACTCCCTGAGCATGAAGGTAACTCGGTGCCCTGCATGAGATTTAAGGCCTTGCCCGGCCAGCCCAGACTGGAACCATATCCCTGGCCAATCCTGGCTGACACCACGCAGCTAGAATGAGGGAAGGACCTGGTAGGCAATGGTTTCTCCCACCTGCTACGTGGCGTAGGGCTCCGCTCTGTGGCTTCTTCTGCGGATGGAAGGACAAACCCAGCAGAGGGGTGCCCAGAAAGGCCCAAATGTGCGAGCGTTCACAAGCTGAGGAGCCCCAAGGCCCAGATCCTGCAGACTTTGGCAGAGAGCAGAGCGGAAAGAGGCCCCTGGCTGAAAGCTGGTCCCGGAGACAGGGCCGGGCCAGGCCTGAGGGGCAGTGTTTTCCCAGGAGCTGTTGTGCCTGCAAACCTTAGTGGCAGGGTCAGAGCCCAGCATGGCCTCCCAGGCCTGTCTTGTCTCCTGGAGGATGAGTCCAGCTCTCCTCTTACAGTCCCCCCAGACCTTTTGCTCATTTGTTCTGGATTTGAGAGGGAAATCATTCCCAAAAGTCTCCCTTTGGGGGGATTTGGAGTAAGGAGCTGAACACTGGCCTCGACCCCACGACTGTGGACTTAAAGAGAGGAATGTTGGGGCTGGAGAAATAGTACAGCGAAGGACCAGAATAAAAAATGAAAAAGAAACAGTGAAGGGGCCCGGAGAGATAGCACAGCAGCGTTTGCCTTGCAAGCAGCCGATCCAGGACTAAAGGTGGTTGGTTCGAATCCTGGTGTCCCATATGGTCCCCCGTGCCTGCCAGGAGCTCTTTCTGAGCAGACAGCCAGGAGTAACCCCTGAGCATCGCTGGGTGTGGCCCAAAAACCAAAAAAAAAAAAATAAAATAAAATAAAAAAAATAGAAAGAAACAGTGAAGGACCAGAGAAGGTCCTTCAGGGAGGGCGCTGACCTTGTACACAGCCCATCCAGATTCAATCCCCAGCATCCCTTATGGTCCAGAGAGCACAGGCCTGGGTAATTTCTGAACAAAGAACCAGGAGTAAGGGGCCGGGCGGTGTCGCTAGAGGTAAGGTGCCTGCCTTGCCTGCGCTAGCCTAGGACGGACCGTGGTTCGATCCCACGGCGTCCCATATGGTCCCCCAAGCCAGGAGCGACTTCTGAGCACATAGCCAGGAGTAACCCCTGAGCGTCACTGGATGTGGCCCAAAAACCAAAAAAAAAAAAAAAGAACCAGGAGTAAGCCCCGAGCATAGCTGGGTGTGGCCCCTAAAACAAACAAAACAATAAGACAAATAGTACAGTGGGTAGGTAAAGTGCTTGCCTGGCATGTGACTGACCCAGGTTTGAGCCCCTTGAGCACCCCCAGGAGTGATTCCTGAGTGCAGAGCCAGGAGTAATCTCTGAGCATCGAAGGGTGTCAACCAAAATAATAAAAAATAAATTTTAAGGGGCTCCAGAAATAGCACAGCTGTAGGTCATTTGCCTTGCATGCAGCCGAGCCGATCGTGGACAGGCAGTAGTTTGAATCCAGGCATTCCATATGGTCCCCTGAGCCTGTTAGGAGTGATTTCTGAGCACAAAGCCAGGAGGAACCCCTGAGCACCACCGGGTATGGTCAAGTAAATAAATAAATAAATAAATAAAAATTAGGGGCTGGTGAGGTGGCGCTAGAGTAAGGTGTCTGCCTTGCAAGCGCTAGCCAAGGAAGGACCTCGGTTCAATCCCCTGGAGTCCCATACGGCCCCCCAAGTCAGGGGCAATTTCTGAGCGCTTAGCCAGGAGTAACCCCTGAGCAACAAGCGGGTGTGGCCCGAAAAGCCAAAAAAAAAAAAAAATTAAAGGAGGCCGAAGAGATAGCATGGAATTAAGGCGTTTGCCTTGCATGCAGAAGGACGGTGGTTCAAATCCCGGCATCCCATATGGTCCCCCGAGCCTGCCAGGAGCAATTTCTGAGTGTAGAGCTAGGAATGACCCCTGAGTGCTGCCGGGTATGACCCAAAATCAAAAAAATAAATAAATAAATAAATAAATAAATAAATAAATAAAAAAAGACAAGAGGGGCCAGAGAAGTGGCGCAGTGGACAGTGGTAGGCTATTTGCCTTGCATGCGGCTGACATAGACCGAATTTTGATCCTCTAGGTTCCCATATGGTCCCCCAAGTCAAGAGCGATTTCTGAGCGCATAGCCAGGAGTAACCCTTGAGTGTCACTGATGTGGCCCAAACATAAAAATAAAATAAAATAAAAAGACAAGAAAAAGTTTTTCAAAATGCTCTTGCAGGGGCTAGAGTGATAGCATAATGCGTAGGAAGTTTGCCTTGCACTTTGGCCTGCCTAGATTCAATCTCTGTTATCCCATATGGTCCCAGGAGTAACTTCTGAGTGCAGAGCCAGGAGTGACCCCAGAGCACCACGGGTGTGGCCAAAAGCAAAAACAAACCAAAAAAAAAAAAATGTTCATGTTATTTCTACCTTCGCCCACCAGCCTCTGGGCTTGAGCCCTGGCTAGGGACTGGTGCACACAGGCTGGGATTACTCACCCTCGGGAAGCTGCCAGCCCTGGGCGGGCAGAGGCACCAGAGTCTCCCGAGTTCTTCCAGGGATGCAGGGAAGCAGCAGAGGTGTAGGCTCAGCAGCACAGACCACAGCAAGCTGGAAGCCCTTGGCCAGGATCCGCCCAGAGCACTGAGACCACAGAGCCGCCACAGGCACCGCTGACCAGTGCCTGGCTCTGGTGTCCCCCCAGAACAGCCTTAAAGTGCAGGCAATGGCTGAAGAGGCAACTTGGGGTTGCTTGCTCTTGTGTGGCACACGGCTGACCCAGTAGGATCCCCAACACTACGTAGGGTCCCCTGAGCACAAAGCCAGGAGTCAGCCCTGAGCCCGCTGGTGTGTCCCAAAAAGAGAAGGAAGGGCCGGAATGATAGCACAGCAGTTAGGACTTTTGCTTTGCACGCAGACTTCCCGAATAGACCCGGGTTCAATCCTGAGCATCCCATATGGTCCCCGAGCTTGCCAGGAGTGCTTTCTGAATACAGAGCTAAGAGTAACCCCTGAGCGCCACTGGGTGTGGCCCACCAAAAAACAAAAACAAAAGAAAATCAAAAAGAGAAGGAAAGGAAAGAGGGTAGGGAACTGTGGGGAGGAAAGAGTAAGGGCAGGGGAGGGTTAGGGAAAGGAGGGGAGTGGAGGGGAGAGAAGGGGAAGGGGAAGAGAGCAGCTACAGGTTACAGAGAAAGGCTCCGGGCTCCCCCCACAGCACCCCCAGTCCTGCCAGGGCAGACTAGTCCCTGCTCAGCAGTTTCTTTCTGGCCTGGTCGGAGCTCAGGCCAGAACAACAAGGCGGTGACCAGTCGGGGCTCAAGTCACAGGGCCTGGGGGAGATTTCATCACCCTGCACGGTCAGAGGTCGGGACAGCCAGAATACAAAGCAGCCCGCCTGCCCCCCCCCCAGCCTCTCCCTTGGGAACCTGCTGCTCCCCAACTTGAAGCTCCCGGACTTCCCGCTGGGGTCTCTGCCAGAGCCTGAGGTTTCCCAAATCTTTCCAGGCAGCTCCAGGTTCAGACGAGGGCAACCCTGGGTGTGGAAAGGGAGAGCACAGACTGGCCACATCCCTCCTTGCTCCTCCCTCCTCCTGGCCACGGCCATGCTCCTTCCTTTTTCTCACGGCTGGGCAAAGCCGGATGTGGCCTCCCTGCCAACCTGCGTCCGGGGTCCTGATAAGGAGAGACGTCAGTGGTCCACCCCTTGTCCCCACTGCCAGGTCGGGGTCCAGGCACCCTTCTCTGCATGGACCGGAACTGGCCTTGCAGACCTGCATGGGGTGACCAGCCTGCAGGTCCATGGCCCCGGGCTGGGGTGCGAACTCTGCGGTGATTCTCAGAAGGAGCTGGGAACATGGAAACTTGGCCACCAGCCCTCACATGCCCGTCACTCCTGGGCAGCAGTGCTGAGTTGGGGCAGCTAGGGCAGGAGGGGTGCAGGGCCCACAGCTCTGAGGATGCAGTTCGGGGCCTTACGCCAGGAAGGACAAACACCCTGAAGGACCAAGAAAGGCTGGAGCATTAGCACAGCGGGGAGGGTGTTGGCCTGGTCTGGGACAACCCGGGTTCCAGTCCCCAGGGTCCCTTATCTCTGCACTAACTCCTGAGCTCAGAGCCAGAGTTAGCCCTGAGCATTCCCATGTGGGGCTCAGAAACCAACCATCCTGGGGCCAGAGCAATAGCACAGCGGTAGGGCGTTTGCCTTGCACGCAGCCAACCCAGGACCAACGGTGTTTTGATCCCGGGCATCCCATATGACCCCCAAGCCTGCCAGGGATAATTTCCTTTTCTTTTTCTTTCTTTTTTTTTTTGGCTGGGCAGGGGGAGTTTGGGTCACACCCGGCAGCGCTCAGGGGTTACTCCTGGCTCTACGCTCATACATTGCTCCTGGCAGGCTCAGGGGACTATATAGGATGCAGGGATTCAAACCACTGTCTTTCTGCATGCAAGGCAAATGCCCTATCTCCATGCTATCTCTCCGGCCCTCCAGGGGCAATTTCTGAGCACAGAGCCAAGCTGGGTATGACCCCAAAACAAACAAACAAAAACAAAACAAAACAAAACAAAAAAGAAAGAAACCAACCAAAAGGGATTGTGTCACAGAGGTGCCAGCTAAACTTCAAGGAGCCACTTGTGACCCCAGGCCACAGTGTTCCCATTTCTAAAGGCTTACCTCCTAGTTGGCTGTTAGGGTACGCCCAAGGGCTCACGCCCAATTTGGAAAGCCCAGCCAGGACTTGCACTGATCTTTGGAGCTCTGTGGGGGTCTCCTTTCCTTCGGAGAACTTTCCCTGACCTAGGTCTCCTTCAGGTACCTTTTCAAATAAACCTGCGCCTCTTAGACTTCGGGGTCTCTAGTGAGGGGCTTCTGACCATCCCAGACGAGCCCCCATATGTTAGGGTCCGTACTCAATTAGAGACCATGACAACTCCAAGAATGCAATTAGCAAGGGCAGGTTTCTTGACTGACTAGCCAGGGCTGCGATCATGTCAAGAGACAGAGGACCGGAGCCCCGAACAGCAAAGCAAGAGGGTTTTTATAGGTTTTGGGCTGTAGGGGCAAGGCAATGTCCAATCAAGAGTTTCTCCTTCCAAATACGGCTCAGGGTTCCGGGGGGTTTCCAAGGGGATTTGGGGATTTTTGAGTTTGTTTCTAGTGTTGCTAGGCTTTGGGCTATAGGGTAGGTGGGGAGGCAATGTCCAACCAAGAGTTCGATTTAGCTTCCTTCTCCGAATACGTCTCAGGATTTCGGGGGTGTTTCCAAGGGAATTTTTGTGTAACTTCGTTACCACATTGCTAACACAAGGTGCTCATTTGGCCAAAGGTTTGATTAATTGGTTTGATTGTCTTTTGTCATTCTGTTGGCTGAACATTACAAGTTAAGTATTACAAGCATTGCAATGGATTAAGCATCACAAATTATTGCTAGGCCTATAACTATATTTTAAACATGCTTTTACCTAACTCTATTCTTTTACATATATAGATTCTATTATTGCTATGCTTTAAAATCAATATATGTTTTGAATCCTATCTCCACAGTTGGCGAGTTCCTTCTTCAGGGGTTCATGTTTCTTCCTCAAAGCTGGCTGGGTGTGTGTATGTGGGGGGGGGGTGGGTCAAGCCCAGTTTCACCTCAAAAATAAAATGGGGGCGCCCCCTGGCGGACTTCAGCAAATGCCAAGGAAAAGAATAAGCCAGAACTGACCGGTGCAGGATAGTGCAGGAGGATGTTTGTCTTGCAGCCTGGGTGCACACACAGACACCGGCTTTTTCTCTGCCCTGCTCTCCAGCCCTTGGTCTAACCTGCTCTCTGGCCAGTGCTCTGTCCTGCTCTCCAGACACTGCTCTGCCTTGCCACTGGCCCATGCCTTCCCCCTCACCATATCCCCTGTCTTGTCTCTCTGTTTCTGTACTGCCCGTTTCTGCCCTGGAGAAACCCAAGTTTTCTCTCCAATGAGCTGCTCTCCCTTTCTCTCTCCCCTCACATCTTTCTAAAAAAGTTACAGTAAAAACTTTCTTTTTTGGCCGGGGGGGGGGGGGGGGGTAGGGGGCTTGGGCCACACCTAGTGATGCTCAAGGGTTTCTCCTGGCTCTGCGCTCTTGGCAGATTCAGGGGCTCCTATAGGTTGCTGGGATCAAACCTAGGTCAGCCACATGCAAGACAAACGCCATCTCTGCCTCTCAAAACTTTCTTGTTTTACCAAAAAGAAGGTCTCTTAAGCACAACAGGTACATCCACCTGGGGTTAAAATTGCAACTCTTATGATACTCTCTCAGCAAACAAGTATTGTAAACGAGAGAGAGAGAGAGAGAGAGAGAGAGAGAGAGAGAGAGAGAGAGAGAGAGAGAGAGAGAGAGAGAGAGAGAGAGAGAGAGGGGGGGGGGGGAGGGGGGGAGGGAGAGAGAGAGGGAGAGGGAGAGGGAGAGAAGGAGGGAGAGAGAGAGCGCAACATCTGCCTTAGAGTCAGTCTGTGGGCAGGAAACAGAACAATATTGGTGGCGGGAAATGGGCACTGATGAAGAGGCGGATGTTGCAACATTGAAACTCAATAAGGAACAATTTTGTGACTGTCTTTCATGGTGATTCCTTTTTTGTTGTTTTTGTTTTGGGGCCACATCCGGCGGCTCTGCACTTAGAAATCATTCCTGGTAGGTTCGGGGGACCATATGGACTGCTGGGGATCAAACTCAGGTTGGCCACATACAGGGTAAGCGCCCTACCCCCTGTGCTCTTGCTCCTGCCCCAGTGATTCTATTTTGGGGGGGGGGGCACACCTGGAAGCACTCAGAGGTCATTCCTGGCTCTGCACACAGAAATTGATTTATTTATTGATTGATTGTTGGACCATATCCAGAGGTGCTCAGGAGTTATTCCTGACTCTGCACTCAGAAATCACCCCTGGCAGGCTGGGAGACCATATGGGATGCTGGGAATCAAGCTGGGTCCCTACTGGGTCAGCTGCATGCAACACAAATGCCATACCACTGTGCTATCATACAGCCCCAAGATTCTAGTTGTTGTTGTTGTTGTTGTTTGTTTTGGGGTCATACCTGGCAACGCTCAGGGGTTACTCCTGGCTCTATGTTCAGAAATCGCTCCTGGCAGGCTTGGCGGGGGGGGGGGGGGGACCATATGGGATGCCAGGGATTCGAATAACAGTCTTTTTGCATGCAAGGCAAATGCCCTACCTCCATGCTATCTTTCCGGCCCCAAGATCCTATTTTTTTTTAAAGTAAAAAATAACTATAATTCTTTGGAAACTATCAGAGAAACGGGCGAGCAGGGCGTGTCCTGGAAGGGCTGGAGCACCAGCTGCAGACAGGAGCTGGGGCCATCTGCTGCCACAGTGGAAAACCCTTTCTGCCTTCTCAGCACAGATCAGTGTGACCCAAAAGCCAACAGTGAGACAGGAAAGACCTGAAACATTATCCAGTAGGCAGGGGACTTGTCATGAGCAAAGCGCGGGTTCAACCCCTGCAGCCCAGATGATCCCCAGCACTGCCAGGACTGATCCCTGAACACTGCCAAGTCTAACACCTCTCTTCTCCCCCCAGCCAAGGAAAACCAGAAAATGCAGCATCACAGGGGCTGGAGGGATAGCACAGCGGGGCAGGCCTTACAGCCAACTCGAGTTCGATCCCCAGAATCCCAAAGGATTCCCTGTACCTGCCAGAAGAGATTCCTGAGCACAGAACCACACCTTAGCATTGGATGTGGCCCCAAAACAAAATAAACAAAAAGAAGCCACATGACAAAATCTTGTTTCTCTCCTAGTCAATCCACAGATTCAAAAAAATTCCATGCAAAATCTCAAAAGGGAGCAGAAGGTGGGGTGTAGTCACAGAAGGGAGGTGTCCTTGGAAAACTAGAAGTTTTGGTAGAATGAGGGAAACCTGAAGGCAGAGAGCAGAGCAGAGGATATCGAACCAACATGGCTGGCAGGACAGAGCCCCCAAACACACATGGACACTGGACAGTACATCTGAGGGTCAAGAGTTTGAGTGCACATGAGAGCAGGAATCTGGGGGGTGTTTCCTGCAAACAGCATGGAGAGCTTCGGGCACCCACAGAAGGAGAAGCATGAAGGCAGGTGTATCAGTGAAGGTTCACAATTTCTCGGTTGTCAGGCAGTGAGAGTGCAAAGTGGAAAATCCGATAAGACCTGCTGAAAGATCCAGACACTCATTTGCTCCACTTTTGCTGGCCTGTTTCTGCCCTTCTTTCTCTTCATTGTTGCTTCCACAGCCAGGGAGGACATACCCCAGTGCTTCTTGCCTTCCCCCATCTTGCAACATACATCTAATAGCTTTGTTTTTTTTTTTTTTGTTGTTGTTGTTTGTTTATTTGAGGGCCACACCCAGCAGTGCTTAGGGGTTACTCCAGGCTTTGTCCTCAGGGCTCATCCCTGGCAGTACTCAGGGGACCATATGGGATGCTGGAGATCAAACCCGGGTCAGCCATGTAGAAGGCAAATGCCTTCCCTTCTGTGCTATTGTTCCAATCCCTTTTTAAAATTAATTTATTTAGGACTGGAGAGATAGCACAGCAGTAGGGCATTTGCCTTGCATGTGAGAGGGAACGGGTTTCATTACCAGCATCCTATCTGGTCCCCAAACCTGCCAAAGGCAATTTCGGAGTGCAGAGCTAGGAGTGACCCCTGAGCTCCACTGGGTGTGGCCTAGAAACCAATAATTCAATGAATCAATCAATAAAATTTAATAAGATTAATTTAAACAACATGCTTACAAAGTTATTCATGATTGAGCTTCAGTAAAGCCAAGTACAACACCCTTCTCCAGTGCCCATTTCCTGCCACCCAATGTCCCCAGTATGTTTGGGGGTCACACTTAGGACTTATTCTTTTTTTTTGGGGGGGTCACACCCGGCGGTGCTCAGGGGTTACTCCTGGCTGTCTGCTCAGAATTAGCTCCTGGCAGGCACGGGAGACCATATGGGACACCGGGATTCGAACCAACCACCTTTGGTCCTGGATCGGCTGCTTGCAAGGCAAACGCCGCTGTGCTATCTCTCCAGGCCCAGGACTTATTCTTTTCTTTTTTTTTTTTTTTTTTTTTTTGGGCCACACCCGGTAACGCTCAGGGGTTACTCCTGGCTATGTGCTCAGAAGTTGCTCCTGGTTTGGGGGACCATATGGGACACTGGGGGATCGAACCGCGGTCCGTCCAAGGCTAGCGCAGGCAAGGCAGGCACCTTACCTTTAGCGCCACCGCCCGGCCCAGGACTTATTCTTGACTCTACGATCAGGAATATGTTCTATCCTTGAGATGGCGGGACCAAGTCCGGTGTGACTCCCAAACCTTCCAAACTCCCTGTGCATGCCTTCACTTCTGTACAGTCTCACTAGAACTTGAATTCTGTCTTTTTTTTTTTTTTTTTTTTTGGAGGCGGTCACACACACCCTGTGGTGCTCAGAAGTCATTCCTGGACCCATGCTCAGGTAATCTATGCAGTTCTGGGAATTACATCCCATCTTCCGGTATGCAGCGCACATCCTCGTGCCTGAATTCTTTCCCTGCTGAGATCCAAGTTTTCATAAGTTATAATAGGTAAAGCATGTGTGATTTTAGGGTACAAGCCTATGTGCTAACGCTACTGAATAGAGCACGAGAATTAATGATACGACACTCCACTTTGAGGTTTCCTCAAGGGACGGGGTGCATGAGGTGCTTTCGAGGTAACAGGGTGGGATGAATGTTTTTTTGCTTACATTGTCATACACCTCCAGAATAGCTTAGTAATTAAAAACAGTGAGTCATTTAAAAAATAATAGTGATAGGAGCCGGAGCAATTACAGCAGGTAGGGCACTTTCCTTCCAGAGGCCGACCTGGGTTCACCCCAGCATCCCATATGTTTCCCATGAGCACCTCTAGGAGAGATTCCTGATTGCAGAGTCAGGAGTGAGCCCTAAGCACCCTCAGGTGTGTGTGTATAGGAGAAAATACACCCCCCAAAAGTAAAAACAATCAAACAAGCAAAACATTTGTCCTAAAAAAGAAAACCAAAGTATCAGTGTATTTAGTAAATTTTCATATTTATTTATTTGTTTACTTGTTTTTTATTTTTATTTATTTTTGTCTTTTGTTTTGTTTTGTTTTGGGCCCATGCCGGGAGGCTCTCAGGGGTTACTCTTGGCTCTGTGCTCAGAAATCGCCCCTGGCAGACTCAGGGGACCATATAGGATGCTGGGATTTTTTGGGGGCCACACCCGGCGATGCTCAGGGGTTACTCCTGGCTGTCTGCTCATAAATAGCTCCTGGCAGGCTCGGGGGACCCTATGGGGTGCCGGGATTCGAACCCCCGTCCTTCTGCTGTGCTATCTCTCCGGCCTTATATTTCCTTCCTTAAAGGAAAGCTAAAGTCTACTTTTACGATTTCCTTGGGGTTATAAAATATCTCTGAGAATAACCACACACAGCTAGTGATGAGACTGGCCCGGACAGGAGGCAGAGCGGGGTTTGGGGTTCGCTGCTTTCCAAGGCCCTGCATTTGCCCTAGGCCCCTTCAGTGGCAGGCCCGGGGTGCCCTTCAGGTGCAGCTGCCCGACTCCCGCCTGTCAACCTTCCCTGCCGCTGCAGAGGGCCTCACTCTGGGCCCCAGGTGGGTGCAGGCTGCAGGTCAGGGCCCAGCCCTGCTCGGGGCGCTCCAGGAGACCGACGGTGCGCGCCAGGCCCCAGCTCTGCTTTGCAAACCTTGCAGCCCTTCGGCCCTTCCCCGGCGTGTAGGTAGGCCGCGTCCCAGGAAGGCCCAGCGCCTGGCCCCGCCCTCCTGCAGGTCATAAACTACAAATCCCAGAAGGCCTTTCGGACGCGACTGCGCAGGCGCGGTGCGGGGGCCGCCGGGAGCGCGGTGGGCGGGGCGAGCGCGCCGGGGCGGAAGTGGCGCCGAGCTCGTCCCTGCGCGGAGGGAGGCCGCGCCGCCCGCCGGCCCGACCTGGAGCCGCTCGGTGAGTGACCGGCGCCCCCGCCGCCCCCGGCTTCCCGCCGGCCCAGGCTCCGGCCCCGCTTCCTTCCTGCGGGCGGGGGCCTCGCCCTGCCGCACCCGCCGCACGTCGCCGTCCTCGGCCCCCCGGGCACCCCACTTGCACCTCCCCGGACTGGGGCGCCCACTCTCTGACCTGAAGGAGACCACCCCTCCGGTCTGCATGCCACCTCCCCCTCTGGTCCCAGACACCCCCCGCTTGCAGGCATCACCCCCAGGCGGCAGACACCCCATCTCCTGTGAGTGTCCTGCAGACACTTCCTCAGACAGTGGACACCTCCTCCCTCTGACCTGCAGGAGGCCACCCCCCTCTGATCCGCATGTCACACGCCCCCCACGTGCAGGCATCTCCCCTTGACAGCAGACACCTCCTCCCTCTAACCTGCAGGATGCCACCCCCCCTCTGACCCACATGTCATACCCCCCCCACTTGCAGTCATCTCCCCCAGACAATAGACACCTCCCTTCTCTGACCTGCACACACCCCATCTCCACCCTCACTGGACGTGGACACATCCCCCCTCTGATCTGCATGTGCAGACACACACACACACACACACACACACACACACACACACACACGCCTGCAGACACCTCCCCCAGACAGTGGACACCTCTCTCTGACCTGCAGGATACCACCCCCCTCTGACCTTCATGCCACCCCCTTGACCCCCCAGACCCCCCTCACTTGCAGGCATCTCCCCCTGACAGCAGACACCTCCTCCCTCTGACCTGCAGGATGCCACCCCCCTCTGACTCACATGTCACACCCTCGCCCCACTTGCAGGCATCTCCCCCAGACAGTAGACACCTCCCTTCTCTGACCTGCACACACCCCATCTCCACCCTCACTGGACGTGGACACATCCCCCCTCTGATCTGCTTGTGCAGACACACATTTACACACACACACACACACACACACACACACACACACACACACACACACACGCCTGCAGACACCTCCCCCAGACAGTGGACACCTCTCTCTGACCTGCAGACACCCCATCACCACCCTCACTGGCCGTGGACATCTCCCTCCTCTGACCTGCATGTGCAGACATACATGTATACAAACATACACACACCCCTGCAGACACTTCCCTCAGACAGTGGACACCTCCTCCCTCTGACCTGCAGGATACCAACCCCCCTCTAACCTGTAGATAACACTGAACACCTCTCCCCTCTGACCTGCAAACACACACACCACCACCTGCAGAGACATACTTCCCTCTGACCTGACCTGCAGGGAACCCTAGGTATCTGCATGCTGATACCTCTCCTTCTGATCTCAGACACCTCTCCCTCTGACCTGTACCTCACCTCCCTTCTGAGCTGCAGGAAACCTCTCCCCTCTGACCTTCTGCAGGTCATCTCACCCTCTGCTAGAGGACATACCCACCCCGCCTCATCCCTGACCTGCATACATCTTCCCTCTGACTTGGGTGGCTCCACTCTGCTCTGACCCAGAAGGACACGTTTTCTCCCCAGGCCACTGGTGCCTGCTCGAAGCCGACCCGAGTGGTTGGGCCTCTCCTTTCTGACTGGCACTCCTCTTGCAGACTGCTGGTCTCCATCCTGTATGCCTCCCTTCCCGAGCTGGCTTTTCTCCCCTGTTCTCACTTGCCTGCCAGCTTGTCTGTCCCCAGAAACCTGGTGGCCTACCCGTGGCTCCTCCCAGCCTTGGGGTGCTACATCTCCTGTCATACACATAAGCAGCAGTGAGGGAGGGAGTGGGCAGGGGCTCTGGCCACTGAGTAGGGCTGCACCCCTTCCTCTGGCTTCAGGGTGAGCGAGCTGGATCTTGGGATGGGAGTATGGGGGTTGTGGTCCAGCGCCTTCCCATCCCAGCTGCAGTGGCCAACCCCCCTGCCCATGCCTGTCTCCTGTGTTGGGGGAATTTGTCCGTCCACCCGCCTGGACAGCGCTGAGGGTACCATGGGTCAGCTCAGGGGCCTCCCTCCCTCCCTTCCTCCTCCACTCCTGTCCCATTAATCTGGCCACAGCTGCCATGCCGTTTCCACCCTATGCCCCACACGCTGTTCTTACGTGGATGAGCTGTGCTGCAGGGCCAGCCTGCACCGCCTCCCCGGACACGGATGCGGGAAGTGGGGCCTTTATTTGTGCCCCCGCCCCACCCCGAAAGAAAGGACGGCCCCCTCCCTGAACCTGTCTGTCCTGTGGCCGTCATAACCTCTGTCTACGCAGGATGGCCAGGAAGGTAACAGGTCTGTGCGCTCGCCCTTGCTCACTTCCCGCCCGCCCGCCTCACCTCCCAGCTCCCCCCAACTGGCCGTTGCTTGCCTCTCCCCCCATGCTAGGGGGGACACCCGAGTCTGGCCATGAATCCCGTGGCCACTCTGAGTGCTGGATGTAGCCCTGCAGCGTGGCTGGTTCTCTGGAGGGGAGCTGGCATGTGGGGGGGGAGACTGGGGGGCTCCTAGGGTGGTTGTGCTGTACCCAAGCGGGAGATCTCAGCCACACACACCCATGGCCCCATGGTCAGTAGTTTGGTTCTGAGTTTCGGAATCTGGGACCCCACCTTGTTACGACAGGTGGGGCCTGCACCTCGCTCGCTTTCTCCAGGAAGCAAACCTTGGAACTGCTGGCACTAGGTAGGGGCAGGGCCCAGAGCCAGGCCCTCAGACCTTCCAGAAGCTTCCACCATGGCCTCTCCTCTCCCAGGTGCCAGGCTCTACTTTCTCTCTTTCAACTCTGATCTTTTTGGGTTGTTTATTTTTTTGGGGGGAGGAGGTTTGGGTCACTCCCGGTGGCGGTGTTCAGTTGTTAGTCCTGGCTCTCGCTCAGAAATCGCTCCTGGCAGGTTCGTGGGGACCATATGGGATGCCAGGGATTGAACCAGGATCCCTCTGGTCTTGGCTATGTGTAAGGCAAAAGCCCTACCACTGTGCTATCGCTCCGGCCCCTCTTTGGGGGTTTGTTTTTGACCACACTTGGTGGTGCCAAGGGCTGACTCCTGACTTGTGCTCAGGGTGGACTCCTAGTGGGGCTTGGGGGACCGTATGTGGTGCCAAGGATGAAACCTGGGTCAACTGTGTGCAAGGCACTATACTCTTGCTCTGGTCCCTCAACACTGATATTTGGGGGGGGGGATAAGGAGCCACCTGGCAGTGCCCAGAGACCACTCCTGGCTCTCAGCTCACAATCACTCCTGGTAGTGCTCAGGGGACCATATGGGATGCCGGGGATCAAACCCAGGTTGCCTGTGTGCAGGACAAGGGCCCTCCCTACTGTGCTTTGCCTCCGGCTCCGCAGCCCTGATCCCTGCCTGGGCAGGTTGGCCAGGCAGCTCTGGAGACATTCTAGCCTGGTTTGGGGCAGCAGGCCCAATGGACAGTCCTTGTCCCCAGCAAAACATGGTCCCCCAAGGCAATGGTGCTTGGTGACTTGGGCCCTGGCAGGCTGGGACATCATAAGGTGGTCCCTCCCATCCCCAGTGCCCCTCCTTGTGGCTCAGCTGGGAGTTGCCAGACACCCACCCCTGGGAGCTGTTGTGGGGCCCCTGCTCTCTGCTTGGAGCTGAAGCTGGGTTAAGCTGGGGCCACAGCCCTGACTGACCAGACACTCAGGGCTGTGCTGTGCTTGGGGTCCCTCAGCCCCATCACACTGCTCTATCTTGCCTTGGGTCCTGGACTGCTCATCCTTCCCTCTCCAGGTCTCAGCCCCTTAATCTCTGCAGGTTTAGGGGTTCCTCCTGGCCGCCTCTGGGGCTAGAATGTACCTACAGGCTGGGGGAGTGCTTGAGGGGTACAGGAGAACTGACACTGGGCTTGGGGGTACTGTGGACACTCATTCTAGATATTACCCCACAGCAGGCAGGTGGGCATTGTGAAAGGCAGTAGGTTCTCCCAGCCCAGCTGTTCCCACAGTGGGCACCCCTACAGGTCTGTACAGGGCCTCTTGCTGGCTCTAGGTGCAAGGGTGCTGCTTAAGGCTGGGGGTGCTGAGATTCTGCAAGGAGCCTGGAGGGTCCCCCCAGTGGGCCTCGGCCCTGCGGGGTCTCCTGGGATAGATGGTGTGGGGGCTGTCAGGAGTTGCACTGGTCTCCCCCCCCACCCAGCCAGTCCACCCCATGAAGCCCAAGCTCTGGGGTCTTGGAAGAGGAGGCAGAAAACCCCCAAGTCCTGCTGTGGGTCACCCTGATGGAGATATCGGGAATAGACAGCAACTGGTTTTTCTTTACCAAGGGCTGCTCCCGGATTTGACCACACCCCACAGAGGCAGGTGCAGACTGGCACTGGTTCGTGGTGGGTGGGGTACTGCAGGGAGTGGGCCCTGAGGAGCCACTTGCACTTGCATATTTAGTTCTGCCCCCAGAAGCGTGGGAAAGGGTCTCCGACCCCATATTACTCTGGGGGCAGGCCAGGAAGGGGAGGCACCTGCTATTGGGAGCAGAGTTATCAGGGAGGACTTCTTGGAGATGACCTTGGGTTCCTGTACCCCAAGCCTTGCATGTGGCTCTCCCTGCCCCTGCGGAGCTCTGGGGTTCGAGCCTACTCAGAATCACCTTCCCAGAGAGAGGGGTGCGGGGACTGGTCCATTACCCAGAGTGGGAGTTAGCCACAGCCCTGGGTGCATGAAAAGGGTGATACGCGGGTCTCGCCCACCCAGCTGTGAGGTTGTCCTGGCTCCACCCCTTCCAGAGGTCAGTCCTCCATGGCGACGCCTGCTAGGAAGAGGCGCTTGTTCTGACCATGCCTGTTGTGTATGTAAATATTTTGGGGGATTACTATGTTGCTCACCCTAAACTGATTAGGTGATTGTGCCCTACCCTAGGGTGTGACCTGGCATTCTGCCCCCACCCTAGGGTAGGACCTGATTCTGCTTTCACCATTGGTTGGTATCTGATCCCACCATTGGGTGGGACCTGATTCTGGAGTATAAAAAACAGGAGTCTGTGGAAGGCCGGGAGCTTTTTGCTGGCTGGAACTGAATCTGAGTCTTTGGACTTCAGTTTTGTCCATCCGAATAAAGCAAATATTTCCACGAGCCTGATTGTCTGCGAGCTGTTTACCCGCCGTTTCACCTCAGAACCGTGGGCTAGACAGGGTGGCATATATAATATAAAGATCATTATAAAAAGGATATTAACAAGAAAAATCCGATGGGGCATGAAGGTAAATTAGCCGAAGAATTTGGTCGGCTCATCAAAACCATGGGAAATGGATTTCATAGATATATTAACCCTGAAAGCTTCAAAGTAACAATTGGTTTACTTAATGACCAGTTTGCTGGACACAATCAGCAGGATCCTCACGAACTACTGATGTTCCTAATAGAGGGATTACATCAGGACTTGCTTACTGTAAATCTAATGACAGACAAAACTACACATCTCATGGGAAATGAAAATTATGAACAATTTAGTCCAGAACACCAAAAGGCTCATAAATCTATTATTTATGATCTCTTTCAAGGACAATTCAAATCTATACTCCAGTGTCTCACTTGCCACCAAAAGTCTGAAGTTTATGAGACATTTGTTCATTTGTCTTTGGCTGTTACATCTACAGATAAATGTACATTACAGGAATGCCTCTCTGAATTTTTTAAAGAAGAAGAATTAAGAAATGACAACAAAGTTCTGTGCAACAGTTGCAAAAATAGAAGGGATTTTTCAAAGAAAACGTACTTATGGAAACTGCCACCAGTACTTATAATACACTTGAAACGTTTTGCTTTTGATGGCAAACAAATAAAAAAATTGCATACTTATGTAGATTTTCCTTTAGAAGACCTCAATTTAGAGGAATTCACTTCAGAGAATAAAAGCAAGATTAAGAAATACAACTTGGGCCCGGAGAGATAGCACAGCGGCGTTTGCCTTGCAAGCAGCCGATCCAGGACCAAAGGTGATTGGTTCAAATCCCGGTGTCCCACATGGTCCCCCGTGCCTGCCAGGAGCTATTTCTGAGCAGACAGCCAGGAGTAACCCCTGAGCACCGCTGGGTGTGACCCAAAAACCAAAAAAACCAAAAAAAAAAAAAAAAAAAAAAAAAAAGAAATACAACTTATCATCGGTGTCAAACCATTATGGTAAAGTTCACTATGGGCACTGTACTTCATACTGTAAAATTGCTGCAAAACAACACTGGATCAATTTTGATGACAAGAAGATCAAAAAAGTCCCTAATACATTGGTGAAATCCACAGCAGCATACATCCTGTTTTATACTTCTTAAAGATCTACAATGAACACCAGATAATCATTTCACTTCCTTATCAGTTGCTATTAATGCTCTAGGATTCTTTCCACAGGCATGATCAATGAATATAGATTGAAAATCATGAATCCCCAATGTGTTTCCTTGTAGGATGGATTTATGTCTTAATTTCATTATTGCTCTAGGTCTCAGTTAATCATGAAATTTTACAAATTAATTTAGTCAAGGTTCACCTGAAAGAGAAATTTCTCATCATATTAATGTTGTTTTTCTTTCTAGGTATACTCATTTAACGACTTTCACTCTTTTTATTTTAACATCATTGCTTTATTTCCCTCAATTTAGGTTTTAAGACGCTGACATAATGATAATTTTAGGTGGACTTTCTTCACAATGCTTCTTGCCTATGATTGATTATCATAAAGTTACTGTTATACAATAACTTTGTATATATACTGATATACATGTATAATAGAGTTGTCCATGTTTGTATTACGCATGAAATTCTCTTTCAGATCTGCTAGGCAAAACCATAAAAAAAAATTTTTTTTTGTGAATTTGAAATGATTTATCTAAACAGTTGCCGGCTATTACAATTTAAGGCGCTTTTAGTTGATTCAGCTGAATTCTCTTTTATTTTGTTCTATTTTGGATCCTTTCCAACAAGCCTGATTGTCTGCGAGCTGTTTACCCGCCGTTTCACCTCAGAACCGTGGGCTAGACAGGGTGGCAGACGCGTGCTCCGAGCTGGAAGAAAAGGGCCTCATTCTCCATCCCTCCATCAGTCAACCTCTTCAGGGGCTGACTTGCTACACATGCCCACCCAGGGGAGGTGGGCTTTCTGGTCACACCCATCCAGAAGAGACTGGGTGGCTGATCTGCCCCTGCCCCCTGACTTGACCTCATCTTCACCCTTGAACTGACCTCTCCTCTCTACCCCTGCCCCTCAAACTAACCTCTCCTCTCCCTCTCCCCCTGCTGCAGGCCCCGCCCGCCGTCCAGGCTGATGCCCGCCCAGCTCCCTAGCCCCCCGGAATGGAATGAGTCTATGCACTCTTTGCGGATCAGCATCGGGGCCCTTCCTGTGCTGGCGTCCATGACCAAGGCTGCAGACCCCCGCTTCCGCCCTCGCTGGAGGGTCATCCTGCCCTCCTTCCTGGGTGCCATGGTATTCTGGCTACTCTACGCCTACCGCCCGCCCCCCGGCAGGCTCCCCACGCCCAATGCCCACGGCTGGCGGCTGGGCATCCCACCCCGCTGCAATGACACCTACCCGCTGTCGGCCCCGCAGCGGACACCGAGGGGCACACGCTACCGCATCGCTGTGGTTGCCGACCTGGACAAGGCCTCCCGGGCGGCCCGGCAGGACACCTGGTTCAGTTACCTAAAGAAGGGCCACCTGACCCTGTCCGACAGTGGGGACTCGGTGACTGTGGATTGGGACAAGGGCCACGTGGTGCTGGAGTCCCACCTGGCGGAGAAGGGCCGAGGCATGGAGCTGTCGGAGCTGATCGTCTTCAACGGGAAGCTCTACTCGGTGGATGACCGTACCGGCGTGGTCTACCACATCGACGGCACCACGGCCGTGCCCTGGCTCATCCTGTCCGACGGTGATGGCACCGTGGGCAAAGGTGCACGGGCAGAGGGAGCGCGGGGGGAGGGGGGTTTACAACCTACCTGCCCCTCACGATGTGAAGTGCCCACGAGGGAGACCATTCCTGGGGGAAATCCTTGTGGGGATGAGGGGCCATCCCTGTCCTTGAGTGGAGCCAGAGCTGCAGGGTGGGGCTGGGGAGACATCGGCCCAGGGCCCCCACCCCGCACCCTACTCGGAGTTGGAAGCTCCTGCAGGCCAGGTGGGGTTGCCGTGGTTCAGTCTCACTTCCCTGGGGGTCTGGAAGGGCAGGTTCCAGGGTGCCTGTAGTGAACCCCCAGAGGGACAGGAAGGCATGGGGCAGAGTTTCCTCTCAGACTGGCGCCTCAGAGCTGCCGCAGAACAGCAGAACGGCCCTTGGTCCGGTCACTGTTGAGCTTCCACTCCTGGGCCCAGCCTGGAGCTTGAAGAATGTTTGCCCAGACGAGGTCCGGTGTGCTGGGGAGAACCTACCCACACCTCCATGTACACACACACATACATACCAACACCACACACACAAACACTCCCCAGGCTGGGGTCTGTGTTGGAAACAAGCCGGCACACCCCTCTAATTCTACAGCAGCAGTTTAAGGTGGGTCAAAACGATGCATGGATGTGGGACCTGGAGAGCAGCTTGCAGGCTGGCTGGGCACCCCCACGGAAGCAGCTCAGTGGAGATGTCCAGAGGGGTGTCCCTGCGGAGCCCCTGACTCGTTCAGGAAGAAGCTGGGTTCGTTCTGGCGGCGTTCCCATTTGTCTTGCATGTTGGCTGGTGGGCAGGGCCAGGTCTGTTGTGAAGGGACTCACACACAGTTGCCCAGGGTCTGCCCCTGCCTCTGAGTACTGCCCAGCCTCTATGACACAAAAGCTGCAGGACAGAGGGGGCCAGAGTGAGAGCACAGTAGGGAAGACACTTGCCTTGAGTAAGGCCGATCCGAGTTCGATCCCCAGCATGCCATAGAGACCTGTAAGCACCACTAGGAGTGATCCCCATGCTCAGAGCCAGGAGTAACCCCTGAGCTTCGGCTGGTGGGACCCTCTCCAAAAAATAGCTGAAGGCTGGGAGGGCTGGTCCTGGCCAAACACCCACCCATTCTTTTTTGGGCCACATTTGTTTGACGCTCAGGGGTTACTCCTGGCTATGTGCTCAGAAATTGCGCCTGACTTGGGGGGACCATATGGGACGTCGGGGAATTCTACGCTAGCGCTTGCAAGGCAGACACCTTACCTCTAGCGCCACCTTCCCGGCCCACACCCATCCATTCTTGTCCCCAGGCTTCAAGGCCGAGTGGCTGGCAGTGAAGGACGAGCACCTCTACGTGGGCGGCCTGGGCAAGGAGTGGACCACGGGCACCGGGGAGGTGGTGAATGAGAATCCTGAGTGGGTGAAAGTGGTGGACTGCGGCGGCAGCGTGCACCACGAAAACTGGGTGGCCAGCTACAACGCACTACGAGCAGCTGCGGGCATCCGGCCGCCAGGTAAGGGGGGCAGGTGCCCACTGTGCCCCCACTAGGTCTGTGGGCAGGAGCTGCCCCGCTCCCTGCTGCCACTTCTGGTTCTCCTTTCCCATGCATTTGGGGTTCAGAACCGGGTCTGGGTTGCAGAACTGAACCAAGAGCTTGGGGTCAGCAGCTTCCCTGGGTCCAGAGGCTGGGAGCGCCAGCAGAGCACCTCTGACCCTGCTGCCCTGCCCTCCCTCCCGCCCACAGGCTACCTCATCCACGAGTCGGCCTGCTGGAGTGACACCCTCCAGCGCTGGTTCTTTCTGCCACGCCGAGCCAGTCACGAGCGCTACAGCGAGCAAGCCGACGAGCGGCGGGGCACCAATCTGCTGCTGCGTGCCACGCAGGACTTCCGTGGCATCGACGTCAGCCGTGTGGGCGACCTGGTGCCCACGCACGGCTTCTCCTCCTTCAAGTTCGTGCCTAACACCGACGACCAAATCATTGTGGCCCTCAAGTCCCAGGAGGACGGCAGCACGGTGGCCACGTACATCACAGCCTTCACCCTGGATGGCCGCTTCCTGCTGCCCGAGACCAAGATCGGCGACGTCAAGTACGAAGGCATTGAGTTTATCTGAACCCCGGGATTGGCAGGGTGAATGGACAGACGGATAGATAGGGACGGATGGGTGCACAGATGGACTGATGGATTCATGGGACAGAGACAGATGGACAGACTGGTAGGTGGATGTTTGGACAGACTGGAGGGGTCACGCTTGGGCATAAAGAACAAGCCAGGCCTGCAACACCTTTCAGACATTTGTGTTTGCAGAGGCCTATGTGGGATTTGGGGATCTATGGGCCCATTCTGCCCCCAGCAACCCCAGACTGGAGTTTGCAAGGAGGAACTCTGCTTCCCCCTTACCCTTATCCTTTTGCTGCTCGGCGCTGCCGCCTGGTGGTGGGAGTGGGCACTGCGGCCAGCCTGGACTTTGCTGCTGTTCGCTGAACAATAAATGACTGAGGCCCCCCCAACCATTGGCCCTCTTCCAGGCAGGCATCTACACTGCAGGAGGGGACAGGCTGTGCCCCTCTCGAGATCTCTATGTCTTTCTGGGTTAGATTAGGTTAGGTTGGCTTGAAGTGTGCTCGACTTCTGGAAAGTTTCATGACTTCGTGGAAGTGTGTTCCTGGGGCCGTGCCCTTTCTTGGCACAGCCCTGCTCTGGCCCTGCGGCAGGAGACACCCACTGCCCTACATCCAGGAAGTGGGCACTTGGCCAAGGTAGCTCGATGCAGCCTGGATGAGTCCCAGGAGGTGCCGTGATACAGGAAATGCTCCTCCTGGCTGTATCTGCCAGCTCGGAGCAGTGGGCGCTGGGTTCTGGCGACAGGGTTCCTGGTGCCCCTTCCCCTGGGCCTTCTCACTCACAGGCCCTTTTGCTCCTGTCCCTTTGGGAACCTTTTCCAGCCTTGGTTGAGTTCCGGGGTCCCCCCAGTGATTGGGGTGGGGGAATTGTGGGAAGGTCCCTGGAAGTGGGGGTCAGAGAGTTCTTCCCATCTGCCTCTGGGAGCCCTTACAGCAGAAGGTGGGATCCCAGAAGTGCCGCTTTACAGGCTGCCAGGGAATTGGATGCCGGACCCACGCGCATGCGCGCACACACATGTGTGCAAACACAGACCTCCCCCCGTTGGTCCCCCCCACAAACTCCCACTATCAGTGAATCTCAGGGATGAGACTCAGGGATGGAACGTTCCAGAACCTGCCCCGCACATCAGGTACCCACCCAGTAGCTCGAGGAGCAATTGGCTGGGAGCCAAACACTCGAGGGCCCTCAGATGGGCCCCTCCAGGCCCTGCCCCTGCAGCCTTGTTCCGTAAATAGCCAACTGCCGGCCCTACTTCCTAGGCCAGCTGGTCAGGGTCTATGCCCCTGGCACTTCACCAGGGTACGTGGTGAACGGGATGGTCTAGTGCAGCAGAAAGATCTCAGGCGAGGGAAGTTTCTGAAAGCTCTGCCCTGTGGCCTCAGGAGCATGCCCAGGGGTCACTCCAGGTGCCAGCCCAGCCCAGCCCAGCCCTTCTGCTCTGGCAGAATTCCTGAGGGGAAAAGAGCTGCATGCCCAGAGCCCGAGGTGGACCTCAGGCCCCTCAAAGCCCCTTTGCTGGCTCCTACCTGTAGCATGACTCCTCCCAGCCCAGACACCCCAGAACTTCGCTGGAAGTTTGATTCAACAACATTTTGGGGGGACCAGAGATAGCATAGTGGTAGGGCGTTTGCCTTGCATGCGGCTGACCCAGGATGGACCTTGGTTCGATCTCTGACATCCCATATGGTCCTGCTAGCCAGGAGCGATTTCTGAGCATGTAGCCAGGAGTAACTACTGAGCATCACGGTGTGTGCCCCCTCCCAACGAAATGAACATTTTTGTTTTGTTTTTTTGGGGTCACACCTGGCAACCCTCAGGTGTTACTCCTGGCTCTACATTCAGAAATCGCTTCTGGCAGGCTTGGGATTCGAGCCTGGGATACCGGGATTCGAACTGCCATCCTTCTGCATGCAAGGCAAATGCCTTACCTCCATGCTCTCTCTCTGGCTCCAAAAAAACAAACATTTTCAAAGTCAGCCAGAATCAGGTGCCAAAACTGGGGGACCACCAACTGGTTCTGAGGCTGACACCCCACACACATGTACTCCCACAGGCCTGGTACCAGGTTCCTGAGAGGTGCGCACACACACACAGCCCGACACACACCCGCCTGGTGGAAATGGGAAGACACACACACACACACACACACACACACACACTCGCCTGGTGGAAATGGGGAAACTCAAACTATAAGCAGGGCCATCACTGTTGTCCAGGGGTCAAGCCCTCTGCCTGGATTGAGTCAGAAATAAGCACAGACACCCCATTACACTTTGAAGCCCTGAACTTGACCCTGAGAAATGGGGCTCCTGCTCCCCAATGCTGGACCCTCAGGCTATCGTACCACTGACCTGTCCCTGCCCGTCTGCCTCCCATCTGGGCCCCTGGCTCATGGGGTGAGGGTAGGCAACCACATGTGGGAACCATGGGACACAGTGTTGGGTCCCTGCAGTGACGGGGCATCCCGGTAGCGCCAATGCCAGCCGGAGGACACCAGTGGGTATGGGAATAACCTCTTCACTCGACAGCACAGGCCAGCCCTGCCCTGCCTGGGGTCTTCCTTCCACACGGAGACATCACCTCCATAGCCTAACTGCTGCAGCCGGGCTGATGCTCAGAGCTTGTTCTGGCGACAGATGCAGTGCAGCCTCAGCCTGATTGCTCACCTCCTCCACCCTGAAGGCCCCTAATCTTGAGGCCCTCTGGGGCTCTGGACGGCCCAGGCCGAAGAGCAAACCGGGCCGACCCTTCGGCAGCCAATCCCAGAGCCAGCCCATGTCAGATGGTTTCTGGGAAGTGAAACTTGGCTTGGTTTCTGGAGTCCGGGTTGAACAGGCTTCTGCTCCGGGATCCCCCCCAATATTTGTTTGCCTCAGGCAGGTAAGTTCACGCCTCTTCTGGGTCCTCCATTTTGCATAGCTAGGTCCCTCTGTAAACCCATCGGGGGACCCCAAATGGTCACGTTGCTCACTGCACAAACAACAACCATGGGGTGTGGGCCCTATGTCTAGTCCTTGCCTTGTAGCACCAGACGGCCCTAAGCAGGGCACTTTATCTCAGCTGCACCAAGGCACAAGCAGGAAGCCCCATGCCAGCCTCCCACATGCCTAAGCCCTCCAGAAATGCCCCTAGGGTGGCCATGGGGCCAGAGCGATAGTACAGTGGGAGGGAGCTGGCCTTGCATGTTCCCTATCTGGGTTCAATCCCAGGCATCCCATCTGGTCCCTGGAGGACCACCAGGAGTGATTGCTGAGCTCAGACCCAGGCCAGGAATAAGTCCTAAGAACCTACGTTGTGGGCCCGGAGAGATAGCACAGCGGCCTTTGCCTTGCAAGCAGCCGATCCAGGACCAAAGGTGGTTGGTTCGAATCCCGGTGTCCCATATGGTCCCCCATGCCTGCCAGGAGCTATTTCTGAGCAGACAGCCAGGAGTAACCCCTGAGCACCGCCGGGTGTGGCCCAAAAACAAAAACAAAACAAAAAAAAAAAAGAACCTACGTTGTGGCTCCCAACCATCCTCTTCCTAAAAGAAAAGAATCATCTTAGAGGGCAACCATGTACCCACCAGGCGGGAGACTGGACCAGCTGTTCTGCCAGAATCTTGATTCCTGACTGCAGTGAACCAGCTGCAGGCAGACCCTCCCGTGGGAGCTGGAACTGGGGGTCCCTGGGTAAAAGTGGGTGCTGGCCTCAGCCTGCTGCCCCAGCTCTACAACAGACACCCAGACCTCTTCACTCTCACTCTCACGTGGGCAATAGCACAAGGCTTTTCTTGGGGGCCCCCAGGTGGGGGAACAGGGCACCAGGGCACAGTAGGTGCAGGGTCCAGTGTAGGGAAAAGAGCAGGAACCCCACACCCTACAACACTGCAACCAGGCCCTGCCTTATGGGGGCTCAGTCAGGGGTTGGGGTTGGGGCAGGTCACGAGTCTCAGATTTAAGTCTCCTTCCTGTAGGGTTTGTGGGGGGCAGGCAGGAGAGGAGGAGGAGCATGGCAGAGCTGGGACTCCAGGTCCTGTCCACTAGTCCGTTGTGTACCTTGCCCTGACAGGGCTCCCAGAAAACCCTCATATTTTCCAAGAGCATGGGGGTCTGATGCTGCAATAAAGCCCTCACTTTATTAGGGGACTCCCCCACCTCCTCCCTTGCCACCCTCCCCATGCAACCCACCATGACCAATGAAACTCCCAGTTTCGATGAAATCCACAATGGTCACCCCCAGCCCAGCATCATCAACATGTCCAGCCCTATGTGACCTGCCATGGCCACCCACACCTCACAGAACCCATCATGGCCGCCTCCAGCACTGCCCTACTACTCGAAAGTACCAAAAGGAGCAGGGGAGCCCATCACGTGGCTGAGGCCCTGCTGGGGTACCCACAGTTCACCTGCCTCCTCTACTGCAGGGCCAGGAGCACCGAGGCAGGGTCATGACCCCCCTGAGACCTCTGTGGATCTGCCTGCTGCTGGCAAGGGCCTGGGGTAAGTTGCACCCCAAGGAATGTGGAATGTGAGGTGACCCATGGACAGCCTGGCTGATCCTGGGGTCTAGGTCAGTGACTCCTCCCTTCCCTCTGATTGGCTCAAGTTCGCAGGCTTGAAAGTTGGGAGTGGTGTGGGGTGGGGTGTAGGAGTACCCCCCACTCCTTCAGGGGGAAGATGAAGTATGGGGGGGTGTTCATGAAGCCCCATCCAGAGTCCTGCATACCATGTTCTGCCCTACATAGAAGGGCTTTCTCATCGCATGACCCCATAAGATCCCCTGACCCCAGGCCTGCTGCTCCCAGAATAATGCCAGTCCCCAACCCCCTCAGCATCGCCAAAGCAGGGACCTCACTTTCTCCTTTGGCACATCCTGCTTGTATTTCTGGGGTTCTCTGGACTTGCTGCCCAAGGTATTCCACACACACTTTATAGGCTCCCTCAACTGGGCCAGTAGGGTCCTGGCCACCCCCCCCTTGGGGTTTCCAATCAGTGCTGGGCTGCCCTGGGCCCCTTTCCAAAATCCAATGACAGAACGTAGGGAGGGTGAGGCCCTTCTGGGACCTGGGTCAAGCACTGACTGCCTCAACCTGGATGTCCACAGGTGTGCAGGGAAGGGGACATGCGTCTGGTTGGCGGAGCACAACCCCAGTGAGGGGGCGTGTGGAGATCTTCTACGGTGGCCGGTGGGGAACAGTGTGCGACAACCAATGGGATGTGAACGACGCCAGCGTGGTCTGCCGAGCTCTGGGCTTCCCCTCTGCCATCCAGGCTCCACCCAGAGCCACCTTTGGCCCAGGTAGGCCACTGAGAGAACCCACAAATGCACTGGGGCCTTCTCAGTCACACCCGGCACTCTCGGTCTCAGTCACGGGGAGGGGGATCCTGAAGGGGTTTCTGTTTTCCACAAGCTCTATGCTGAGAAGCTTGTTTTTCTGAAAGTGTTCCCCCTCAAAAAAATGTGCCTGTGGGGATCTGAGAACTAGTATGGGGAATTCAAGTGCTTGCTGAAAGGTGGTGAAATAGAAGTCAGAGGCAGAGACAGATTTGACCTTTATTGGGGTCTTTATTGGGGCGGTGCTCCCAGGCAAGATGTGACATTCTCCCTCAGAAGAGCCAGTCCCAAGGCTGCAGCAGGATCATAGAGTCTACATTTAGTGGAAAAGAGTGCAGGTGGTTAGAAAAGCTCTGTGCCGACTGTGTCCAAGGGTTAGGTTTGTAAATTTTCCATCAACCTTGCAAACAGGCCAGATAGGGTCTTGCCCTGGTAGGTCCTATGACTTACATATATAGGGCCTAGGACCCGGCTGCTTCTCCTGTAGTGAGTCCTCGTGACTTAGGGTACGGCAAAGCTTTTTTTTCCAGCTCCATTATCTGAATGTGTTCGATCATAGACTGGCTCTTCTCCTCATAGGGAGGGGGAAGGGAACTGCCTTTATTTTTAACCCCTGCATGCCTGACACTCAGGCCAATTTGGGTTTAATCCCTGACATCCTTAGGGTAGGGAGATCACCATCGGGGAGTTTCCAATTCCCCGCTACTACCACCAAAGGCCTCTAGTGGGGCCTTGGGGGAGGGCTTTGTGGCTGGTGGCTGTCCGTCTTAGACGCAGGAGCTCCCTGATGCCGGCGCTCCTGCTACCTGGATCAGGATCTGCAAGAGACCGAGCCTTGTAGGCAACCGCAGAGAGGGGCTTTGGCCTTGAGGACCCCCATGGGCACTACCCCCAGGAGAGCCCACCCTGGTAGTACTCTGTGAGCCAAGAGCACCACAGCTAAAGGGAATAATGTCGGGGTAGGCCTATGCAAGTCCTCAAGACTGAGGAGTGGAGTGTGGGGCACCCCAACTAGTCACCTGGGCAAGCATCGCAGGTAACCTGGCCTGGCCTTGGCTTAGGGGGTGTGTGTGTGTGTGTGTGTGTGTGTGTGTGTGTGTGTGTGTGTGTGTGTGTGCATGGCCTGATGTCTGCAAACTGGGCAAGCAGCGCATGGCTTAGTGTGTGTGTGTGTGTGTGTTGTCTGATGTGTTGCAAACCGGGCAAGCAGTGCAGCGACCTGGCCTGGCCTGACTTAGGGTGTGTGTGTGTGTGTGTGTGTGTGTGTGTGTGTGTGTGTGTAGGGAACCAGAGGAGCTCAGGTGACCTGGCCTGGCCTGACTTAGGGTGTGCGTGTGTGCGTGTGTGTATTTGTGTGGGGTGTGTGTGTGTGTGTGTGTGTGTGTGAGCTCAGGCGTGCCCTCCGGGCTGTGACAGGACGCAGCCCTGGCCTGACTTAGGGGTATGTGTGTGTGTGTGTGTGTGTGTGTGTGTGTGTCCTGGCCTGACAGGACGCGGCCCTGGCCTGACTTAGGTGTGTGTGTGTGTGTGTGTGTCCTGGCCTGACAGGACGCGGCCCTGGCCTGACTTAGGGGTGTATGTGTGTGTGTGTGTGTGTCCTGGCCTGACTTAGGGGTGTGTGTGTGTGTGTGTGTGTGTGTCCTGAGCCTGACTTAAGGGGGTTTGTGTGGTGTGTGTGTGGTGTGTGTTGTGTGTCCTGGCCGGACTTAGGGGTGGTGGTGGTGTGTGTGTGTGTGTGTGTGTGTGTGTGTGTGTGTGTGTGTGTGTGTGTGTGTGTTGTGTG
Organism: Suncus etruscus; assembly: GCF_024139225.1. Classification (NCBI taxonomy): domain Eukaryota; kingdom Metazoa; phylum Chordata; class Mammalia; order Eulipotyphla; family Soricidae; genus Suncus; species Suncus etruscus. The sequence continues at coordinate 206,461,706 of NC_064848.1, read as the reverse complement.
TGTGTGAGCTCAGGCGTGCCCTCCGGGCCTGTGCCACAGGACGCGGCCCCGTCGTGCTGGACGGGCTTGGAGGTGCTCGGTGACCGAGGACACGCTGGCCAGCTGCAAGGCCCTGAGGACGGGTGCTGGGTGAGCTGCACTCACGAGAAGGACGCCGGCGCGGTCTGGCGCCAACCGTGAGTCCCGCCCCCGGCGCGGGCCTGCGCCAATCCTGAGCGCCGCAAACCTTGAACCCGCGCCAATATCGAGGCACGTCCCCGCCCCCAGCGTGAGCTTCCGCCATTCCCGAGCTGCCGCCTCGTCTGGTCCCGCCCCCCGCGCTGGCTCCCGCGGGCCGCAGCATCTCTGCCCACTGCTGGTGTCCCTCCTGTCGTCACCAGGTCCGGCCTGCCAGGCTGGGGCGCCGCCTGCAAACTAGCCGAGCAGAGCCCCCAGTCGGGGCTCCCCCTCGGTGCTCGGGGCGTCCTGATGATGGTCGGAGGGCAGGCCTGGCTGCAGCAGCCTGGCCCAGCCTCCTCCCAAGGCTCCCTGGCCTGTCCCCCTCCAATCCCTGAACCCCCTTGAGCCCGGCTCAAAGCCAAAGCCACCAGCTGTCACACGCCCTGCCCGGCTTGCACAGGATCCTGGGTGCTGGAGACCCGGGAAGTCAGGGTGTGTTCACACAAAATGGAGTGACACTGGGGAGGAGCCAGAGGACCCTCGCTAGGCCATGGTGGGCGAAGACGGGGCTGGACACTGTGGTGATCACAGAAAGAAGGACTGTTGGGGATGCCAAAAGTTGGGGATCAGGGGCTGGGGAGTTAGCATATGGGGAGAGCATTTGACCTGGGTTCAGTCCCCACTCCCCCATATGGTTCCCCCAACCTACCACCCAGGAGTAATTCCTGAGAGCAGAGACCGGAGCAAGCCCTAAGTACCGCTACTGGAGTGTCCCTTCTCCCCCCGAAAACCATAAAGTTTGGGGTTCAGGAAGCAATGGGTTCATCCATTCTGGCTTAAATTGTCAACATTGATGTCTGTGTGTTGATGGCAGAAAGGGAAAGAAGGGGTCAAGGCTGGGACCAAGAGGCAAGGAGGCCTGTTTGCAGAAAGGAAATGGGCTGCTAAAGGACAGGTGGACCAGTCTTGGCCTTGGAAGCCAGGCACCCTGAGTCTCCACCAGGTAGGTGCTGGTTCCATGGGGAGCACTAATCTGACATGGCTGACCTGAGACAGACCTGGGTTTGATCCCCAACATCCCATATGGCCACTGAGCCTGCTGGGGGAGAACAATTTCTGAGCATAGAACTAGGAGTAAGCCCCCTGCGCGCTTGCTGGGTGTGGCCCAAAAACCAAAAAAAACAAAAACAAAAACAAAAAAATGGGGGGGGTACAACTTGGACAGTGCCCTTCTCTCACATGTGTCGCCTTACTCACATGTGTGCCCCACTTCCCCTGTGTAGAAACCAGCTGCAAACGCAACCTTGACCTGTCCAACGAGCTGCCTAGATATTCTGGGGGCAGCTTTTCGACAGCGAGAAAGGATTGTGACCTGCCCATTCGTGTGGAAACGGCTGCTGGGCAGAAAGAGCTGAGCTTCTGCGCCCACAGGCTGGTCCTGGCCACCAACACCTGAGCCCAGGTGCTGCTGAGCCAGAATGACAGCGATGGTCTCACCCTGAAGGTGGACGATGAGTGCCTGCCTGTCGTCAAGAGACTTTCATCAGGTGAGCTCTGGCTGGGCTCTGCCACTCCTGTGTGCGCAGACATCTTTGTGCATGCCCCAGACACTCTCTTTCAGATACCCTCACCCTACACAGAGCCCAAATACATCCTCACACGTCCTCAGTGAACGTCATCCTCACATACACACATAACCTTGTGCACACGCGCCTCACACACACACCTTGTGCGCATACCCTCACATACACCCAGATGGACACACCTTTATGGACGCACATGTCACACGCAGCCTCATTCAGAGATATACCCCTGTTGCACACAAACCTATGGAATCAGGTACTCACACTCCCTTGTACACTGGGTATAAGCTCACACTTTCTACTCACAAGCTCCCCACAGTCCTGCACACATATGCACAGAGCCATGACCCCCACTCACATCTTGCCCCACTGATGCACATGCACCCTCTAGGTTCAGTGATCCCCCACATAATGTCCCCTCATGCATCACCAACAACGCTCCTCCTTGCATTCAGGCTGACAGCATGTCAGAGAGACGGACAAGCCCTCACAGCACCAAAAACAAGGGCCTGGTTCAGGAAGGGCTGCAGGGAGCAGGTTGGTGGGTGTAGCTCTGCATATGAGCCCCGAGGGACTAACCCTGAGGTCCCCTGCCCCACGGGCACCTGCTCTCTCCAGCCCCCCACATGGCCTGTCCAGCCTTTTCTGGGGGGCACAGGAAAGCTCAGGGCTCTGCCCTCCTGAGCTCAGATCCTGCCTCTCCATAGCCTGCAGGGGCATCCCTGGGTCTGAAAAGGCCTGGGGGGGGGGGCTGGTTCATCCCCACCCCTGCCAAGCCATGGCCTCAGGCTATGACACATTTGAGGAGTCCCTCCCCTCCTTGCCCCACTGCCTCCTGCAAAGTCTAGGGGGTGCTGTGCCCTGCCCTGATCTCCCCTACCCTCAGCCCCTCCAGACCTCAGGCTATTCCAGGCTTCCCCCTGGGGTGTCACTCACAGCTGGGGTCTGAGGCCCCATGGCTGCGTCTTCTGGCTCTTGGTTCTTTTCCTTCATCCTTTCCCTACTGACAGACAGGGTCTGGGGATCACAGGCCCCTGTAGCCCACCCCGATGCTTCCAGTGGCCTGGGTGGGGAAAGAATTTCCCAGGGGCCTTTGGAAGAAGCCTCGCTGGGGCCCTCCTGCCCTCGCCTGCGCCCCCTGGCGACCTTGAAGGGCATTTAAGGGGTCAGTCTGGGCAGGACTCGCACTGGTAGGAAGCGACTGGCTCAGTGCCCCTGCTATGGGGGGCACGGGACACTTGCTGGGGACCAGGGAGTTCCCCACTGAAATCGAGCCCCTCACGAGGACGTAGTGACCCCGTGGGCAGGTAAGGACAGAGGCACCGAGCCCATGCTGTCTGGGAATGAAGCTTTGCCCACAGCTAGGGCTGAGGAAGATGGAACAGAGATGGTAGAGAAGCATACCGGCGCCCCCAACTATCTGTGGGAAAGGAGGCCAGCAGGACTCAGACACCCCAACTCTCCATAGGTACCTGTACTCCCGGCAGACTGGAAGTGACCCTGACTTCCTTGATGTGCTTCCACAAGCTGGCATCAGCCTACCAGGCACCCCGGCTTGCAGGCCTACTGCGGGAGCCTCTTTGGCATCATGCTACCGCAGACGCCCTCTTTCCAGACACCCCTAGGACCTCTATGCGTTACGCCCTGGACTCACAGGACCCCGTGCTGGAGGGCGTCTGCGTGCGCTTCCTGGCCTGGAACTTCCAGGCCCTGATAGAGGCCGAGGCGTGCCTCGAGTGCCAGCCATGCTGCAGCGGGCCCTGCTGGGCCAGGAGCGAGCTGGTTTGTGCCCAGTGAGCTGACCCTGCTGCAGGCGCTGGACGCCTGAGCCAGGGCCCAGACACCCCCGGGCCCAGGAGATGGCAGAGCTGCTGGGCCAGGTCCGCTTCCCCATGATGCAGCCCCAGAGCTCCTACCAGCTGCAGCGAGGCCTGGCGCTCTATGTGCCCCCACCAGGCACTGTTCCGGGCCAAGATACTGCAGGCCTTGGAGTTCCACACGGTGCCGGCTCAGCCTGCTGGCCCAGCACCATGGCATCAACCTCACCCAGGACACCTACCAGCCCCCGCTGTACACCGAGGCCGCTGGGGGTTCTCCATCAGACCACACAGACCACCTGGAGATTAGCCGCTACTACCGCTATTAAACCGAAATCCCCAGTACTTCCAGACGCCCCTACACCCCCAGTTTTCCTATTCCAGTCGAAGAACCTCCAGTGGACTCTCTATTTTTTGCCCAGCAGGGACAGATGCCAGAATTAACGGTTTTCTCCTGCTCCACCAACGAGGTCCCAGCTCTCCGCTCTCAGTTCCCCGACCGCAGGCGGGCCGGACATTGCCTTTGACAACAAAGCCCTGATGCTGTGTGGGCCAGACCTCGTGGTTCACATCTCCAGTGCTCAGGGCCAGAGGGTCCCCATCCCTAAACCCCTCGGGCACTGCCTTCCCCTGCCTACTGGGGGCGTCTCATGCGGTTCACACGTGTTTGATCCGCCCCTTCTATGTCACCAATGCCACGAGCCTCAGCTAGGCAATAGATGGCCAGAGCAGGCTGTTCTCGGCACTTCCCCCAGTCAAAACCCAGCCGTTGGGTGTACCCCCTGCATCCCTCAATTTCTCTGAGCTTACTGGAAAGATAGTCCGAGGGGAAAACACTTGACTTGCACCTATTCAACTCCAGTTTTGATTCCTGGGAAGCCCAGAGGGTCTCCTAAGTACTTCCAGGAGTGACTCCTGAACACAACCCACCCCCCAAAATAAGAGAAATTACTACAAGGTATTTCTCAATTTTTTTTTGGGGGGGGGGCTGGAGTAAGAGTGAATAAAGTGCTTGCTTCACATGCAACTGGCCCAGGTTTGATCCCCAGCATACCATAGGGGGTCCCCAGAGCCTGCCAGGAGTAATTTCTGAGCACAGAGCCAGAAGTAGGCACATGAGGGCTGTCAGATGTAGCCCCAAAACAAAATGCTGAGGTGTCTGAGTTATGGGCACCTCTGTGAGAGGTGGTTCCAAACCCCGCTGTCCTGGCCCATCATTAAAATGCCCCATATTGTCAGCTTTTCTCAGCTCCGAGTGGGGGTCCCTTCTCTGGGAGGGTTGTTTAGGGACCAAGGTAACTGGAAGCAGGCAGGCTCAGTTTGTCTCCGGCCAGGGATCTGTTTGGGGCAGTGTGAGCACCAGAATCAGTGCTGGGGCACTGGGCAGTGAGCCCTGGACAAGGACAATGGACACACACAGCACACACACACATACACACACACTCACTGCTAGCTCCTGACCCCATCCCTCACACAAGCCTGCCCCCAGGTCCAGGACACACACCCACACACACACACCACACACACACGACACCACACACACACTTCTAGCCCCTGACCCCATCCCTCACACAAGCCTTGCCCCAGTCCAGGACAGCAGGACACAGGGCAGGAGAAGAAAAGTGCCAGAGGCTCAACCAAAATGCCTGCTGCTCCCACCTGGCCTACCCGGCTGTGAACCTGGGCAGCGATTGTGAGCTGTTCTCCTGCAGAACATGTCCTGGGGTAGGGTCTGGGAGCCCCCATTCAGACCCCTGCTCCTGGGGTAGTTGAACCAGGGGGCAAGAGGAGAAGCAGAAAGAAATTCTTGGGGGGAGAGTGCAATGTGAGGGCTCCCACTCTTTACCAGGCTTTGCAAAAATGGGCTGAGTCAGGCTTGAGGCGCAGCTAGAAGACCAGGACCTTCTGCAGGTTCTGTTCTACAAAGCCTACCAGGGGACACAGATGGTCGTGGTGGAAGATGCTCCTTCCTGGACTGGGTTTGTCCAGGGCCACTGCCCCAGACACCTCTAGGCCAGCCATGAATTGGGGGGGTGGGAGGCTCTGACCTTAGCCTGGAGAACATGCTGGTCCCAGCGTCCACCACCACTTTTTCCAGGTCACTCCACTGGAAATTTTCTGGCTTCCCTTGACTTTGCACAGTCTGATGTGGGGCATGGCGGCATGGGGGTTGGGGTCTGATCCACCATGTAGAGCTGGGTGCTTTGAGATCAGTCCTGCGGCAGAAAGGGTTGTCCCGGTCTGTCCTGGTTTTGGGACTAAGATGGTGGCTCGTGGAACTCGACCTCTAATCCAGCAGGGAGGGCACTGGCCTTGCACGTGGGAGAACAAGGTTCAGTCCCCAGTGCCCCATATGGTCCCCAAGCCCCATCAGAAGTGATCGTTGAAGACCACTGGAACCCTGAGAACATCCCAAAAATTAAAAATATTTTTTCTTTTTTTTTGGGGGGTGGGTCACATCAATGTATATTACATCTCAGTGAGCCCCTTAAACAAATACTATCTGATTTTTATTTGTTGTTAAATTTTATTTTTTTGGGTTTTTTTGGGTCACACCTAGTAGCGCTCAGGGGTTACTCTTGGCTTTTCTTTTTTTTTTTTTTTGGTTTTTGGGCCACACCCTGTGACGCTCAGGGGTTACTCCTGGCTATGCGCTCAGAAGTTGCTCCTGGCTTCTTGGGGGGACCATATGGGATGCCGGGGGATCGAACCGCAGTTCGTCCTAGGCTAACGCAGGCAAGGCAGGCACCTTACCTCCAGGGCCACCGCCCGGCCCCACTCCTGGCTTTTCTATGCTCAGAAATCACTCCTGGCAGGCTCTGGGGACCATATGGAATGCCGGGATTCGAACCACCGTCCTTCTGCATGCAAGGCAAATGCCTTACCTCCATGCCATCTCTCCTGCCCCAATTAAAAAAAAAATTTTTTTTTTGGTTTTGGATCACACCCACTGTTCAGGGGTTACTCCTGGCTCTACGCTCAGAAATCGCCCCTGGCAGGCACGGGGGACCATATGGGATGCCGGGATTTGAACCACCGTCCTTCTGCATGGAAGGAAAACGCCTTACTTTCATGCTATCTCGCCAGCCTCAATTAAAAATAGTTTTTAAAGGACCAGAGTGATAGCATAGCAGTAGGGCATTTGCTTTGCATGTAGCCAACCTAGAATTGACCCGGGTTCGATCCCCAGCATCCCACATAGTCCCCCGAGCCTGCCAGGAGAAATTTCTGAATGCAGAGCCAGGAGTAACTCCTGAGCAACACTGGGTGTGGCCCAAAAACAAAAACAAAAAAAGACCTTTTTTTTTTTAAAACAGTGGCTCCTCTCCCCACCCCACACCACCCCCCGCAAATTGCCAGGCCTGGCTCCCTCCTCTCCTCATGCCAGAACTCTGGACTACCCAACTACTGGGTTGGGCCCCAGTATCTACCAACCCACTGAGGGTCCAGCTGTTCACTTCTCAGCAACCCAGACTGGCAGCAAAGCCAGATCACCTGTACTTGGTATTTTTAGCCTGTTTTGGAGAATGGAAATGCTATGTAGGGTGGCAGATCTGCGGTGCTTTCTTTTCTGTCTTAGGGAAGAGGAAGAGGAGGGTATTCTTCCTGGATGAAGACTCCTTCTTCCAAGGTTACCTCCTAGGTCAGATGGCTGCTGGCACTCCAGCTATCACACCTGCCTCGCAGGAAGCAGAAAGGAAATGATAGGAAGGGACCTGGGACCGGATTCCTCCATAGGTCTGGCCCTGAAGGCAGCTGCCAGACATAAGCCCCCTTGAAGCAGCTGCCCTGTCCCTGAAGTCCTTTTGCTCATCACTCCCAGCAACTGGGACCCCTCACACTTTGTTTCCAGTGGGCACTTGACTCTAGGATCCCACGGGCAGTGGACAGGCCAGGACAGGCTCGTCCCGTGAGCCTGTGGGCTGAGAGCAATGATCCAAAAGCACGTGATGAGTTCTGAGCAGAGATGGAGGCTTGGAAGAGGGGCATGGGCAAGGCTCCCTTGAATGCCGCCTCTTTTGCACTTACTCCACCAGATGCAGGCAACTTCCCTCGCTCCCAAAAACTCACTCGTGGCTCTTGAGGCTGCTCTGGTGAGTGTGCTCCGAGCACCGCCTTGCCTTTCCTCTATGCGTTCAGTCTCCAGGAGCCAGCCCTGCCCTGGTCTGATGCCCAACGCTTCTTTGCTGCACAGTGAGGCTCATGCAAAGTGCTCACTGCAATGTTTACACACTCATGTGTAATGCTTACACGCTGTCTATCTGGGGCCCCCAATGGCTGTGCCACCAGGATGGGACTTGGCAATAGAGGAGGCGGGGGGCTGGAGGTAAAATTTAAGCCTCATGTTCACAAGGCAGGCACCCTGCCATGAGTCCCACCCCAGACCCCACTAATTTTTGCTCACTTTCTGGACACTGTGAAAGTCGGACACTGACCATCGCCACTTCCACCCCCTTGTGACCTGGCTGTGCCAACAGGTGCCCGTGCTCCGCCCTGCACCCCAGTATAGCAGCCCAGGCCCCCTTCCGCTGGTGCCTCTCCCACATCTGGAAAAGCTCTGGAGCATACTGTCATGTGCTGGTCCCAGCCACATGTTCTGGCCTTGGGGACCTGGACAGGAACGGGCCAATGTGGCAGACACTGCTTTTATGGAAGAATGTATCCCAGGTTGCCAGGAGCTCAGGGCCAAGCATGTGGCAGGAATGTAAGCTGTGGGGTCCCTCAGGCCCAGAGCAACTACCCTGGGGGAGGGGGGTGGGCTGAGGGAGGGGCTTTGAGTAGGGGCTGGAACCATAGCACAGAGGGAAGGGTGTTTGCCTTGCACAGGCCAACCAGGGTTCAATTTCCAACACATCATATGGTCCCTGAGCCTGCCAGGAATTATTTCTGTGCTCAGACCCAGGAGTAACCCCTAAAAGAAAAAGAAGAGAAAGAAGGCCAGAGTAATAGTACAGTAGGGAAGGCATTTGTCTTGTATATGCGCACACAATCAACCTGGGTTCCATCCCTGGCACCCCATAGCGTCCCCTCAGCATCTCCAGGACTGATTCCTGAGCACAGAGCCAGGAGTGAGCTCTGAGCATCCCTGGGTGTGGCCAAGAAACTGAAAAACAAACAAACAAACAAAAACAAAGAAGGGAAGGAGCTGGAGAGATAGCACAGCAGGAGGGCATTTGCCTTGCAAGCCATGGACCCAGGATCAACAGTGGTGGTTCCGATCCTGACATCCATATGGTCCCCCAGGACCTGCCAGGAGCAATTTCTGAGCAGAGAGCCAGGAGAAACCCCTGAGTGCTGCTGGGTGGGCCGGGCCCCCCCAAAAAAAAGCCCAAACAGAAACAAACAACAAACAAAAAAGAAGGGAGCAGTGTCCTCAGCTGGTTCTGGGAAAGGCTGGTGGTCTGCAGAGTGGGAGAGGAGAGGGCTATTGAGGGGGTCATAGGCCTCAGACATTAAGAGTACTGAGGGCCCGGAGAGATAGCACAGTGGCGTTTGCCTTGCAAGCAAGCCAATCCAGGACCAAACGTGGTTGGTTTGAATCCCGGTGTCCCATATGGTCCCCCATGCCTGCCAGGAGCTATTTCTGAGCAGACAGCCAGGAGTAACCCCTGAGCAATGCCGGGTGTGGCCCAAAAAACAAAACAAAAAAAAACAACAAAACAAAACAAAAAGAATTTTCTTTACTTTGGGGCCGGAGAGATAGCATGGAGGTAAGGCGTTTATCTTTCATGCAGAAGGTCATCGGTTCGAATCCCAGCATCCCATATGGTCCCCGTGCCTGCCAGGAGCAATTTCTGAGCACGGAGCCAGGAAAAAACCCTGAGCACTGCCGGGTGTAACCCAAAAACCACACACACACACACACAAAAAGAGACCTGCTCTGTATCAGAACCCTTGGGCAGGGTAGTCAGGGACTACCTGGGAGACTCGCCCCTAAGCCAACAACCACAGCAGAGGCCAGTTGGGATGGCCTGTCCTGCATGGAGGGCTGCTGGCTGTCAGAGGTCACTCCTTTGTCTTCCTCTGTCCTGGTGTGGCATCAGAGCTCAGCCCTGCTCCTGGACACACTGGTCATGTGTCTCTGCTATATGTGTCTCCTCCGAGCAGTTCCAGCGCTCTGCAGATCCAGTAGACCAGGTGGGAGAGTGTAGTATGCCAAAGACAGGCCAGCTCATCTCAGGTTCCAACCAAAGGCCCCCTTTAGCTCTCACCTTTTCTATAACCACATCACGAAGGGTCTTGGAAATCCTCAATGTTCCTCCCAAGTCACATGGGGTACGGGACAGCTCCACCAGCACCTCTCGTAGAATCCAATCAGCGACATCAGCAAGCCTGGGACAAACTCAGTCTCAGGTCCTGAGGTCAGAAGGGTCCCCCAGGTCCTAGGTGGGTCCTGTCCAGACACCAGGAAGATGGCGAGGTGGGGGTAGGCCCATGTCTTTAGTCCCTCCTCTGTGCAGAGGGACAGTTGCATAACTGGTGTTGCTCAGTCCCACCAGACTGTCCTCCTCCAGTCACTTGGTCCTGGGTCAGTTCCCAGACCCCCTCTTCAGGGCTCAAGAATTTTCTAGGGGCCAGAGCTACAGCACAGCAGTAGGGCATTTGCCTTACATGCTGCCAACCAGGTTTGATTCCCGCCATCCCATATGTTCCCCCAAGCTGGCCAGGAGTAACTTCTGAGAAGAGAGCCAAGAGTAACCTGAGTGTCTTGGGTGTGTCCCAAAAAACAAAAACAACAAACAAACAAAAAAAACACAAAAAATTGACAGCAACGAAAAAGGATTTTCTAAAAGGGCCTCTAGCAGGGAGGATGCTTGCCTTGTATGTGGCCCATCCTGGTTTTATCTCCAGTATTCCATATTGTCCCCTCACCCATTCTGTGCACTGACTCTCCCCACAGCCCTGCAGCTAGAAACCATCTTACCCGGCTGACACTGAGCTTGGCTGGGCTCTGTGGAAAGGATTGTCAGGTCCTTTGCAGCCTTGGCCAGGGCTTCCCCACGGCCATGGTTCCAGGGAGGGAGGCCTGGCTTCTCACAGCAGGACTGCTGACCCTCTGCTCGGGGCGGGGGGGGACGGGACCAGAGAGATTGTGGGTGAAACAGTGCCTCTGGGTGATCCTCCCAGAACCTCCGGGTAGTCCTCCAAGATCCTCCAGGTGGTCCTCCCTGAGCTTCCAAGTTATTCTCCTTGAGCCTCCAGATGGTCCTCCCCTGTTGGATTACTGGATCCAACACTCCCCAGTATTTGGACTCCACTCTAGGGTGTGATCTAGTGATTGGATTACGGGGTCCCAATATTCCAATCTGGATTCCCCAGTGAACCATCCACAGCACATCCCTCTTTTTCTTTCTTTCTTTCTTTCTTTCTTTCTTCTTTCTTTCTTTCTTTCTTTCTTTCTTCTTCTTTCTTTCTTTCTTTCTTTCTTTCTTCTTTCTTTCTTTCTTTCTTTCTTTCTTTCTTTCTTTCTTCTTTCTTCCTTCCTTCCTTCCTTCCTTCCTTCCTTCCTTCCTTCCTTCCTTCCTTCCTTCCTTCCTTCCTTTCCTTTCTTTCTTTCTTTCTTTCTTTCTTTCTTTCTTTCTTTCTTTCTTTCTTTCTTTCTTTCTTTCTTTCTTTCTTTCTTTCTTTCTTTCTTTCTTTCTTCTTTCTTCTTCCTTCCTTCCTTCCTTCCTTTCTTTCTCTCTCTTTCTCTCTCTCTTTCTCTCTCTCTTTCTCTCTCTCTCTTTCTTTCTTTCTTTCTTTCTTTCTTTCTTTCTTTCTTTCTTTCTTTCTTTCTTTCTCTCTCTATTTCTTTCTCTCTTTCTTTCTCTTTCTCTCTCTTTCTCTCTTTCTTTCTTTCTCTCTCTCTCTTTCTTTCTATCTTTCTTTCTTTCTTTCTTTCTTTCTTTCTTTCTTTCTTTCTTTCTTTCTTTCTTTCTTTCTTTCTTTCTTTCTTTCTTTCTTTCTTTCTTTCCTTGTCACACCCAGTGGCGCTCAGGAGTTACTTCTGGCTCTACACTCAGAAATCACTCCTGGCAGGCTCAGGGAACCATATGGGATGCAGCGATTTGAACCACTGTCCTTCTGCATGCAAGGCAAACGCCCTACCTCCATGCTATCTCTCCATCCCCTTCTATCTGGTATATATATATATATATATATATATATATATATATATATATATATATATATATGTCGGGATTTGAACCAATGACCTTCTGCAGGAAAGGCAAATACCTTACCTCCATGCTATCTCTCCGGTCCCCCCTTCTATCTAATTTTTTTGTGTGTGGTTTTTGGGTCACACCCGGCAGTGCTCAGGGGTTATTCCTGGCTCCATGCTCAGAAATTGCTCCTGGCAAGCACGGGGGACCATATGGGATGCTGGGATTCGAACTGATGACCTTCTGCAGGAAAGGCAAATGCCTTACCTCCATGCTATCTCTCCGGTCCCCCTTCTATCTAATTTTTAAGAAGAAGTTTCCTCTCATTATCCTGTTGGAAGAGCCTGAGACTTCTTTAAGAGGATGCATTATCTGCTTCTCTCTTATACCTGACACCCCTGTGTTTTACATTGATGGGTTGTCATCAAGAAAAGGCATTATCACTGGCTCTTCTATGACCACAACAGTTCATACTAATTACAAGTCTACTGAACAGTAGAACTTGCTATTTTTTTTGTTTTGTTTTTTGGGCCACACCCGTTTGATGCTCAGGGTTACTCCTGGCTAAGCGCTCAGAAATTGCCCCTAGCTTGGGGGATCATATGGGACGCCGGGGGATTCAACCACGGTCATTCCTTGGCTAGTGCTCGCAAGGCAGACACCTTACCTCTAGTGCCACCTCACCGGCCCCTAACTTGCTATTTTAAATTGCTTCTTATCACATGTTTTAGAACCTTGCAACATGTGAGCAATTCCGTTTATGTAGTAAGATTGTTCCCAGGCATACTAACCGCCTCTTTAAATGCTCATAATCAGGTTGTTCAAGATTTGCTACAGCAATTACAAGTCCTTCTGCAAAAACTTTCCGAGTCAATTTTTATCATTCACATCATAAGAGTTCACTCTGACTTCCCAGGGCCAGTGGCTCTAGGGAATGAAACTGTTGATCATCTGTTTATGCCAAAATTTAAGTCACCTGCAGAAGAACATGAGTGCTTCATACAAATGCGTGTCATTTGCATGTCAACTATCATATTCCATGGAGGCAAACCAGACAGTCACTACAAGCACCATTTTTGCTCCCTTGAATAAAAGAACACATGTATCTGGGTTCAACAGACTAATAAATTGTGATAAATGGATATGACGCATGTTAACTTTTCCCCCCAAAAAATTACCTTCATGTGGTGGTGGATACATATTTCCAATTTATATGGGTAGTTCCAATGACTTCAGAACAAGCTAAATCAGTTTGTACCTTTATGCTACAATGTTTTTCTGTTATGGGCATCCCCCAATCCAAAAAGATAGACAATGGCCTGGCCTACATCAGCAAAACTTTTCAATCATTTTGTAAGAAATGGCAAATCAGGGGCCAGAGAGATAGTACAGTGGTAATGTGTTTACCTTGCATCCAGCCAGGAGCAATTTCTTTTTTTGGTTTTTGGGCCACACCCGATGGTGCTCAGGGGTGACTCCTGGCTGTCTGCTCAGAAATAGCTCCTGGCAGGCACGGGGGACCCTATGGGACACCGGGATTCGAACCAACCACCTTTGGTCCTGGATCGGCTGCTTGCAAGGCAAACGCCGCTGTGCTATCTCTCCGGGCCTGAGCCAGGAGCAATTTCTGAGTGCACAGCCAGGAGTAACCCCTGAACGCTGCAGGGTGTGACCCAACAACCAAAAACCAAAATAAATAAATAAATAAATAAATAAATAAATAAAACACAGAAAAAGAGGCATGCCACCCATTAATTTGCTTATTTGGGTAAAGATGGATAATGAATCTCCTCATTTCAGGAAAAGAATATGCTTATGTTTCTACAAATGGCAACACTTCCAAGAAACTTTGGGTCCCACTAGGCTTTGTCAGAAGCAGGATTCTCACAAATGAAAAACCTCAGACACAAATGCATGATAAGACTGCAAACCTCCCCTCAGAACCAACACAGATTACTCAAACAATGAGAGCAGGAAACAAACTGTGACCTCAAAAGGTAACTGGGGCAATAAGCTGACACCACACAATGAGGCAGACGACTGGAAGTGGAAATTACCAGTGCCAGAATCTCCATTCTGTAAATGAGGGAACTGGTCCTGCTCTCACCTGACCTGATCATTTCGGAAACACTTAGTACATGAACTCAGTGCTACAAGGCCTGTAGAGCATTCCCAGTTTGACTGATTGCTTTTACCAGAACTATCAACCCCCGCTATCTAAGGAGAATCTCATCCTCTCATCCAAAGGCCCATTGAAGTCTTTCCTCAGTGTGGATGGCTGACCAAGATTTGTGATAGCAATGTTGCTTAGTAACAAACATTTATTTGGCCTAAATATGAATCTCCCTTCTGCTGTATTAAGTGTCTATATATTTGAGCTTTTTTCCTTTCAAAAATAAGGGTTTATACGGGCAAATACAGCCTTGATTCAGTTTCTCTTTACCTGGAAAACTCAGCACCAAAAGATACTTGAAAACAATGTCTAGGGCCAGAGAGATAGCATGGAGGCAGGGCATTTGCCTTGCATGCAGAAGGATGGTGGTTTGAACCCCAGCATCCCATATGGTCCCCTGAGCCTGCCAGGAGTGATTTCTGAACATGGAGCCAGGAGGAACCCTTGAGCACCACCGGGTGTGACCCAAAAACTAAACAACAACAACAACAAAAAACTTCTATTCCTCATTGTCTTCTAAATGCCCTTGTAGTTATAAACAGAAAGGAATGTTCTGCTTTTGGGACATCTCTAAAGGACTTTGAGGACTTAATAAAAAATTTTTTTTTGGTTTTTGGGCCACACCCAGTGGTGCTCAGGGTCACTCCTGGCTGTCTGCTCAGAAACAGCTCCTGGCAGGCACGGGGGACCATGGGACACCGGGATTCGAACCAACCACCTTTGGTCCTGGATCGGCTGCTTGCAAGGCAAACGCCGCTGTGCTATCTCTCCGGGCCCGAGTACTTACTAATTTTTACCTGAGAATTAATATCCAAAAAGTTTGGCCAGAAGATAGCATTAGGCTGTTGAGAAAACTTTTACCAGGTATAGATTTGCATCTCTTTCAGATAAGTTTGCCTCTTTTATTGCCCCTTTACATTTACAGTCTTTACATTGCTCCTGGTCCTAAAAACAGACCTTAAGTTAGTTTTTTTTGTTTTTGTTTTTGGGTCACATTTGTTGGCACTCAGAGGTTACTCCGAGCTCTACACTTAGAAATCGCTCCTGGCAGGCTTGGGGGACCATATGGGATGCCGGGATTCGAACCACTGTCCTTCTGCATGCAAGGCAAACGCGCTACCTCCATCCTATCTCTCTGGCCCCGGAAGTTAGATATTTTTAATAAGTCCCTTGGTCAAAAATAAACTGTTCCCTCAAGAAAAGGAAATTTAATAGGAAAACTTAGCTTCTGGCCCTTAATCTGCTTTTCTTTTAGGAGCAGAAGGCTTGTGTGGTGGGACTCCTGGCTTGAGTGTTAGAATTCCTGAACCCGTTCTATTTTTTTTTTCTTTTTTTTTTTGGGGGGGGGGGTCACACCTGGCAGCACTCAGGGGTTACTCCTGGCTCTATGCTTAGAAATCGCGCAGGGGGGAGGCATATGGGATGCCGGGATTCGAACCACCTTCCTTCTGCATGAAAGGCAAACGCCTTACCTCCATGCTATCTCTCTGGTCCCTTTTCTTTTTCTTTTTCTTTTTTTTTTGTTTGGTTTTGATTTTGGTTTTTGGGCCACACCCAGTGACGCTCAGTGGATACTCCTAGCTATATGCTCATGGCTTGGGGGACCATATGGGATGCCGGGGGATCGAACTGAGGTCCATCCTAAACTAGCACGCGCAAGGCAAACGCCCTACAGCTTGTGCCACCGCTCCAGCCCCCTGTACCTGTTCTTGCACCCTTTCATTGTGTGGATTATTTCCTGCATCAACGTTTGATTCCAGGCCTGTGTCTCTCTAGGTCCTAGTTTTGGAGCCTGAGGTTTCCCTTACACTCCTCACGCCTCTGGTTGGTCCTCCCAAGCACATCCTGCTCATGCTCAGTGCGAGCCTCTGCCCTATCCCCCTCGCCTGTCTCCCTGAATGCTTTCCCAGGAGCATGGAAAATCACTACGGTGCCCTGGGATGCAGGTCCAGGCACTGCTGTTGCACAAAGGCTGGGCTGACCCAGCAGGCAGCAGAACTCTCTAGTGAAGGAGCCATCTTGAGGAGAGAAGAGGTGTGACGGGAGGTGACTGGAGGGATGGTGACCCTGCTGTAGTGTAAGGGGCTGTGGGGGTGACAAGGGGGCCGTTTGAGGTGAGATGGTGTCAGTGGTGTCTGGGATCCAGAGTAGTCTGTCGGGTCCCCTCCAGGGGCTGCCTGAGGTGGGGTCTTGCCCAATTCCCCACAGTGAGAGAGAAGCACAGGGTCAAGTGCCCTACAGGATTCTGGACTCCAGCTCTAGGGAGTCTCCAGTTTGGGGGAGTCCAAGAGATCAGAGAGACAGTTTAAGGGTAAAGCATTTCCCTTGCACACAATTCACCAAGTTTGATCCCCGGCACTGCAAAGGGTCCCCCAAACATCACCAAGAGTGATCCCTGAATGTTAGATTACACTTCATTTTACCCAAAATCAGTATCATCCCTGGTCCCTTTGTATCTGTGTGTTTATAACTTAGTCTAACCCCAAAACAGAAGTTGTCCTACATGCAAACCTGGGCGGAACTGGCTCAGGATAGCTTGAGTTATTTGTACTTATTTGTACTCTGTCCTTACTTCCCACCTTGGGCTGTCTCTGGACTCAATAAAAACAACAGTTCTGGCAGGCAACTTGCTCTTGAAACGAGGTAGAAGATTTCCAGACTACATGTTTCACACTCAGCCTGGTTTGGATTGTTTCATACAGTGACTCTGCTTCCGACCTGCTCACCTGGGGTTGGAGATATGGCGCATGGAGTGATTTTATACCTGAGCACAACCAAGGTTAAGTCCTGAGCACAGTTGTATATGGCCCAAACACACTAACTAAAAAAAGAAGAAACTCTAGAAGGGGCCAAGCATCGAGTTGTACCAGAGGGCCAAGACACCATCCTCAAGGGGCAGATCTGCACACCCCAAACCCCTAAACCTGGGGTCCTGCCTGGCCACTTCTGAGCAGGTTGCCAGGGAGCACGGCAGAGACTATTTGTTTCGGATATGACCCTAGGATGCAGGTGTCCATAGTGGGACACGAGGTACACACAGCTCTGGGGGTTCTTATGAGGTGAGGTTCTGTCAACTGGAAAGCCCCAGAATTAACCCTGTTTAATGTGAAGGTGAGTGGAAGGGCAGCAAGGTGGGGAGGATGCTGATCTTGAAAGTGGTCGACCCAGGTTCAATCCCTGGCACTGGTCCCCTGAGACTGCCAGGCATAATCCCTGAGTGTAGAGCCAGGAGTAAGCATTGCTGAGCATTGCTGGTGGCCCCAAAACAAACAAACCAAAAAATAAAAATAAAGTGAAGGAAATTGGTCATGTAAGAGGCACTGCCCAGGGCCCGGAGAGATAGCACAGTGGCGTTTGCCTTGCAAGCAGCCGATCCAGGACCAAAGGTGGTTGGTTCGAATCCTGGTGTCCCATAGGGTTCCCCTTGCCTGCCAGGAGCTATTTCTGAGCAGACAGCCAGGAGTAACCCCTGAGCACCGCCAGGTATGGCCCCCAAAAAAAAAAAAAAACAAAAAAAAAGAGGCACTGCCCACAGTCCATATGGTGGTGGTTATGGATCTGGTGGTGGAAGTGGTGGCTATGGTAGCAGAAGGTTCTAAAAACTCAACAGCAAAGGGCTACAGTTCTTAGCAGGAGAGAGAGCAAGGAGTTGTCAGGAAATCTGCAGGTTACTTTGAGACAGTCGTCCCAAATCCATTAGAGGAACTGTAAAAATCTGCCACAGAAGGGGCGATGATCCATAGTCAGAAAAGTTACTGCAGCTTAAACAGGAAACCCTTCTTGTTCAGGACTGTCATAGCCACAGTTTGCAAAAGTGCAAATATTGATCAATGCAATGTAGTGTCAATTATATGTACATTCCTGAGGCCTTTTATCTGTTGTAGCTTTGTCTTTTTCTTTCTTTTTTCTTTTTTTTTTTTTTTTTTTCTTTCTTTTTTTGGTTTTTGGGCCACACCTGGTGATGCTCAGGGGTTACTCCTGGCTGTCTGCTCAGAAATAGCTCCTGGCAGGCACGGAGGACCATATGGGACACCAGGATTCGAACCAACCACCTTAGGTACTGGATGGGCTGCTTGCAAGGCAAACGCGGCTGTGCTATCTCTCCAGGCCCCAGCTTTGTCTTTTATTTTTCTTTTCATTACATCAGGTATATTGCTCTGTAAATTGTGGTAGTGGTACCAGGAATAAAAAATTAAGGAATTTTTAACTTAAAAAAAAAAAAAGAGGCACTGCCCACATCCAATGAAGTCGTTACCCCTTGGACCCTCCCCCAATACCCATCAGACCCCCAAGCCATGCTCTGCCCCCAGTAACCCCTGCCACAGCGGGCCCTGCTTCCTGCTAGTTTCTCTTACTAAGTTTATTTTACTTTATTTTTATTTTGAATTATGTGAAATACAATTACAAAGTTGCTCCTGATTGAGTTTCAGTCCTACAATGTCCCACATCCTTCACCAGGGCACATCCCCAGCACCAATGTCCCCAGTCTCCTTCCTGCCCTCTACCTGGCCTCCCCCCTTCTTCTGCCTCTATGGCAGACATTTTTCTTCTCCCTTTCTCTTCTCTCTCTCTCTTTTTCTCTCCCTCTCTCTCCCTTTTTGTCACTGTTGCTTGCAGTCTTATCACTGAAGGGGCACCATGCATATCCCTTTCCTTCCTCTCAGCACCCCGTTCCTGTCCAGAGTGACCATTCCCAACCCTTATCATCACTCTGACTCCTTCCCCTACCATTACTGCGCTCCCTTCTGGCAGGATCTCCTGACCTCCCACGCAGGCTGTCTGGGGGTCCCAAGCTGGCACCCCCGAGGTCCCCTGGAAGCTGTTTCCAGCAGCCTTGAATTCTTCTTTACATGCATTGTTCCCCATCTCAAGTGGGGCCTGCTCAGTTGTTAATCTGTCTTCACTGTTACTTTTCTGCTATGGTTCTGTGAGCTGTGTGGTGTCGGTACTAGAACCAGGCCTCACCCCACTGTCAGTCAATGCCCTGGATTCCACTGTGAGATTTTTCGGGGTGATGGGAAGTAAGGTCATACCCATAATGCCCAAGAGCTCTTCCTGGCTCTGTGGTCAGTAGGTGCTCAGGAAGCCTTGTGTGATACCAGGAACTGGGCAAGGCTATTTCTGAGTCCTGGACTCTACTGCCCTGAAACACTTCACACCAGGAGGATGATTCAAGGGGGGAGGAGGCACAACAGAGGGCACAAGCTCTGCAAATGGGAACCCCGAGTTTGATCCCAGGGTCCATGAGGTCCTTGACACCATCAGGAATGATCCCCAAGCACCAAGATCATAGACAGCACCACTATAAACAAGTACTCT
Source organism: Suncus etruscus (assembly GCF_024139225.1). NCBI lineage: Eukaryota > Metazoa > Chordata > Mammalia > Eulipotyphla > Soricidae > Suncus > Suncus etruscus. Next base: position 206,442,511 of record NC_064848.1, on the reverse strand, counting down.
GTACCAATCCCACATACCCCAAATTCCTTAAGTATCAACCGCACACTTATAACCCTTAAGTAGCAGCCCCACAACTCTGTACCCCTTAGGTACCACCCCACAATCCATACCCCTTAAGTACCAGCCAAGCACCTCATATCTCATAAATACCAACCGCACACACTCCATACCCATTAAATATCCATACACCCAAAACTTCTTAAGTACCAGCACCACAACCCTGTACCCCTTAAGTACCAAACCCATGCCCCACGTACCCCTTAAGTACCAGCCCTAAGCACCCCATACCCCTTAAATACCCACACACCCTATACCCCTTAAGGACTAGCCTCATGCATCCCTCCCCCCTTACATATATCCCCTACCCCTACCCTATCTGGAGCTCAAGCAGGCACTCACCTGCGGGGAATTCCACGCACCAGCTCCTGCTGTGAGTCAGCAGCGCCTCTCCCCATCACTGTCTTCTTTTTCCCTTCATCCCTGCACAGAGCCCAGCACTGTGCCCCCTGCCTGCCTGCCTCTCCACCTGTTCATCTCCAGCCCGGCCCCATGACAGAGGGCGGGACCCCAAGGAATCTCTGCACCGTCCACTGCCTGGAAAAGGAAGCTCAGGGCCTGAGACCAGAAGGCTGGGGCCAGGGCTGGGAAGGAGGAACCAGCTCTGTCCTGCACTCAGCCCTCTATGAACTAGGCTTGGGTTGTGTTGGACTGAGCCACTGTCCGCCTCAGCCAAGAAGCTCCTGGGCTGGGGACCTGCTGGGTGGACGGCTGTCCCTCCCACGAGCACCCCTGGGTGGGGGTCCGCGCTGGTGGGGAGCCGGGTTTGTGGTCTCAGTATCCCTCCCTGCAGGAGCAGGTGGCTCCGGCCTGGCCGCTCTATTCTGCTGGCCGCCTGGATTGGCTGGAGGCCAGGCCTAGGCTCCAAGCCGAGCCAATGGGGCCTGCCTGGGGATTTTGCCATAGCAACGGCGGCCACGCTTCCTGCCTGGACCAGGAGCGCTGAGGACCGTCGAGCCAGCGAGCTGCATCTTCATCCTAACTCCTTGGGGAGCCCCAGAACAACTCGCAGACCCTCCCTTGCTCAGGAATTGTGGGGACATCCCAGCACCCCAAAAGGCACTTGAGCACCCGTGTTGGGCTTTCAAAGCACGTTTTCCCCCACCCAGATTTAGGGGCTGCCTCTGAGATCAGCACATGAAATCTATTTTTTTCTTTTAACTTTATTTATTGATTGATTGGTCTTTGGGCTACACCCAGCGGCACTCGGAGGTCTCTCCTGGCTCTGCACTCAGAAATCGCCCCTGGGGGCCAGAGAGATAAAATGGAGGTAGTGTGTTTGCCTTGCATGCAGAAGGACGGTGGTTCGAATCCCAGCATCCCATATGGTCCCCTGAGTCTGCCAGGAGCGATTTCTGAGCATAGAGCCAGGAGTGAGTCCTGAGTGCTGCCGGATGTGACCCCAAAACAAAATATAAACAAACATGACTGAAACCTAACCACAATCATGTTTGTAATCAAGGTGTTTAAATAAAAAAAATATATGAAAAGATAGAAACAAACAAACAAACAAAAGAAATCGCCCCTGGCAGGCTCAGGGAGATGCCGGGAGTCGAACCAGGTCCCTCCCAGGTCAGCCTAATGCAAGGCAAATATCCTACCGCTGTGCTATCTCTCCAGCTCCTTGGAATCTCCTTTTTTTGTTTTTGTTTTTGTGTTTGAGCCACACCCGGCAGTGCTCAGGGGTTACTCCTGGCTCTCTGCTCAGAAATTGCTCCTGGCAGGCACAGGCATGGGGGATCATATGGGATGTCGGGATTCAAACCACCATTGGTTCTGGGTCGGCTGCTTGCAAGGCAAACGCCCTACCGCTGTGCTATCTCTCCGGCTCCTTGGAATATCTCTTTGAATGCGTCATGTCCATGTCCCAGAAGGCGGGTGGGCGCAAAGCCTTTGAACAATAAGCAACGCTCAGTTTTCTGCCGTCTACTTGACTCCGGCCAACAGGACTCGGCCAGAATCCCATCGCTGACGGCAGCTCTGTTGTTCTGCATATTTATTTTGAGCCTGAGTGCCAATGACCCCTGTGAACCGCCCTTTCCAGCACATTCCTCTGGGGGAGTATTTGGGGTCAGCTGGACCCCGCCGTTCACATCAGCACGACATTACCAGCTGCCACTTTCTGCCCCAGTCCTGTTGGCCTCGCCTTTCACAGCTCAGCTTCCCCGACCCTTCCTGGCTGCCCAGGCTGCCTGTTCCGCCATGCCAGCAATGCTATCCTCAGATCCATCCCTTCTTATTTTTATTTATTTATTTATTTGGTTTTTGGGCCACACCCGGCTATGGTCAGGGGTTACTCCTGGCTATCTGCTCAGGAATAGCGCCTGGCAAGCAGGGGGGACCATATGGGACTCCAGGATTTGAACCAACCACCTTAGGTCCTGGGTCGGCTGCTTGCAAGGCAAACACCGCTGTGCTATCTCTCTGGCCCCATCCCTTCTTATTTTCATTCTTTGGCCCAGCCTTCTGCTTTAGGTTGCTCTCTAGCCCAGGCCCATGATACACCTGTGCAGAATATGGTCCTTGGCTACTGGTTTCAGAGCTGCAGCCCCAGACATGGCTCCTGGGCTCACCAGAATCCAAGTAGCTGCCAGGAGCCAGGATCACCTTGGACCCAGCTCTGTCCCTTCCCAGAAAGGTCCGAAGGGCCCTGAGGTCACAGACAGACGATGGGCATGTGGCCTCTGAACCCACAGGAGGCTGTCCAAGGCCTGGGTTTCCAGAGCCCCACAGGCAGCCAAAGTCCCAGAGATACTGGTGGGCTGGAGTGATAGCACAGCAGGGAGGGTGTTTGCCTTGCAGGTGGCTGACCCAAGTTTAATTCCCAGCATCCCATAGGGTCCCCTGAGCCTGTCAGTAGTAATCTTTTTTTTTTTTTGGTTTTTGGGCCACACCCATTTGACGCTCAGGGGTTACACCTGGCTATGTGCTCAGAAATCGCTCCTTGGGGCCGGAGAGATAGTATGGAGGTAAGGCGTTTGCCTTTCTTTTTTTTTTTTTTTTTGGGGGGGGGGGTCACACCCGGCAGTGCTCAGGGGTTACTTCTGGCTGTCTGCTCAGAAATAGCTCCTGGCAGGCACGGGGACCATAGGGGACACTGGGATTCGAACCAACCACCTTTGGTCCTGGATCGGCTGCTTGCAAGGCAAACGCCGCTGTGCTATTTCTAGGGGCCCAGGTGTTTGCCTTTCATGCAGAAGGTCATCCGTTTGAATCCCAGCATCCCATATGGTCCCCCGTGCCTGCCAGGAGCAATTTCTGAGCGTGGAGCCAGGAGTAAACCCTGAGCACTGTCAGTGTGACCCAAGAACCACAAAAAAAAAAAAAAAAAAAAAAAAAGAAATCGCTCCTGGCTAGGGGGGACCATATGGGACGCCGGGGGGATCGAACAGTGGTCCGTCCTACGCTAGCACTTGCAAGGCAGACACCTTACCTCTAGTGCCACCTCTCCGATGCCTGTAGTAATTCTTGTGTCCAGAGTCAGGAGTAACCCTTAAGCACCATTACGTGTGGCCCCAAAAATACAATAACAAAAACAAAGAGACACAGGTGACTTGCCCATGTCTCCTTGCGGGGTCCCTGCCCCCCAGTGTATGTCTCTGCCCCCTGAAACTGCCAGAGGTCGCAGATGTACACCCCCATGGCCCCCTAGAGGAATACACAGAATAAGCATTCTTGGGGGGAAGTAGAAGAAGACATCCTGGGGTGGGGATGCAGAGAGCCAGAGGAAGGAGACAGGAGTTCGGGGCCAGTGACCTCAAATGCCCTTGTCCATGGCTGGGGATGCCCTTTGCTTTTCTGGGTCTAGACTCATCCCTTGATGCTAGGGTCAGGGCTGGCAGCCCAGAGCCCTACTCCATCCCTGCGGCAGATACTGGCAGGCTGGGTCTGCTCACAGAATCTCCGGCATCTTCCCAGCCCTGTAACCTGCTCTGACCTTCTCAAGGAGCTGCCAAGGTGGCATTTGCTGGGGATCTCCCGGCATGAGCCCCCTGGTGTACCCATAGGGACCTGGGGAAGCAAAGAACTGCTCACCAGGCCTGGAGGGGGGGGGGTAGCAGACAGACCCATGTGTTCTGGTTGGTCAGATACCAGAGCTTCCTGCCCAAGAAGAAGGACCCTCCGGGCTGGAGCCGCCACAGAACTCAGGGGTCCTCGCGGACATGCTTCTGCCCTGTGCAATGCTCGGAAACTGAGCCTGCCACTTCTTAGCAGGGCCTGGATGAACCTCAAACCCTCGTTCCCCCCTCAGCCTCTGCACTCAGGACCTCCTGGCCTGCAGATTGTGAAAGAGAATTTTCAAAGCAGCAGGAAGGGGGCCGGGTGGAAGGACAGGCAGGGTGAGAGCAGGGAGTTCCCCAAAACACAGAGTAAGGATCAGGCAGGAATACTCAAAGCACACAACAGGTAGGAGTAGGGAGCCCCCCAAAACACACACCAGGGTGCAACGTGAGCCCCCAGAACACATCAGTATGCAGGCTCAGCTCTCAGACACACAGCAGGGTGTGTGCTGACCCCCTCTCACACAGGACACTGCCCCTGCCCACCGCATCCCCCCAGCCCGCAGCCCAGCGCCTCCCGGCAGGACACGTGTTTCCAATCAGTGAGGCTGAGTCACCCAGAACAGCTGCGCCATCCCCACCCCCTGCTCACCTTTAGCTCCGCCCCATGGGCGCCCAGGCCCCCCACTGGGCCCTGTCCTTCTGCCTTTTGACTGTGTTTTCTAGACAAGGCTTCCTAATTTCCTGAACTCACTGCCCAGCCAAGCAGGGACCCCAGGGGTCACTCCCGGACACCCCTGGGCCAGGGGTATGTGTATAGAGTCAGGGGCCAAGGGGCCAAAGGACACAGGGTTGAAATGCCCCCCAGAGGGACACGCAGGCTGGGAAGAAACCAGGTACCCCCAAGCTGTCACATCCAGGCGGGCAGGAGGGTAAGCTGGACTGTCCGGCAGGGCAGGAAAGGACAGGGACGGGACACATCCACCGCACGGCTCCTACCCTGGGAATCAGGCCACAATGCCAGGAGGTGATGGGGTACCCTGGGGGAGCCCATCATAGCCCCTGCCCGCCTGCAGGAAGCACAGCAGGCTGGTGGGCAGAAGCTGGCATAGCCGAAATTCATGGGCACCGGGTCAGGCGGCCCCTGTGGAAGGACGCTTAGTGAAGGGGCCTTGCACCCATGAGGGAATGGTGGGGTGCAGGGGTGGCTGAGGAGGCCCAAGGGCCGCCTCCCTGCTGCCTGGGCCTGACTCTCCAACTCTAGAAACAGCTGCAGCTTTGTGTCAGCTGCAGAGTTGGGCTCCCCGTGCCTTCTAAGGTCTTTGTTGGGGTGGAGCCCCTGAGCCCACTTCTCTGCTCTTCCACTGGCCTCTCTAGTCCGTCCCCTGTGTCCTATGCCCTGTGGGCACTCTCTTGGGCTGGACCTCACCTAGGGGGCAGTGCCGGAGGGAGCAGGAGTGGGGTGGGGCAGGACTGCTGCTGGCAAGTGACGTGAGCCAGGACAGGAACCAAGATGCTTGAGATAGGTGCACTGACCCCAAGGCTGACCTCAGCAAGGTCCTCAGGACCCACCCAGAGAATCAGGGTGGGAGTGAAGGCGAGGCAGGAAAACAGAAAAATAGGAGGGGGAGAGGGCAGGGGAGAGGAAATTCTTGGGCACGGTCCTAATCACAGGCTTGAAGTGAAATTTCCTGCTGTTCTCAGCACGGACGCCCGCCAGCGCCCACGGCCCCCCTGCTTGGGTGAAGTGATGACATCACAGCCGGGCCCCCAGCAAGAAGGAGTGGAAAGAAGCTTCCCCCACGCCCCAGCTTCCCGGGATGAGACGGGAACCCACAACCTGGAAGGCAGCCTCAGCCCAAACCGGCTTCTCTCCCTCCTGCCTGCCTGCCCGCCCGCCCGTGTCCATGGGGCAGCCCCTGGTCCCCGCCTGAGCTCCGGGCTCTTCTCTGCTCCTGGAGCTGCTCACCGGCCCGCCCTTGCAAGGAAGCACATGACCGTGTGTGTACTGGGCAGCAGGAAAATGTGGGCACGAGGCACCCGGACATGGTTTTGGGTTTTCCCAGAGCTTCCCCCAGAGTGGATCCTGGGGAAGCTCCCTGAGGGAGGTGGCAGCAGCGAGAGGAGTGGGGCTCTGGAACTTCCCTGGGGGTCAGGGCCCCTCAGAGTCAAAGGGAGGCAGTAGGTGGTTCCTCAGGAGCACAGGCCCACCTGCAACCCAGGCAGGAGATGCCCCGCACAAGCCTGGCCCCAGAGGGTGTGCGCCTGCCTGGAAGAGGTGTCTCTGTGTTTTGTCTAAGATGCTGCAGAGGTGACCTCTCACCAGCAACACACTATGACAGGCTTCCCCAGGACAGCACCTTGCAAGTGATCTCTCTCTGTGTCTCTCTGTCTCTTACTCTCTCTGTCTCTCTCTCTCTCTCTGTTCCTCCTTGCCTTTTGTTTTTTCTCAAGACGAAATGCATTTTTCTGCTTTCCCTAAGTGAGCCCTGTCACCCAGGGCGGCTTGCAGCTTGTCCCCACCCCAAACCCAGAATGTCTGACAGTGTCTGCAGAAACATTTGGCTGGCAGAATCTGGGGGTGCACTTGGCAACTGGGGGATGGCCAGGCATGTGTGTGCTTCAGCCACTGCTGCTGGAAGGTCACAGGACCTCGAGCAGACAATCCTGCAATGGGTCAGTGGGAAACATCTGTAAAATGGATCCATGAAATGCACTGTTGAGATAGATCCGGGAGGTGCTTCAGTGAAATGGATCGGTGACCAGTGAAATGAATCAGTTAAATGGATCAATATAGTAGATCGTTGAAGTGAATCCCGTGAAGGGAGTTCGTGAAGTGTATACTTGAAGTGGATGAAGTGGATTCATGAAGTGAATCTGTGGATTGGGTCTGTGAAGTGGGTCCATGAAATAGATCCGTGAAGTAGATCCATGAAGTGGATCTGTGAGTGGATTCATGAAGTGGATCCCGTGAAGTAGGCCCATGCAGTGAATCCACTGAGTGGATCCATGGAGTGAGTCTAAAGTATATCGGTGGAGTGGCCCTATTGAGTGGATTCGGGGAGAAGATGGCATGCAGCCCGTTGAGCAGTGGCAGATGTGACAGAGGAAGAGTGACAATGCTTCAGTGTTCCGGTTGTAGCGTGAGGCCCAGATTCATCACATGCATGTGGCTCTTCCTCATGCCACAGGTGCCTGTCACCCTCGACTCAACTTCCTGTCATCTTCAGGAAGTGCTACTGGAGGCTCTTGTGGTCTGTTCGCGATGCCAAAGGTGGTGGCATGGGGGGTGGCACAGGAGAGCCAGTCAGGCACATCCAGCTCCTGCTGCTTGCAAGACCCACCCAGACCCGATGTTTCTGGTGCATTGGTATGTCTGTGTCCCACGGGCATCAGGCCTTCCTAGGCTTTCCAGAGTGTATATGTATGTATGTATGCAGGAATATGAGTTTGTGCGCGTGTGAGAGGAGAGGGCTAAGCTCTGTTCGTCCTGCTGCTGGGCGGCTGTGTGAGCAAAGCCTGGCTCCAGGAGCCCCAGTCCATACCTGTGAGGCCACTCTACCTCAGTTTCCCAGAGACATGGGAGGGAGAGGCACCAGGAGCAGGCCAGCAGTGCCAGTGGGGTGGGGGTGCATTCACAGGGAGAAGTGTGTTGTGGTGTGGTGAGGGATCCTTCATTTCCTGCCCTGTGCCTCATGCATGGACTTTGCATCCCTGGTGGTCACACTCACACCCCTCTAATGCAGTTATCACCCCACATATGGGGTCACTCCCACATCCATCTGCCCTGAAGATAGAGATGCCCCCCCATCAAGTCCTGATCATGAACTGACATATAGATCTGAGGGTGTCAAGTAGCAGTTTGGTTCTTTTTCTTTTCTTTTCTTTCTTTCTTTCTTTCTTTCTTTCTTTCTTTCTTTCTTTCTTTCTTTCTTTCTTTCTTTCTTTCTTTCTTTCTTCCTTCCTTCCTTCCTTCCTTCCTTCCTTCCTTCCTTCCTTCCTTCCTTCCTTCCTTCCTTCCTTCCTTCCTTCCTTCCTTCCTTCCTTCCTTCCTTCCTTCCTTCCTTCCTTCTTTCTTTTCTGTTTTGGAGCCACACCTGATGGAGCTTAGGGGTTGCTCATAGCTCTGCACTCAAGAATCACTCCTGGCAGGCTCAGGGGACTCTATTAAATGCCAGGGATTAAACCTGGATCAGCCACATGCAAGGCAAATGCCCACCCTGCTGTGCTGTCCCTTGAGCCCCTCAGTTCTTACCAATGTCATAGGGCTGCAGAGACAGAAGATCAGCCACTGATCAGACAGATCATCCGGCAGAAGATCAGGGCGGATGCTTGCCCTGCACAGGGCTGATGCTTGCCCTGCACAGGGCTGGCCCAGGTTTGGTCCCAGGCATGTCATAGGCTGCTCTCAGACACTGCCAGGAGCTGTCCCTGAGTCCCTGAGCACGGAGCCCTAAGCATTGGGTGTGGCTCCAAAACAAAACAAAACTAACAAGACCCCCATAAAAGCCATCAGGTGCAGAGAGGTTTCGCATAGCCCAAGTCCCTATCCAGGCCCAGGTATTAGAAGGAGATAAGACCTTTTGGGGCGTGAGAACCCAAAAGGGGAACTTCGCATTTGTGGGAACTAAGAATAGTGACTCGGTCCTGGCCTCGAGCTGCTGTCTCCAAGGCACGCAGACAGGGCCTGCTTTTTCCATTCACTCCACACTTTCCACTGTCCTGTCTGTCTCCGGTTGGCTGCGGCTCCTGGATAGTTCTTCCTTCACCGGGTCCTGCTCCTCCGGCCTGTGGGAGATGTTGTTGGGGAGAATGCCCTGGATAGCACCTGCCTGGGAGTGAACCCGTTGTCAGAGGCAGGAAGGGGCCTGGGGTCACACTCACTGAGTCCCACAGCCTTTCTGGGAACTCAGGACTGTTTTTTTTTTTGGGGGGGGGGGGGGAAATGTCCTTCAGAGCCCACATTTGTGGGCAAAGGGAGGGATCTGAGTGCACAGCTCAGCAAATGCGCCTCGTCCAATCCTGCCGCTCGGGGCTCCTGGGCCCACCCCCAGCTCTTGTTGGCTGCTCCAAAAATGTGGCCAGTTTATATAAAAATCCTGTTTTGTTCATCGTAACTCTCCCTCCGCCCCTTGCAGCGAGGCTGGCCCAGCTCCCTGACGATGCTCTGCATTGGAGCAGAGAGAATTCCCCTCCTTAACTCCCAGGTCACCCGGAGACAGGGGGCATGTCCTCCCCTGCACCCCTGCCTGGGGGCACCCCAGGAGCCCAGGAGCAGAAAGGGGCATCTGCCCAGCCAGCCACCTCCACTGCCCTACCCCTAGTACTGGACGGGCCTCGGGGTGCCCTTGAAAGGGGGGCTGCGGTGCAAGCCACATGCCTGCGCCTGGAGCTCGGGAGAGCCTGGGCCCAGGTGCGCAGCCGGGCGAGGGGCCCCCAAGACGTGCCAGGCGGGGCCCCAACAAAAGCCCCGCGTTGGGGGAGGGCGGGCGCCTCCCTCGGGGGCGTGGCCCTGAGAGCGGCAGAGCGCTCCGATTGGCTACCCGCACCGGGAGGGGCGTGGCCTCGGAGCATCAGGGGCGTGGCGTGGCCGCTGCTGCGCGCTCTCATTGGTTCCCGTCCTCCAGCGGGGCGTGGCCTCGGGGCCGCCGATGGCTATAAAAGGCGGCTCTGCCCGCGCCCGCGGCACACCGGCCACGGGAGGCAGCAGCGCAGGACCCGGTCCCGGTTCTCTCCCGGGCGCGATCGGCCCGCCTCGCCTCGCCTCGCCTCGCCTCGCCTCGCCTGCCTCGCCCCGCGTCGCGTCGCGCCCGCCCAGCTCGCTGCAGCGGCGCCCGGCTCCTCCCGCCGCCGCCCGGGCAAAGTTTGCGCGGGCCCGAGCGCACCCCGGGGTGCCCAGGGAGCAGCAGCCCCGGCCCCCGAGTCCCCGCGTCCGGCCCGCTGCCATGGGCGCCCCGGCCCGCCTCCCGCGGCTGGCGCTCGGCCTCCTGCTGCTGGGCACGCTGCTGCGCCCCGCCGACGCCTGCAGCTGCTCGCCGGTGCACCCGCAACAGGCGTTTTGCAATGCAGATGTCGGTAAGCGCGGCCGGGACCCCCGGGGCCCCTGCGGCCCCCCGCCGGCCCGGCCTCCTTTCTTCCCTCGCCGCCCGCCGCCGCCGCCGCCGCGAGCGCCGCCACCTCCGAATTCCTCCGAAAGGCCGCCGCCGCCAGGAATGGATCGGGTTCTTGGCAGGCGGAGGGCCCCGGGGTGCCAGCGGGCGGGTGGGTGGGAGGGAGGGAGGGAGGGAGGGAGGGAGCCGGGGGGGGGGCGTGGGTGGGGGTGGGGAGGGCGGGGTGGGGTGGGGTGGGGTGCCACAGCGTGGAGGTAGGTGGTGGGCGCAGGGGCAGGCCTGGCTGGGTTGGGGGGGACGCACCCCAGGAGTAAACTTTGCCAGGTGAGATGTGTGGCACGCGGAGGCTCGATTGTGCTGGGGGGCTCTCACCCCTTGGAGATGGGGGTGCGATTAGATAGGAGAAGGGAGGAGGAGACCCCCCTGCTCTGGGCATTACCCTCACCCCAGGGTTCCAAGGGGGCACAGCGGGCAGATAGAGAGGCCTGGAGAGGGCAGAAACCTCACTGTATGGATGCAGGCCTTGTGTGTGTGTGTGTGTGTGTGTGTGTGTGTGTGTGTCTGTCTGTCTGTCTGCCTGCCTGCGTCCCCCCAGGACGGAGTGCCCAAGACCCCTTGGATGGGCAAGACGAGACAGGGCCACGGCCCCAGGGCCTCCCAGGCAAGTGCCTTAAGTTAACCAGAGGTCAGTGGGAACAGGTGTGGTACCCCCTGGCCACCCCGAATGCCCCCCCCTAAGCTTCGAGGATTAGTTTTGTGCAACCTCCTGAACCAGGCCGGCCAACACCGCACCCCACCCCAGCCTCCTCCCCTGCACAGGCCCTTAAGCTGGTTTCTTCTGAGTTTGTCCTATCTTTGGCCATGGCTCCCGTCCACCCACCTCTATCTCCCATGCCCCCAGCAGTTTTTATGAGTGGCCCAGGGCTGTTCCCCATGCCCTCTGCCCTGCAGAGAGCTGGAGGTGGCTGGAGAAAACCCGGCAGCGGAGAGTTGGGCAGTGCCATCCCAGAGTGTCTCTTGGCCACCAGCTGCGCCTTTGACCAGCAAGTTGTGAGCCTGCCAGAGCCAGGCCCGGGAAAGCCTGTGGCTCCACCATGTAGGAACAGGCTGATAGGAGTTGTGGGCAAAAGGGCCCAGGCTCAGGACCACCTCCCTGCCCCTGAGACCCCTGGGGAGCTGGGCGGGGCCAGAGCAGCCCTGCTGGACTTTGGGTCCCAGAAAACAGGGGTGGGGTGAGGGACCTGCACGCCTGGAGGTCCTTAGGGCTTGGAGCAAATCATAGTATCAGGGTCACCTGAGTGAGAGCTGAGACTGTCCACTAGCCTGGGCCCAGCACCTGGCACATCTCTTGGGCCCCAGAAACCCCTATTCCCGGTGATCTCTCCCCTGGGGGAGTGGATTGTGCCCAGAGTCTATGTCCTGTGCCCACTTTTTCTTCCCAGGAGGGCTTCAGTCCGTCATCGCCCAATGGCCCTCTCCCCACTCCTGGTGACCTCATCTGAGTCCCTCCCACACTTCTACTGCCCCATTCTAGGGTGGGTCTTACCAGGGCTGCCACCTCTAGGGCCAAATCAGCTGGCAGCTCGGACATGCCAGGACCTTGGGCACCTAGAAGTTCTCTCGAAGGCCAGTCCTCAAGCTGCCCAGTGGTAACTTGAAATTAGGGAGTCCCCCACCCCCACCAACTGGAGCACAGTAGCCTGAGAGTGAAGGAGGATTTTGGGCCATACCCAATGGTGCGCAGGGATCACTCCTAGCGGGGGCTCGTGGGGCCCTCTGGGGTGCCAGGGATCTAGCCTGAGTCAACCGCGTGCAAGGCCAGCGCCTTAACCTCCAAACTAACCTATCTGGCCCAACCAGGGGTGAGGGGTGCTTTTGAAGATCCTCAGATTCAGGTTGCTTTGCTGACCCAAGTAAGTGACCAGCTCAGACCTGGGTTTTGTTGTCAGTAACCCCATCAGATCATGGTGTGCCTCTGGGCCTGAGTGAGGTACCTGCTGAGACTGAGGAAGGCTGGCTTGGGGGCACATGACTGGTTTCTTGTGGGCCCCGGCATAGCCCTGGGGTCTGGGACTGTCTGTGCCTTCTGTCATTGCTGGAGGGGCTGGTGATGGGCAGGTATAAAGCTGATCATGAGGGGAAGAGGTGGAAGCTAGCAGGGTCCTCCCAGTGTGCGCCTGTCTTGGGCTCAGAGGACAGTCAGGCCTGGCAGAACCAGGTTGCAGGGAGCCCTAAGGCCCAGTGGGATGCCTGGCAATCCTCTCTGAACTTCCCTGTGTCCAGAGGGCCGGGCTGGCAGTGTCCACAGCCCCCTAAGTGCAGACACACACCCACCTCTCCCAGTCAGCCAGTCGCACCTCCTGAGGCTGCTCTGCAGAAAAGAGGCCTTGCTTAGGGGCATTGCAGGGGACACAGATTTCCAGAGGTCCAGGGCCCAGTGGTGGCTATCTTGGAGCATGTGCCGGTGCAGAGCCAGGGGGGTGGCGAATTGGGCCCGGGGTACTCCTATGTGCAACACTCTGCGCCCTTTGAGTGAGGGTGACTTCTGCAAGTGGACATGAGCGGCAAGTGCCCATGAGCCGGGCAGTGTGAACTGAGCTGAAAACTGGGTCCAGGGGCAGCCACAAGCATGTGTCTCATGGGAGGTGAGATTTAGGATAAAATGGTTCTTAGTGGTGACCAAGGAAGCAGGGAAGGACCGCATGGGGCTGGAGATCCCTGGAGGGCGGGGGCGGGGGGGGGGGTATGGGACAGGGAGATGGGTGCTCCTGCTAGACCCTCTTCTTCTTCTTCTTCTTTTTTTTTTTTTGCTTTTTGGGCCACACCCTGTGGTGCTCAGGGGTCACTCCTGGCTGTCTGCTCAGAAATAGCTCCTGGCAGGCACGGGGGACCCTATGGGACACCGGGATTCGAACCAACCACCTTTGCTCCTGGATCGGCTGCTTGCGAGGCAAACGCCGCTGTGCTATCTCTCCGGGCCCATACACACGAATTCTTACAGTCATTACACACATTCACACCCACACGTTCTTTCATACACCATGTTCTACTCATTCAAATGCCCACTCACACACATCCACAGGGTCACACCCACACTCCCTCCAAGATCACTCACTCACACAAGCATGGATTCCAGGGAGCCATAGCTCATTGGGGAGGACGTTTGCCTTGCATGCAGCTGATCCACATTCGATCCCCGGCATCCTCTAGGGTCCTTCGAGCCAGCTAGGAGTGATTCCTGAGTGCAGAGCCAGGAAGAACCCTGAGATTTGGGATTGGCCCCAAAACAAACAAACAATCCCCCTCCCAAATAAACAAGTAAAATGGATCGTACAGGTCTTAAGCCCATCACTGGGGTGCAGGGTGGAGCAAAGGACCCAGGCAGGGAAGGTGAGTGTTGAGGGGGGTGTAGAGTAGCGAGCAGGTCAGGGGGTCACTGAGGATGTGGATGGAGGGTGGGGACCCTTCACAGGGGTTGCTCAAAGGCAGAGGCCGGATTCTGCTCTGTACCCCAGATCATTGGGCCCAGCACCAGGGGAGGGGCATTTGTCGTGTGTGTCTGACTCTCTGGGGTTGGCCCTGCGGTCTCTCCCTGGCCCCGGAAGTCCCATTTGAAGGTGAGCAAAGGATGCCAGCCCGGTGAACTCCTTTCTCAGAGCCACTTCAGCCTACAGGGCAGTGCTTGGAGCTGCTCTGAGGGCGGAGCATTGAGGACTGGGGACAGATGTACGGAGGCTGGGCCTCTCCCCGAGGTTTGCACACACACAGCATAATTAGTCATCCTAAATGCTTTTATAAACTCCTGTTTATGACCCAGAAAAAGCTTGGAGCACATTGGTTTGAGAAGCTGCCGAACCGTCTGTAGCTTTATTTTTGCATCTTAGCAAATAGAAGCATTTTATTTGTATGTTTTGGTTTGGGGCCACGCCCGGCGGTGATCAGGACTTGCTCGTGCTGGCTGGCTGGCTGACTCCTGAACCGCGCCCTGAAGGCCCAGGAGACCATACTCGGTACTGAGGCTCCAACTCTGGGTCAGCTGCCAGAAGGCAGCTGTGCTGCCCGCTGGACTGTCTTGCTCTCCTGCCTCCTAAGCTATGTCTCAGAGCACTTTGAAACGGATTCTGCTGGACGCACAGCTTAGCAAAGAGTGATTGAACCCCCAGTCTTGAGAGATGGGAGGTTGCTGCACCCCAAAACCTCACTTTATCCCTCCTGACATTTTATTCACCTCCCATTTTTCTTGGAGGTCACCCCAGTTCCAGCCTAAGAATGAACGTTCCTGTTTTTCCTTGGCATAGCTGTGCAGTTGTGTGTCTTTCCTGGCTTCATTCAGTGAGGCCAAGCTAAGGCCTAGCATGGACCACCTGTGGCTGGGGCGGGGGGGGGGGGGGGGGGATAAGGAGACTAGGGGAGGGTGGGGCTAAGAAGAGGCGGGGTCAGATGGAAGGCGGGACTAGGGATGAAGCCAATGTGAAGGCAGGCCAGTGGGGGCGGAGTCGTGTGGGGCGTGGCTATGCTGAGGGCGGGGCTCCAGCTCCATCTTCATCACCTTTGAGGACTGGTTTCCATCCCCATGCAGGCACTCACTGATGCCTGTAGCAGGCTCTGGGAACAGGAGGAGGGAGGCCATACTTAGCTCCATGTTGTGGGTAAGCTTGGAGGGATTTCCTTTTCCTTTGGCATCTTCCCAGCTACCAGGCCTGGGGACCAGGCAATACCCAACCACCCTGGGCAGGCAGATCTGGGCATTTAGCTGGGGCTGGTGATGGGACCCTGCTGCTCCCCAGACCCAGCAATGTGGGGGCTGTTAGGTCTCTTCTGTGGTATTAGGGGCAGGTCAGGCTGTTGCAGGACCGAACTTGCCACCTCCACACTCTAGGCCAGGCATGGGTCTTGTCTGTGGCTCTGTGTCCAGCCCGGTGTCTCTCTCCTCACTTGTCTCACCTCTAAGTTTTCCATGATGTGCAGCTGTTGTAAACTGACTTGGCCTGTGAGAGAAAGAGGGAGTGGAAACAGGAGATTTGCAGCGGGACAGTCTTGGGGGTCCCACAGTGCTATCTGGCTGTGCGGTCATTGATGTTAAAATGATAAATCAGTCTTTTTTTTTTTCCCATGATTTTCCAACCTGTTCCTAATATAGTCATTTCAGGTATTCCACCACAACCACCCGTGAGACTGTCCTTGCGCCAGTGTCCCAACCAGCCTCCCTGCTGGCATAACAATTTTACTTCCCTTTGTTAATGCACAGAAGCAAACCGTGCTTCTTGCATCCAGGGCTGCCCCCATGGTTCCCATGCAGCTCACAGCTAGGCCCAAGCTATGTCCCCCCAGCCTGCACTGTTTGAACTCCTCTGCAGGAGAGCGTGGAGAGATCCCTGCTGGGCACTTCACGCCCTTGCTCCCCACCGCTGCACTCCAGGCTCCTCACCTCACAGTGTCCCTTGGCACTGGGGCCTGGCTGTGTCGCCTGAGGAGTGTTCTGAGGGGCCACTGGGCTCTGACTTTGTAGCAAAGGCTTGGATGGCTGTGGGTGCCCATGCGGATCTCCCCTGAGTATTCTCTGCAGCCTACATGGCATTTCACAGAGGGACCCGCACAAGAGCAGCCAGGCCCGGACTGGCATAAATGCCACCATGTATCCGGAGGCTAGCTCTGCATGGCCATGGGGGTCACATGTGGGCATACAGTGCACACACACACATTCAGGCACATTCACACACACACACACACACACCCATCCCTGAGTACTGTCCTTCCTGGCCCACAATGGCCTGGGCACTGTTGTCCTGGGCACCATCTGGGGGAGGTGGGAGACTGGCGCACACCGCTCCAGCTAGAGTCTCTTCATGGAGCGTGTCCCTGGTTTTGGGGCGGGGGTGCTCAGAGGAAAGGCCCTGCTTGAAGTAAGTTCGACCCTCAGTCCTGCCCATATGCACCTAGCAAAGTCCTGGTGGTCTGGAGCCCCCTAGTTCCTCGCCCACCCCAGTCCCACAGCCGAGTGTGGGACCCTTGTATGTGCAGCCCTGGCCCCATAACACCAGCTCAGGTCTGGGGCTCTGTGGGGTTGAGGCCCCCTCCCACCTGCCAGTCTGCACCCTGGGGTCTCTGTCTGGCCCTGACTATCACCTGTTGTCTTGGAAGCTTTGTGGTGATGCTTCTCAGAGCTCTGTATCTAGAATTTTCCTGAGGGTGGTATGAAGGGGCAGGGCCAGTCTCCTGGGAATGTCAGTACTGCCTCTGGTCACTATGCCCATTTCCACTTCCTGCTCCCCAGTGGGCTGGTGTTTCAGTGGTGCTCAGGGGTTCCTTCTGGCTCTGTGCTCAGGAATCACACCTCGCAGACTCGGGATGTGATGCATAGGGTCAAATCCTGGTCTGCTGCATGCAGCAGCAACCTCTCACAATGTAGGTTCTTTCATTTTTAGTTTTTGGGCTATATCTGGTGGTGCTCAAGGGTTACTCCTAGCTCTGTGCTCAGGAATCACATCTGGCAGGCACAGAGGATCATATGGGATGCCAGAATTCGTACCACCGTGTGTCCTGGATTGGCTGTGTGCAAGGCAAATGCCCTCCTCACTGTGTTATCACTCCAGCCCCCACAATGGGATTTTTTTTTTTTAAGTGAGTTTGCATCCGGTGGGTCTCACTCACTGCTTTGTGAACTGGTGTGGACCACCGTGTCAGAGACGCCTGCAGGATGGACTGCAGGGGACAGTCATAGTCACAGTCACTCCAGACAGGAACATTCTGGAAGTTCTGTTCAGGATCTCAGCGGCTGCTGGGAGCTGTTGTCCTATTCTCTTCCTGGGATTGATCCTGTCCAAAGTGTACATGGGAGGAGGAATCTGGGGAGTGTGTGGCTACTCCCTACAAGGCCCCAAGAGCTCCCCCATAGTGGGTGGGCCAGAACACAGTTCACACGGTCCTTCGTCACTGGCACAGCCATGGGCCCGGAACTACATTCTTGAGCCTTTGCTCAGAGCCAATGGCCTGGCTGGTGAGTGGAGCCTCCTGAGCAATGCTGGGGGACCCAGAGAAGTGTCTGGGGGTAGCCTGGTACATCCCTTGTATCTGGACCACCCCAGGCTCCATGCTGCCCCCTGGCTCTGTTCCTGACGTCACATTCCCTATGGTGGGCCAGGGTATTGTGGGGGTCTATGAGAGGCCCTGTGGGGTGCTTCTGTACCCCTGCTGACTGAGAGCAGGCAGTCAGCACCCTCACAGCTTGAGTGATCCCTGGTCCCGCTGACCTGTGGCCGGGTCCACTGTGCAGCTGACCCTGCTGCATGCCACTGGCCCTGATGTCACAGCACAGCAGCTGGCTGGTCCCCATAGTGACTGTCCTGCCAGAGGGAGGCGGGTGGGGAGGCAGGGCCTGCTGAGAGCTGTAGGAGCCTTGATTCCAGCCATCCTTGGTCAGGTGGGTCGAGACCCCCATGGACACCCCTAGGCGGAAGTCTCTCCTTTGCCCCCTCCCCTGTACTCTCTGTGCCCACTGCTCGGGAAGGCTCCAGAGAGGGTCCTTTTAAGGTAGAAGTGAGTGGGAAGTGGCTCAGGTGCCAGGAGTGGGGTATCCTGTAGGAACAGCAGTTGGGGCTAGGGCCACAGACCTCAGGCGGGTGTTTGGAGCTGTGAGGATTCAGCACAGGCTGACAGACATTCTCTGATGATGTCTGTCACCGCACAGTGGCCCTGGATGTCTGTGGTGTACAAGGATATAATCCTGTTGTTGGAGACGGTAGATGGTGGGACTGAGCGACAGCACATAGGGGAGAGCGTTTGCCTTGCATGTGGCCAACCCAGGGTGGATCCCCAGCTTCTGAGAGCCAGGATTGCTGGGTGTGGCCCCCCCAAAAAATGGTGATAAGGGCCTGTCCCCTATCCCTCCCCACCCGCTGGGCACACACCCATCCAGGAGGTCATGGGGGGGTGCCCCTGGCCTGGACTCCCACTCAGCTGTGTCCACCCTGCCCTGGGGCCTGTGCAATTGCTTTCCCCTTGGATGTGTGTCATGCCTGTCCTTCGGGAGAGTCAGGGAAAGGGCGGTGGGAGTTCTAGGCAGTCAGGAGCCAGCTCAGGGTATTTTCACACGTCCTCCTTGGGAAGTGGCAAGTATGCAGTTTCTCATGTTGACTTGACCCAGCTGGACTTGGCTGCCTCCAGGGACATTTGGTTCACTAACCACTGAGGCAGCTTCGTGAATCCACACAGCTCTGTCCCAAGGGGCTCAGGCCAGTGTCTGTCTGCCTCCCCGTGAGATCCCCAGCCAGCTGCAGGCACATGCAGGAAGGACCAAGCAGATGTCTTAAGAGATCTTGGGTATTGCTGGTGGTGAGGTACCTACCCTGGACCAGGAGAGGAATGCCATCATGGTTATCCCCGTTTCACAGGGTAGCAGACTCAGGCCCAGCATTCAGAAACATCCCCGATGGGGCCAGGAGGTGTCTGGGGGTACATGATGTGTGTACCTGAGTCCCTGCAGGCCTCTAGCACCATGGATAACCCCAGGGTGGTCCTGGTGGCCGCCTGAACACTGCATGAAAAAAATAAGAGACACTTACTGGAGGTCAGACTGTTAATTCCAGCAGACTTTGCTATCTAGGGTTTTCCATCTAGTTGGTTCTCTTTCAGGAATTTTTAGACTTTTTCTGTGGCTCTGACCCTCTTCTGCTGGCTCTGAATCTCATGTGGAAAGACAGTGCTCTTGGGCCAGAGAGACAGTACAAGGCCCCTGTGCTTGCCTTGTGTGCTGCCGACTCAGGTTCGATCCCCGGCATCCCATGTGGTTCCCTGAGCCCCGCCAGGAGTGATTCCTGAGTGCAGAGCCAGAAGTAAGCCCCGAGCATTATTGGGTATGGTCCAAAGTGCTGTCATTCCCCCCAAAAGACATTGCTCTTCACCAATTCACATTCACCACGTTCCCCTCTCCACCAATCACGTCCTTCCATATTCCCTCTTCATCAATCACGTTTGCCCTAATTGGCCAATGTGAATGAGGTGGTGGCTCTGAACAGAGGTCCCAAGCCTTGGGAAGATCTTACAGACACTTGTGGAACCTTTTGTCCTAACCTGGCAAGTCACTCTGGGTATCTAGCCAGGCTCTGGCTGGGTCCCATCCTGATGCCCCTGCCCTCCTCTTCCTGTTGTCATGTGTCCAGGGGACCTGCCTGTTCCTTTCCCTGGCACCTGAAGTTCCTGGGTGGGATCTGACCCGTGACTGACTATGCTGGACGTTTCTTGATCTGACATTTCTGACCCAGGGCTTCGTGTCTCAACAAGGCCTCCACGGCCGGCTCATGCTGTCCAGCCCCGCCAGAGTCCTGGTGAACAACCTTTACCCTTAGCCGACAGAATGGGTCCTGCCATCCGCCACCTATGCGACCAGGTGTCCCTGCTTTAGGAAACTGGTCAGGAAGGCCATTTGCCAGCCCCCTTCCCCTGAACCTGACTGTGTCTTCTATGGGTGGGTGGGTGTCATGGGCCTCTCTCCCTGATTCAGGGAGGAGCCCAGGACGAAAAAGTGGTGACAAACAGGAAGTAATGCCACGAGGTTGATACTGTGTGCCTGGGTCTTCTTCAGAAGCCCGTAGTGTGACTAAGGAGGCTGTACCCCCTATGAGTCGGGGGGGGGGGTGTCCCAGTTTCTTTAGAACCCTTGAAGGTGGGATCAGAACCACAGCAAACAGGGAGAGTGTTTGCCTTGCACGTGGCTGACCCACGTTCGATCACTGGAATCCCATGCAGGGGTCCTCAAACTTTTTAAACGGAGCCAGTTCACTGTCCCTCAGACCATTGGAGGGTCTGACTCTAGTAAAAACAAAACTTATGAATGAATTCTTATGCACACTGCATATATCTTATTTTGCAATGAAGAAACAAAACAGATACAAATACAATATGTGGCCCGCAGGCCATAGTTTGAGGATCACTGCTAGGGTCTCCTGAGCCTGCCAGGAGTGATTCCTGAGTGCAGAGCCACAAATAATCCCTGAGCACCGCCGGGTACGGCCCAAAAACCTAAAACCAAGAAAACAACAGCAAAAACCTTGAGGGTGACCTGACATGAAGTAATTTTCCAAGAGGGTAACTGAAAGCCACTGTTGGTCTTTAGAAGACTGAGGGGTCAGCATGGAGACAGGGGAGGCGGATATAGGCCCTTAAAAGTGCTTCGCAGGCTCTTTCTGGGACTGGTAACCCAGGTGCCACCAGGAGTGGATCTATGGGCTTTCAGAGAGGAGCAGGTGTTGGGGAGACCCAGGACTTCTGGGAGGAAGTGGGGCCTGGCCAGGGGACAGGGGGACACCCCTTCCAGCAGAGGACATTCGGGGATAAGGAGCATGGAGCCTGGCCAGCCGGCCTCAGCTGGGGAGCAGGAGCAGGCCCGGAGTGCTGGAATGTTCTCAGGGCCTCAGGCCAGGACTGCCTGAGTTTGCTGGAAATCATAGAAGTTCCAGGAAACCTTGGGGCGATGGTGCTCTGGGCGCAGCCTCCACATGAAGGGTGGGATCAGTTCCGTGGGGACTGCTCCAGAATTTGGGTTCTTGAGGCCTGAGAGATAGCACAGCAGGGAGGGTGTTTGCTTTCTACACAGCTGACCTGGGTTCAATTCCTGGCATCCCATAGAGTCCTCTGAGCCAGCCAGGAATGATTTTGGAGCCCAGAGCCAGGTTTACCCTGAGCACCTCTGGGTGTGACCCACTCCCCACCCACAAAGTAACAAAACAAAACCAAATATGGTTTCCCATAGCTGAAGAGTGCTGGGGGTTATCAGGGAGACTTGTTGGATGGATCCCAGAATCCTCTGGAATTGCCACTGGAGCCGGTGGGTGGCGTTAGAGCCGAGTCCTACCGGCGTGGTGGGGTGCCTCCATACAGATGGGGGTGCAGGCTCACTGGAGATCTTCAGTTCTGGGCCACATAGCCCCATCTTGTCCCGGAGAGCTGCTGTGGCATGTCCCCTTCACTGCTGGTGTCCTGCAGCTTCAGGCCTGTGTGGAGGAGACCAGCGCTGCCAGCAGGGATGCCAGCAGCCATCCTGGCTCCTGTCACCTAGTGTCGCTGAAATGGCTTTTTGTTGTGGTTTGCTTTGAGGGCCACACCAGTCGATGCTCTGGCTTTCCTCCTGGCTCTGAGCTCAGGAATCACTTCTGCAGGCTCTCAAGAGTCCTCATGGGATGCCAGGGATCGAACCCAGGTCAGCCACGTGCAAGGCAAATGCCCTGTGTCTGATGCCTTGTTTTCTCCCTGCCTTGGCAGTGCTGTTCTGAGCCTCTGTGAGTCCTGGGAAGTCCAGGGTAAACTTGGATAATACCTGCTGTTGTGGCACCTCCTGGGTCCCAGCTCTCTGAGTTCTGCGGGACTGGTGGAGCCTGCTAGGGTGCTCTGCCCCCAGCACAGCACACTGAAATACGGTTATTTTTGTCGATGACCTATTTCATTATTTTCTCAGGGCTTGTGGGTGGCATTCAGTGGTACCCAGAAGCCTGCGGTGCTGGAGGTGCAGCCAGACCTTGTGCGTGCCAAGCCCTGGACCCCCTGCCCTGCCCCTTGCCTTCATCATTTCCTATGCCTGTGGATGACCCTCCACCAGCACCACCTGTTGAAGTCGGCAAACAGAGCAAATTCTCCATGAAATGCCACTGCCAGCTCTGCCCAGCCATAAGCTCTGACCCTCAGTCTCCACTGCCTCGGGTCCATCTCAGTGTGTGTGGGGGGGCAGGCATAGTCACCTTTCTCCTGGTCCAGAGCCCCAATCTTACAGCCGCGTGGCCCAATCAAATTTCTTCATCACTCCATGCCTCAGTTTTCCCTCCTCCCACACGAACCAGGGGTTCCTCTTGCAGGGGTGGGCATGGAGTTGGATATCTCCGTATTGTTGCTTTCTGGCTGGTGCTAGGTGGTGTCCCCCTCTCCTCGTCCCGCAGCCCCTAAGGAGAGTGGGTTCACCAAGGGGTCACAGGAGTCTCCACTAGGATGGGCACATCCATGTGTGGCCCCAGTCAAGCGCTCCTTGCGCTGTGCAGTCTCCTCCCGCCCCCTTCTGCCTGCTCCCCGTTTTATTTTTCGTTGTTGTTTGTTTTTTTGTTTTTGGCTCACACTTGGCAGTGCTCAGGGGTTACTCCCAGCTCTTCACTCGAATCACTCCTGGCAGGCTTGAGGGACCCTATGATTGCCGGTGGTCAAACCTGGATTAGGTAGCTCCCTGCCAGGCAAACTGTTCTGCTATTGCTCAGCCCCAGAGTAGCGTTTCTTCACCTTTTGGGCTTGTTCGTGCTTTGGGTTTGGTTTGGGAGCTGCACCACCTGTGCTCAGAGCTCACTCGTGGCGGGGCTTCGGTCAAGGCAACGCTGTCACTGCAGTCCCCACCTTTCTCGTTCCATCACCGTCTTCCAACCTTACTTATTTCCTGCAACTCCCACTCCCATCTGAGGCTGGACCTCGAGTCTTGTGCTGTATCCCTTATGGGTGCTGCCTGCCACCCCGACCCCCACAGGGTCACTGACCTGCCTTTGGGCTGCCCCGTTGGACCCTGGAGTCCATCAATGGCCCCTGTACCTGGGAAGCAGAGGTCCTGTGGGCCTTGTTGAAGGTGGTGCTGCAGAAGGCCCCATGGAGGGGGGGAGGGTGGCAGAGAGGCCGTGCCCGCTCAGAAGCCCCTGTGCCTTATCCACAGGGGTCCTCGGGCCAGCCACCAACACCCCGAGGTGTCTGAGTCCCTCCTGCCCCCGCGCCGTGAATCTCCTCTCCGGTCCCCAACAGCTGGCCACAGGCCATATGTCTGCCAAGGTCACCACCAGCAGGAAGAGCCGGGAGAGGGCGGCGAGGCCCCGCCAAGACAGTGACCACCTGCGCTCCCGCCCGGGGCTGAAGCAGACACGACTGAGGGACCAGGGGGACGCGGATCTGTGGCCCAGACAAGGCTCCGACCTGCAGCAGCAGCAGCTGAGGCAGCTGGCCCAGGAGCTGCAGGCCCGCTGGGTGGAGAGCCCCGACTGCCTGAGCCATGCCCTGGATGGGCTGCACCTGGCCTACCTCATCGGGCTCCAGGGCGCCCAGAGCCTCGACTACCAACTCAACTTGTTAGAGGCCCAGGGGGAAGCCCCCCAAGATGGGGTCCTCGAGTCACAGGGGACCTGGGACAAGCTCAGAGCCAAAAGCGAGCGGGGTTGTGGGGCTGAGCCGATGATACCACACCAGGGAAACAACACCCCCAGGAAGGCAGAAGCCCGAGGCAACCATCCCAGCAGACGGAGAGGGAAGTGCAAGTCCAGGCC
Organism: Suncus etruscus; assembly: GCF_024139225.1. Classification (NCBI taxonomy): domain Eukaryota; kingdom Metazoa; phylum Chordata; class Mammalia; order Eulipotyphla; family Soricidae; genus Suncus; species Suncus etruscus. Next base: position 206,419,069 of record NC_064848.1, on the reverse strand, counting down.
TGGTGTTGGTGCCTCCTCAGTGGAGCTCCCGTGCCTGCAAGTGGGGAAGAAGATCCTGGGGAGACTGCCCCTAAGAAACTGCTCTGAGCCCAGGCCCCAGGGCGGGCAGAAGGGCCAGCTCTCACCGCCCGACAGCCCGCACACAACGTCCGGCACCTGCCGCAGCCACTGGCAGAGGGAACTGGAGTCGACCTTCGAGGGGCTCCTGGACACCAACCGCAGGCTGAAGAAACACCTTGGCATGCATCTGCGTGCAGATCCCCGGTTGGACCAGAACCCCAAGGAAGAGCCGGGCTCTCCCAACGGGCCTGGAGATGTAAGCACCACCTCACCCTGCCAGGCTGCCGTCTTGCAGCACGCTTCATCCCAGGTACAGCGGAACGCATCGCTGGGTGAACTTGAGGGCCAGAGTTTCCCCCATGTGGCCCGAGTCCCAGCCAGCACCAACAGGCAGCCGCTTGTCCCAGACACCCCAGCCCACCGCCCTGCGCCCCCCTTGGAGCTGCCCCGGCTGGCCACACTACCGTCACGGAGTTCACTGCTGCTGCCCCCGCAGGAGCGGGTGGACAGGGTTGGCCTCGTAGCTCCCATGCAGATGCCCCGGCCAGGCTTAGAGCAGAGGCGGCAGAACCATCTGGAACAGCTGGAAGAGACGGAGCAGCTGAAGATGAACTTGGAAGGTGCTTCACCCATGAAGGAGCCCCAGGAGAAGACAGGATGTGGGAGCCCACTTCCTGCCTCTCAAGAGCTGGGGGGCTCTCCGCTCCCAGACTCCCCCAAACTAGGGGGCTCTCCACTCCCAGCCTCTGCAGACCTGGGGGGCTCCCTGCTCCCGGCCTCCAAAGGACTGGGAGGCTCCTACCTCCGGACCTCTCGAGAACTGAGAGAGTCCTTGCATCTGACCTCTCGAGAATGGAGGGGCTCCTCGGTCCTGATGTCTCGTGAATTAGGGGGCTCCTCGCTCCTGATGTCCAGAGAATTGAGAGGCTCCTCAGTCCTGACATCCCGAGAACTGGGGGCCTCCTCACTTCTGACATCTCAAGAATTGGGGAACTCCCCCCAACTCATGACATCCCGAGAACCTGGGGGCTCCTCACTCTTGATATCCCAAGAATTGGGAAACTCCCCCTCACTCCTGACATCCCGAGAACTGGGGAACTCCCCACCGCTCCTGACTGCCCGAGAACTGGGGGGCATCTCGCTCCTGACCTCCCAAGAACTGGGGAGAACTTCATATCTATCCCCTCGAGAATCGGGCAGCTCCCCGGGCATGCCCGACCAGCACCTGGCCAGTCTTCTGAGCTCCCAGGAGCAGGAAGAGGAGACGGGGTCTCCGAGCCCGTGCCAGATACCCTTGGCCCAGCCAAGCCGGCAGCCTCGGGACCTGAAGAAGCAACATGAGCTGCACCAGCAGTTCTTAGAGGCTGCCCGGAAGCGGCTTCGCGAGTTCCAGGACGTGAAATAGCCACGGCCCTGTGTCGTTCGTCAGAGGCCTGTCCCTGCAGCCGGCCAGGGGGCTCCACAGCGTGGCATGGACGCTGGCGTCAGGGGTCAGGCCTCAGCTCGGAGGTGAGGCACCCACAGCTGCTTCGGATCCGGGTCCCAGTGGGTGTCTGAGATTACAGCCTGCTGAGCTGTGTCTCCTTGTCACCTGACTGGAGCAGACAGGAAGGAGACAGAGCCGGGCTTCACCTCTCAGCCCTGACCGGTGGCCCTTTTAGGGGTGCTGGGGAAGGTTATGCTCGAGGGGGGCAAACCCAGCAGTAATTGGGGACATCTCTTATGTGATGCCAGGGTTCGAGCCCTGCACCTGGCCCTGTTCACCCATCCCCATTCTGGCCTGCCTTGGCAGTGGGTAGGTGACTCGGGAGCTGCTGGGGGGCACGGCCTTACCTTGAGCCAGGAGGACAGGTGGGGCAGGTAAGAGCACGTAACAGACCTGGGTTCGATCCCATATGGTCCCTGGTGCCTGCCAGGAATCAGCTCTGAGCACTGCTGGGTGTGGCTTTCAGGATGTGGGTAGCAGACACTAACGCCACATAAGCACATGTATGCCTGTCTCATGTCCACATATACACTGTCCCTATGTGGGTATGTCTGCCTGTGTCCACATGCATGCATTCCCATGTCTTCACACGTGTCCCATACCCACATGAATGCATCCCCATGTCCATGTACACATGTCCTCTCCACCTGCATGCCTGTCCCATGTATATACCTGTCCTCTGTCCAGATATATGCCTTCCAGTGTCTACTACATGTCTGTCACATGTCCACATGTATGTATTTCCCATGTTTATACACATGCTGGACCCAAGCCCACACACCTTTCTGCCCACCTGTTCTATGTCTACACATGTTTCCCATATTTGCGCACATACCTGCCGCATGTTCAAACACATGCCCCCACATTGACACACATGTCTCCCCGTGGTCACATGTGTGCACATCTGTGTCCACATATGTGGTTCCATGTAGACATGAGTCTTGTGTTTGTGTACATGCCAGTCACGTCCACATACATGCTGGCCCTGTGTCCACATGCATGCTGGTCCTGTGTTTGCATGTGTCCTCTTGCGTTTTTTATATGCTGGCCACATGTCCATAGACATGTCTGTCCGGTGTCCACATACATGCCACCGTGTGTCTGATCCCACTTGTGCATGGACTTGGTTCCTGCTTGCCTTTGTCCCCTCTAGCGAGGTCCTCACAGTTTTATTTTCGAACACATCATCCTGAACCTCCTTTGGTTTTTGGGGGTCATACCAGTGGTTACTTCCACTCTGCACTCAGGAATCACCCCGGCAGACTCGGGACCTTACGGGATGCTGGGGCTCAAATCCAGGTAATTTGCATGCAAGGTAGATGCCCTGGCCATTGTGCTGCGGCCATAGCCCCTGTGCCCTCTTTGTGCACCCTCTGCGGTTGCTCTGTCCTACCCGCTCCTATTCCAGGGCATTTGGTGCTGATGGCAGATTCGGCCACGTGGGCCCCCAGCCCCCTTCCCTGTAGAGGTCACTGGCCCCTGTGCTGTGCTTTGAGGGGTCTTCCCATGAAGTGTTCGGGGTCCTAGACACTCCCAGAGCCTGGCTGCTCTGAATGAGGCCCGATGATGGGGCTCCCCAGGGTTAGCCGACTCATCTCGGCCCCCCAAGGGGTCCTGGCGTTCCTAACAGATGAGCTGGTCAAGACCTGCCCAGTGCCAACATAGGGTGATATGCTGGAGCTGCTGGGCAACCAGTGCACACAGGACTTGGGGGTGCAGGTGCAGCAAACTGGTAATGGGGCTGGGTGCCCTGTGAGGGTGCTGGGAGTGCTGACCCAATGGGAGGGTAGAGCCCGTGGAATTGAAGGCTTCTGTGGCTTTTGCCCCTGGTGATTTGTCCCTGGCTCTGCCCTCTTCCCTGCACTCACTGTCCTGGCAGCCATGTAGAGTCTGGGGGTGCTGGGTAGGTTTCCTGGGCCCTAGTAGGTGGGAGTGGTCAAGGGGTCCCCTGATTTCTCAATGCCTCCAGGAGGAGTGAGGCACAGGCTGGACCAGCCAGCCTCAAGCCCAGGCCAGGAGTTGCCCTCCCTGCTGGTCCTGGTGGGGTATGCACCCTTATTCACTCATACTGGGGGTGGGGGTCATCATGGCAGGGCCTTGGGTGTGCCAGGTGGCAGGGAGCACCCCAACATGGGGCTGTGTCCCGGCTGTCTTAACTGCACCCTGCCTCACTTTTTTGGATTTGGGGAACACCAGCACTGCTCAGGGGTTATTCCTGGTCCTGTGCTCAGAAATTATTTCTGACAGGCTCAGGGTACCTTATGGGATGACGGAGATTCAACCTAGGTCAACCGTGTGCAAGGAAAACACCACCCCCACTGTGCTCTTGTTCCAGCCTCCAACCTCCGATGCGCTCTAAACAGTCTTCTAGAACTTTCTTCTGTGTTGTGCTCTGTTTCCAAATCCAAATATGACCCTTCAGGCCCTCACCGCCCAGCCCATGGGCCCCACTCCCCGACAGAGTTGGCTTTGTGTTTCATCTCTGGTGCCCCTCCAGCCCAGAAATGTACAAGCAGGAGCTGGCTGGCCGGTGGGTGGATGGCACAGGCCAGCTGTGTGGAGTCACCCCATCCGTGGGCATCAGGTTCAAGGCGGGAGCTGATCACCCTGAGCCACTGGCTCGCTGGTCTGGGTTCTAGACATGGCCCCAGGTTTCTCATGCTGCTTTGTGTACCCGACTCTGCCAGTTCCCTGCCCTGTGTGTGAGCCAATGGGCTCAGAAATATGGGCAGGGCTGGGAGGGTCCAGAGTGCACGCAGCCCAGCAGGGCAGGTTCCCAGTGCCCCATAGGGTCCCTGGAGTCCCAGAGTGATCCCTGAATGCAGAGCCAGGAGAAGGCTTTTAATAGAGATGTGGGACAGTGGAGAAAGGAGTTGGGGGGCCCAGGAGGGAGAGAGCTTTACTGGGGTGCAGGGACACCCAACCTGGCCTAGCTGGCTTGATCCCTGGTGCCGTCTCTGAGCACAGGCGAGGAGAGCGACTGTCCAAAATAGAGGGGAGGCGGGCAGGGTCCCTGCTGATGAGAGCAGAATACAGGTATAGCAAATGTGGTGGCCGCCCTTTCTGGGGGTCTCCTATCCTGGAGAGTGGGGCCAGCTTTCTTAGAGAAGATTCATTCAGAGCTGCCTGTAGGGGGTCCTGCCTGCAGGTAAGCTGGCCAGGGCACCATGAGGGGCAGGGGTGCGGTACCCAGGTTTCCTTTAGTACCCGGGTGAGGCCCAAGGCCTGAGGGCACAGTGGTTGGGGGGTCTGGCCTCTCAGCACCCCTGCCTCCCTGATGACCACTGGCAGTGTGGGTGAGGGCATAGCCGGCAGGGCCAGTTTGGGGGTCGTGCCCCTTCCTCCAGCCGCTGATGTGTGCAGGGGCTCGGGCCGAGAGCAGCCTCGCTCCCTCCACAAAGCCGCACTGTTCTCCGAGAACCCTCCCAGGACCAGCGGCATTTTTTTCGGATGATTCAGCAGCGCGTGAGTGGGCAGGGCTGGAGCCCGAGACTTGGGGAGTGTGACCAAGGCCCCTGGGGTGGGGCCCTGGGTGCTGGGTGGTGGCCTCCTACTCCCCCTCCCAGATCAGGAGCCCAGGCAGATGGACACGGAGATGCGGAGAGCTGGTCTCCATGGTGACAAGCATCCCTGGGCCAGCTCACATGCGCGCAGCGACAGGGCCGTGGCCATTGTGGCGCCAGGCGCCCTGGACCACGCTCGCCCCGGCCTCCAGCCTCCGCCCCCCAACACGGCTGCTGCCCACAGCTGCCCTGGCAGGCTCCTCCGAGGCTCCCCGCCCCCATGAGCTCAGTGGCCTGCAGCTGGCCACGGTTGGCTCAGCCCCGAAAGCCTCGTGGTTGACTTGGGGGCAGCGCAGGGCAGAGCCGGCTTCTCGCAGCTGTCCCGGGAGGGCCCAGCTCTGGCTCTGCAAAAGCACCGGCTGGTTTGAATTACTAACTGGCCCGCCTCACCTCTCTTCACTTCCCTTCCCCTTCCGTCCCCTCCCCCCCATTCCCCCAAAGCCTGGACTTGTGGCCCAAAGGGCTGGGGAAGCCAGGCCGAGCATGGGGAGAAGCCCATGTGGGAGGGCTTCCCAGTGCAGGGCACACTCCCTGGGGCCCCTTGGATGCCCGGTTAGCCTGCAGCACCTCCCACTTGTTTACACAGGCAGCTGGGGTGGGCCAGGGAACCTGGCATCGGCTCTGCCTTCCTGTGCCCTGGGGTCTTAGCCATCTTCACTTCCCCGACCCCATCCCGGAGTCAGCTGAGTTCCAATGGGCGCATTTGAGGCCCCAGACAGGCCAGGATGAAAAGCTGTTCATAGCCCTGAGTGGTCTCATGGGCATTGTGGGGTGCAGACACAGAAGTGAGGGCTACTTGGCTCTCCTCCAGCTGAGGGCTGATGGAGCACAAGGCACTCTTTGCTAGGACCTGTGGAACTGGGGCACAGATGATGGTATGGGTGGTGGTCCAGGAGTGCAGTGGCTGTACTGGGTGCGGGCAGGCAGGTGTAGGTGCCTTGACCAGGAATTTAGCATCTGACCAGGGTGTCCGCATCTCCACTGCCAGTCTCCAGGGCATGTAGTGAGGTGACACATTCCCCCAAACCCGCAGTCAGGAGCATCCTGGAGCACTCATGATCATGTGGGAGCACTTAGGCTGGAAGCAAATGTCTCTTGGTCCTGCTGAATCAGTCCCTGCGATGGCACCTTCCAGCTGCAAGGAGTTGGGCCCCACTTCCAATTCCTGGCTTAGCGCGATCACAGCTGCTGGTGGGCCCTGGGCATGGGGTGGACACTTGAGCCAGTCCAACTGCTCCAGCAAGCTCTGGACTCCCCATAGATTCTCCTGAGGCAGGCCTGGGGGTTGAGAGAGGCCCTCATGTCTGCCACGAACTTCGTTCCAGCAGCCACACGCTCGCCTCTACTCGGTGGTGGCCCCTGAAGGCTTCTGGGTGTGGAGCTCGCCCAGATCACTGGCTGTGACAAGGTGATAAAGGAGTCTAGCCTGTCTGAGTGTGTGTGTGAGGTGGTTTTTTGTTGGGGTCCGGGTCCCCAATGTTGTCAGTCTTCATTCTCTCGCTTCCCTGAGCCTCGGAGACCCAGTGGACCCCACAGCTCTGGTGGGACGTGGGAGTGACATGACTGTCTCAGGACACTGCTTGGGTTGGGAGCACCCTGGGGGCAGCAAGGACAGTCCCTTTAGAACCCTTTCTCTGTCCATATGGAAGCCTTTGTTTGTGGGGCCACCGCCTATGACCCTGACTGGTCCCCAACTCTACACGGCCACAGGCACTTATGCCTGCTCCTGGGGGTGTCTCCCATGAGGACTCCTGCAATAATCAAACCCTAAGTGGAAGGGGTGCGACCAGTAGTGGAGGGGGGCCACTGATGGGGTGGGGCTAGAAACAGGGTGGGACCAGTGTTAGGACAGAGCTTATGGTTGGTTGGGTGAAGGCGGTGACAGGTGGGGGCGGAGCTAACAGTGAGGCGGATTCTGTGATTGGATGGAACCATGGCAGTTTAGGGTGGAGCCCATGGTAGGCAGAGACAATGGTAGGACAGAGCCTTACGGGGCGGAGCCTTGGTTGGGCAGAGCCCATGGCAGAGGTAGAGCCAGCACCCTCCCTTGGTCCTTGCTTTGTCTCCAGATGTTGGGGATAAAGACTGAAGGAAAAGAGGAGCTTTTGCTGTCCGGGAAGAGACCTTTGTTTGGGGGTGCCCAGCAGGGCGAGAATCCGTGCTAGATTCCCTTCGGCTAGGGCCTGCTCTTGCCTGAACCCATGCAAGGTTCCCCCAGGCCCTGTGCACAGTGCTGAGGGTAGTGGTCTCCGTGCCATTCATCCAATCGTCCCATGATTGGCCTCGGTTGGGCTCCTGGGACCCCCTGGAACTCCCCTTCACCCAGCCTCAGTGCAGACAATGGTTTTGGGGAAGCTCAGCCTCTGTCCTACCCCCTGAGCTTGGGAACAGCTGCTTCTCACCCTGGGCTCCCAAACAGCCCCTACATTATCCCTGCCTGGGCCTCTTCCCCCCCTCTGCACTGCTGTCTCTGGTCAAAGTCGGGGGACACGAGCTTATGGTGCTGCTGCTGACCATTCAACTCCTGGTGTGGCATGAAGATGCCCCTGGTCCGGTCTAGAGCTCGTATTCAGAGTCAGCCAAGGTCCTGCAGTCCCTCCGCTGTGGACCCACCAGCTCTTTCCCCAAAGGTGTCGTCTGCTTTAGCCTCCCTGGTGGACCATGGGCTCCTACCAGGAGCTGGCACCTCTGCCCCAAACTCCTGCTTGACCCTGTTTGGTTGAACCTGCTGGGGTGTTTTTGCTGAACTGGGGTAGGCAAGGAACAGCTTGCTGCTCTGCTAAGCTTATATTTTAGGGGGGCACACCCAGCAGTGTTCAGGGGTTACTCCCAGCAGGCTTGGGGAACCATATGGGATGCTAGGGATTGAACCCAGGATGGCTGTGAACAAGGCAAATGCCCTACCCATTGTGCTCTCACTTTGGCCTCAAGGGCCAGGTTTCTGAAGGCTGGCTCGATCCCCTAGGCAAACATTCAGTGATGCCATCCTACATGTCCAAGGCACCTCTGTCTCTCTGGCAGCAGGTGGACAGGTGTTAACAGCTTAATGGATAAAGGGTGTGGATTATGCTTAGCACAGCAGGAGGATGGAGTTTCCTAAAGGAAGTTGGGAAGGGCTATTTTCACTGGGTTTTGAAGGCTGAATAGATGTTCTGTGGGCAGGGAGGGGAAGATGCATTTTAGGAGTGTGGTCCCCACCCGCCCCCCAGCACATTCTTAGTGCTATTTCAGACTGTGGGTCATCAAAAAACCTTCTGGCACGGGTGGCAAAGGGCCCTTATCTAAGACATTCAGTGGGCAGGGGGCCAAGGAAGTTTGAGTTGCAGGGACTGAATAGCTGGTTCACCTGCCATGAGGCCATCTCCTGGAGTTCAGCCTGGGTGTAGGTGGCTCCTCAGAGGCTCTGGTGTCCAGTGAGGTGGACTCTAGGTGTCAGGCTTTGGGGGTGGCTGGGATTTGGGGCCTGGTGCTCAGGGTCCTCAGTGCTCTTGCTGACCTCTGTGTCTCACCTGCACCGACCCACAGAACTGTTCCCCGGAACACATAAAAACTCATCCAGACCTGCAGAATAACCAATGCATGGACTCATGTCACACACACACACACCCTGGTCTAAACAGTGCTCATGGATGGCCCCCCGAAGCAGCTTGTCAGGGTCACATCAATTGACCATCCTGCAGGGGGGAAGCCGGGCCATGGAGGGACAGAGATTCATGGGCTGCTGGGCAGGGACCCCGGCAGCCTCTCCCTGACCCACTCGCCCACCCAGCCCCTTCTCCCTCCATCTGGCCTCTTTCCTCCGGCTGGACCTAAACCTAGGGTGAGTTGTCCCCCTCACTTTCCAGGGTCACAGGGCCTGGAGCCTGCAGCCCTTTCTGACCAGTCTGTGTTGGCGGGTCCGCAGTCAGGCCTGGCTCTCTGTTCCCCAACTCCTTCCCGCTGAGCCCGTCAAGAACCAGAACCACCATGGAGTCATCCCCTAGCTGAAGTGCAGCCTGAGGACGCCCGGGTTCCCTCACCCCAACCCTTACCTCTGGTTCTGTCTCCGCAGTGATTCGAGCCAAGGTGGTGAGTGGGAAGGAGGTGGATTCCGGGAAGGACATCTATGGAAACCCCATCAAGAGGACACAGTATGAGATCAAACAGATCAAGGTAGGGGTGCAGGGTGGGGGGCAGGCTGGGGCGGGGACATACCCAACCCCAGAACCCCAGTTCAGTTGAGCCTTGTCCCTCCACCTATTAAGTGCCCACAAGTCCTGTGCTGTATTCCTGAGACTCCCCTGCATTCATTCCCTGAATGTTCCAGAGCCTCTCCACGAGGAATCCTTGCAGAGAACTCTCTTTAGCGCCCTCACACCTCATTTGCAGGGCACAGAGTTGTTTCTGCCCCAGCTAGGTCTGCCAGGGAGCAAGTTCTAGACCCTAGCAGGACTATAGTGTGGTTTTATAGCTGTGTAGTTGTCCCAATGGTCCTGGCAGAATGAAGAGTCAGGAGTCCGCTCTGAGGCATGTGTCCAGCACGGACTGGCTCCAAGTTCAAGCTTTGGCATTACCAAGTTGGGGGTGGTGTCAGTTAGGGGTGCAGTCCAGCACACACCACTTTTTTTTTGCCTCTTCCGTCTCCCTTCCCCCCATCTGTCCCCTTCCCTCCTCTCCCCTCCCTCCCCTCTCCCCAGATGTTCAAAGGCCCTGATAAGGACATCGAGTTCATCTACACGGCGCCGTCATCCTCCGTGTGCGGGGTCCAGCTGGACGCCGGCGGGAAGAAGGAGTACCTCATTGCAGGTGCGTGTGTGTTGTCTTAATATAAATTAAATAGTCCTATTGTTGGTATGGGGAGATGGGTGAGCCTTTCTGTGCTCGACCTGGCTCCCGAAGCTCCTATGGTCTGGCAGGTCTGAAGGTTGCAGGGTGAGGGTGGAGAGATTCCCAAAGCAGTCAGATGAAGTTCCAGGAGTCAGCCAGCTTTATTTCACGGTCCCTACCGCCACGCACACCTCCTCCCATGGCTTCTTATACTAAGCCTTTTCCTAGCAGCTACTTCTCTACTCCTCCCTGCTCTCTCGGCCTCTGTCTCCCTTTCAGCTGCTTTTTCCAGTCTGGCTTCCAGACTGACTAACCCCCTTTGGTGAAGTTACTGCTGCTGCTTCTTGGATGATGCTTAGTTGCTAATGCTAAATCTGATGTTGAATCTCTGATGATGATGCCTCTCCTACTCTTCTGTCCTAACTCTCTTTCTTATCCCCTTTGTCTTCCCCATACAGACTCCTCTACCCGCTCATTCCAGGTGTGGGCAGTTCTGATTATTCAGATGGGATAAATAAGAAGTTGGGGGAGGGCCCGGAGAGATAGCACAGCGGTGTTTGCCTTGCAAGCAGCCAATCCAGGACCAAAGGTGGTTGGTTCGAATCCCGGTGTCCCATATGGTCCCCCGTGCCTGCCAGGAGCTATTTCTGAGCAGACAGCCAGGAGTCACCCCTGAGCACCACCGGGTGTGGCCCCCCCCCCCAAAAAAAAAAAGAAGTTGGGGGAGGGGATACCCACATATATGCAGGGTGGAGAGCCTAGGAACTTCGGGGCTCTGCTATTTCTAGCTCCATTGCAGAATGGGGAGTCAGTCAAAGTGTGGCAGGGCGGGCCCAGCCCCAGCCTTGAGGGTGTCCTGGGCACTTCCATACGTGGACGGGTAGGTGCCCGTGGCCCAGTGCAGGGGCCAGTGAGCAGAACACTCCTGAAAATGGGGAACAGTATGAGTCTTGTGTCTTGCAGTCCAAAACCCTAGGTCCCACTGCAGGGAGCAGAAATTCGTTTCATTCAGAGCCAGTGACATCTCCTCTGATCGAGCCTGGGGGATGGGCGTCTCCCCAACACTGATCTAGAGACAGCTTCACATGTTCCTGCTGGGGTTCCCTGTTGGCACAGCAACTTTCTGTGGGGCACATGGCGCCTGCCTGGGGTAGCCCTCAATGCAGGGATGCCTGTGGACCCCTTTCCCAGGTGGTTAGGACCAGCCCTGTAGCCACAGACTAGGTTGAGCTGGGTCCTGTGCAGGTGACAGTGCTGGGTGGAGCTGCCCCATGTTAGGCCTGCAGCCAAGATGGGTCCAATGGATCCAACCTGACCTGTCCGTTGCAGAGGAAGGAGAAGGGATCTGAGAGACAGAACAGGGTGAGGGCCCACTTTAGACATGGGAGACTCAGGTCACTGTTGGAACAGCCCTTCCCCAACACCCCTGCCTGGTCACATGGCAGGAGCCCAGGCGTGTCTATAGCCTGGGTGTTGATGTTCTCAGTTACACACACACACATACACATACACATACACACACACACACACACACACACACACACACACACACAGGTGTGTCTATAGCCTGGGTGTTGATGTTCTCAGTTACACACACACACACACACACACACACACACACACATACACACACACACACACACACACTGCAAATCCAGGATGTGTATCACACACCTCCAGAGCTTCGTGGGAAAAATCCGGGATGGGGGGGAGTGTGTGTGCCCAAGTGTGAAAATTAAGTGAGGTAGGCCAGAGAGATAGCGTGGAGATAGTGCATTTGTCTTGCATGCAGAAGGACGGTGGTTCAAATCCCGGCATCCCATATGGTCCCCGAGCCTGCCAGAGCGATTTCTGAGCATGGAGCCAGGAGTAAACCCTGAGCACTGCGGGGTGGGACCCAAAAACTAAAAAAAAAAAAATCCAAAAATAACAAAAAAAAAAAAAAAAAAGAAAAGAAAATTAAGCGAGGTGACATGAGGGAAGGGGTGCAGGAGGGGCTGGGTCCTGCCAGTTGGAGTTGTACTAGTTTACACACAGCAGGCAATTCTCAAGGCTGACTCTTGGCTCTGTGCTCACTCACTCCTGATGGGGATGGAATCCAGGTCTGCTGCCAGGTCAGTCACTGTCCTCCCCACTGTGTGGTTGCTCCTGTCTCGAGTTGCACTCAGGCCATCACCAGCTGCAGTTCTTGACTGGGTGACCCCCCCATCTGTGTCCTTGTCCTGTCACTGGGAATAATGACAGGACATTCCACTCTGAATTGGTCACGAGGATGTGGGGGGGGACTTGAGCAGCAAGGTCGTGTTACTTAGAGGTGGTGTCACTGAGACACAGGAAACCTTGCTGGGGACTGGCGGGGCAGATTCTTTCTAGGACAGTCCCCTCCATCTGAGCGTCAGGCATTTGTGGGTCACAGTCCCCCTGCATTGTTCCAGCCCTTCTCCTGACTTAGAAGACCATCCTCAGCCCTCCTCTGCCACGAGCCACTAGCCCTTCCCCCTTCTCCCCTGTCTCTTGTCCTCTCTCCCCTCTCCCGGTCTGCTGGCTCCTCTCGGGGCACAAGCACAGACTGTGGGGGGCTGCGGTGGCTCCCAGCAGGCCCCGCACAGGAAACCGCTTGGGCCGCCAGCAAGACGTGGCTGATCCTTGGCTAATGACTCAGCAGCCCACGTGGGCTCCCACGAGACTCGGCCAGTGAGGCGCATTCCTGGGGTTCGTGCCCGCGGCAGCCGCCCCTGCACCTCTCCTGCTGGCCCCCAGCTGCTCGGCCAAGTCCTCATGATCTCAGCCGAGCGGGCGTCTCTCTCCACTTCCGGCCCTGCTGCCATGTGACCCCCACCCCATCCCCAACCCCAGTCCACAGGCGCCCAGAAACCAGGGCCTCCAGCAGTCGGACGTCCTCTCCACGTCTGGCTCCGCTCTGCCGTCTGTAATTGGTGACAGAAAGGTCGCCAAGGAGGAAATCGGAGGCAGATGGCGAGACGGAGCGTCAGGACACATGCCCAAGCAGTCGGCCCTGGGCTCGAGTCCACATTGGCCAGGAGAGGGGGCTGGAGATGGGATGGTGGAGAGTGACTTGCCCTCTGCACCTCTGATCTTTCTGTAAAGATCAAAGTTGCTGACATGGTCCAGCCACTCCGGCGATGCAGGAAAAATGCTCTCAGGGTTTAGGGATGACACAGCAGGCTACAGGGTTGGTCTTAGAGGAAACACCAGCAGCAATGTCAAGAACTGGACTGGCCACCTGAGCATTTACTTTGTTCTCTTTTGACTTTGAGCCATACCCAACGGTGCTCAGGGATCACTCCTGGCTCTGCACTGAGGGGGTTCTCTTGCTTCTGCCCATGAGGATCATTCCTAGCTTTGCTCTCTGGGCTCAGGCCCGGCTCTGTGCTCAGAGAACTAAATATGTTGCTGGAGGTTGAACCCTGGATGAAAGCTAGCAAGGCAAACACCTGAGCAGCCACCCTATCTGCAGCAGCCCCGGCCATCTAACCACTTATTCGTGAGGGTGCTCCCAGCAGTGGGGAACAGTGTTTTGTGGGGACACGCCCCTGGGCCTTGCATCACCAGTGCGGGTCCAGCGCCTTGTATCTGTTACTTCTGCTTCCTTGTCTGCACTCCTAGTAAACAATGGTCAATCTCTCTGACTTCAGTTCCCGATTCTGAAGAAATGCTCTTGGGGCCGCCCTGCCGCCCTTTCCTGCCCCGTGCCCAGTGGCTGTGCTGTGATGTCACTTCCCAGAACCACGGCCCGGGGTGGGCTTGTGTGCCAGACCTAAAGCAGGCGGTTTGGCAGAACTTCTTGACCCTCCTGGTGCCTTTGCATCTCATGAAGGGTGTACATGCCAGAGGCACATGAATTTAGGGACCTTTCCAACGGCCTACAGGGGGAGCAGGCACTGTAGGCCCAGCCCTAAGGCGGGCATTTGGCCCCGAGACTTCCCCCGGCCTGCCCAGCAGATGCCCAGGAATGGGCAGTGCTGCTGTCTTGGGTGCAGAAAGCCACGGGATCAGAAGTGCCACGTCGAGAGGGAGAAGCTCCCAGAATCGGGCCTCGGTGGGAAAAGCCGATGGGAACCTGCAGTCTGTGCACGCTGGCCCGAGTGAGCGCACACACCGGCCGTGAACAGGCAGGGACCCTGATGTGAACAATAGTTCACGAGTGGTGAACATTAGACCAGCACACACACCGGCCCAGTGTGAGCATGCATGCGCCAACCTGATGGGAACGCATGCATGTCCAATGTGAATACACACGCACACCAGACTGATGTGAACACATAGGAACCCAGATGTGAATGTGCACGCAATAGGCCTGCCTGGAGCACTCACAGCAACCCCAAGCTCGGCTCACACGCAGCATGCAGGGCGATGGTGGAGATCCGCCCTTCGAGCTGCCTGTTCCTGCCACACACCTGGGTGCCCGGGGCAGAAGCTGGGACCTTCCCCGGGGGCAGATGAATCTGATCGGAACGGAATGTGGGCCCAGGGTAGCCCCTGTTCTGACGCCCCGGTAAGGCCCACTCTCCCTGAACTTGGGTCAGGACTTACTTTACAAGCTCCGAGGGACCACCGAGTATTCCTGGCCCAGGAATCTTCTCCCCTGAACCCGGCTTCCCTTCCCTTCTCTCCACAGGAAAGGCAGAGGGAAATGGCAAGATGCATGTCACTCTCTGTGACTTCATTGTGCCCTGGGACACCCTGAGCACCACCCAGAAGAAAAGCTTGAACCACAGGTACCAGATGGGCTGCGAATGCAAGGTAAGCCAGCACCCGCCTCCAGACAGACTGGCAGGGTTTGATCGCTGCCTCCCTCTCTAGGGTAGCTCTGGAAGGGCCTTAGGACAGTGCCAAGGAGAAGTGTTACTTCCGACCAGGGAGGCTGTCCAGTTGGGACTGAGCCTTTGAGGAGCCCCCAGACACCCTGCCAAGCTGTGTTGAGGACAGAAGGAGTCTGGCCACTAGAGGCGGTGCTTCGGGGTTACTTCTGGCTCTGCCCTCTGGAATTACTCTCAGTAGTGCTCAGGGGGCCATATGGGGTGTCAGAGATTGAAGCTGGATCAACCGTACTGCAGACTCCTGCCACATCCCCTCCTAAAACCTGGGCCCTTTATAGAATCTGCTTTCTGGACGCCCATGGAAGGAGTGCAAGAGAGGCTCCCTTTCTATCCGGCTAAGCATGTCTCCAGGAAGTTCAAGACACTTTGCGGGAGTGTGAGAGCTGGTAGCATCTGTGGTGGTGATGCCTGGGGCACTTGTGATGGTGGTGTCTGTGACTCTGGTGACTGTGGTGGTGGTGGCTGTGGTAATGTCGGTTGTGGCGTTGGCTGGTGGCTGCGGCTGCTATAGAGACTGTTGGCGGCTTTGACTGTGTCATGGTTCTGACTGGTGAGGCAGCTGCGGTGCTGTAACAGTGGCTGTGGTAGTCTGATGATGTGGTAGTCTGATGTGGCACTGTGATGTCTGATGATTGTGGATCTGGGGATGGTTAGGGTAGTGTGTGTGACTGTGACTGGTGGGGGCAGTGGCTGTAGTACTGGTGGCTGTTCTAGTGACCGATGGTGGCTGACGACTATGGATGTGGTGGTGGTTATGACGGTGTCTCTGGTAGTGATGGTGGCCTTGGTGCTCATACCCCGAGGACTGAGCCTGAGGACTTGTACGTTGTTCAGCCAGAGGAAGACCAGATGCCCCAACGCAGCAAGGCATCTTGTGGCCACAGGGGTGGGAGGTGGGGAGTGCTCAGGCCCTGTGCCCCCTTGGGAAGCCTCTGGTCGCTGCTGCAGCCATGTGACCCCGAGGCCCTTGTGTCCTTCCGTAGATCACGCGCTGCCCCATGATCCCCTGCTACATCTCCTCCCCGGACGAGTGCCTGTGGATGGACTGGGTGACAGAGAAGAGCATCAACGGACGCCAGGCCAAGTTCTTCGCCTGCATCAAGAGGAGCGACGGCTCATGCGCCTGGTACCGTGGAGCCGCGCCCCCCAAGAAGGAGTTTCTTGACATCGAGGACCCGTAGGCAGGCCACAGCCCCCGGTCTGGCAGCGCCTCCGAGTGTAGACAGGTCCAGCTCTGACACCCCTTCCGGAAACAGCATGAATAAAACGGTCATCCAAGTGGGTCTAAATTAGTGTGATTCTCCCCGCCTGGCCCGGCCCGGCCCTTCTCCTTCCAGCCTCGGCTGTGGGCCTGGAGGGGGCGGCGGGCCGGTCCCCCTCTCTCATGCCTGTCCCTGCCCAGCCCCCTTTCCCAGGGCACAGGGCTCGGACTGTGGGTGTCCTTGGCATTGCCTGTCTTGGCGCTGAAGTAGATGCTATAGGGGCGGGCGGGGGCCTTCGCAGGTTCCCAGCTCCCAGCCCGGTCGGGGCAGAGCCTGGAAAGGTGCATTCGCAGACTCCTGAGGGTCATGGCAAGACTGTGTAGCGGGTCTACTAGGTCCTCCCTTCCGTCTCCAGAGAGACGCATCCCTCGTCCCTGCAGCTTCCACGCCTCCAGCCCCCGGGGTGCACCCCTGCCTCCCCCCAACACTCCCCACGCTTATAGCACACGGAAAAGGATGAGGATGGAGCTTCCTCCATCTGCCCGGCCGGCTCAGCCTCTTATGGGGCTCCTGGTGGGAACTGTCACTTTCCCCCACAAACTGAGCCTCTAGGCACTGCTCTTGTCTCCTTGGGCATCTGAGCAGCAGATTTGGGGGTTCTCAAGGGGCCACGTCTGGTAGCACTGTGGTTCCCCTTCCCTCCCAACTTCTTGCTTCCCCACTGCATCGACCCCCTTCCATCTTGCATAAAGGGTGCAGTGTGCAGGGAAGAGCTGGGCGGAGCCTGTGGTCCCACTTCCACTTCTTGGCATCCAGTTTTCTGGAAAGACCAACTCCCAGGCCATGCACTCGAGTGCCCATACGGCCGGTGTGCCAGCCTGCATGGGCATTGCTCCTCTAGCAGGGGTCAGGAGCGTCACAGGGAGCCTACTTGTACCCCAAAATAGGGCTTTCTGCTGGCAGCAAGGTGGGAGCGCGGCAGGCACTCTTTCCTTTTCCTGCTTGCACTCTAACAGTAAACTTCAGGACCCCAGAACCTAGGCAGCCTGTGAGTGGATTGTCTGCAAAACACTTCCCAAGTGGCCACCCTGTCAAGTGCCCTGAGGCCACCCCAAAGCCGCCAGACTCCTGGTTCCCCTTGTACCATGCCCACCCAGGGTTCCCATCTCCAGGAATCCTCTGTCTAGGGCTGGCTGGCAGCCAGCCCCGCTCCCAGGGCATGACTGTGCTGTGCAGCACCCACCCCCGTATGCTACACCCCATCTGCCCCCTGTGAGGTATGTTGGACCGTTTGTAACCTTGACTCTGTTCCTGCTCATCTTCCTCTGGTCTGTCCCCGCCCGGTGGTGATTGTGCCTGTGCTGTTGGTTCCTGTCGGGAGGTCGTAGGCAGCAGGCGAGCACTTGTGACTTTTAACCGGGGGCAGCCTGGGATCCAGTGTCCCGTTCCCCCCATGCAGAGCCAGCCGGATTCCTGGGTCTCCCCATCTCCTGTTTTCAGGTTCAAATTTTTACCGAGTGAAGGCTCTGTGGGTAGGTCTTGACGTGGCTTAAATCCTCTCACGGTTCTTGCCGTGTGGAAGAGGGAAAAAGCGATACCGGAGACCAAGTTCCGAGGTACCGCGTGGAGGAGGGACCAACTCCTGGTAACGGGCGGGCCGGTGGTTTAATTTATGTTCAGTTCTCGCCGCTGCTCTTCCTCCCCCAGCCTAGTCTTCTTGCAAGCATCTCCAAATATTTAAAAATGACGTTTACGTGGTTCAGTTATTGTCCATCTTGGCTTGATCAAGTAGTAAGAAATATAGGACTCGCTTCCATAATTTAAAGCTCTGTCACTTTGTTCGATTTGGATTTCGCTGTATTTTTTTTTCTTTCTGACTCTTGGGGGGAAATGTGTTTTTGCTGGAATATGAAGTCTGAGACCCTGTGTGCTGGGGACACGGGGACTTGGGGACCCGTGGCCCACGGGCGAGCAGACTGCGCATGTCTCTGACACTTTGTATCATTCTTGGTGATGTTCAGTCAATGCACAATAAACAATAGAATCCAAGGAGGCTCTGCGTGTGTTGTCCCACGCCAGCTGCTGCATCCCGGGCCTGAATGGGGCACCCTCTGGGTGGTCTGGGGGTGAGTTGGGGGCCTGTGCTTCCTCCTCCTGGGAGAAATTTGGCCCGGGTTGTGGGAGGTGGGATGTTCCATGGTGAGGTGCTTGGTGAGAAGGCTTGAAATTGGGGCTCTTTAAATAAAGATATTAAAGGGGCCGGAGAGATAGCATGAAGGTAAGGCGTTTGCCTTTCATGCAGAATGTCAGTGGTTCGAATCCCGGCATCCCATATGGTCCCTTGGGCCTGCCGGCCAGGAGCGATTTCTGAGCATGGAGCCAGGAGGAACCCCTGAGCACTGCGGGGTGGGACCCAAAAACCAAATAAAGAAAAAAAAAAGTAGGCTGGAATGATAGCGTGGAGGTAAGGCATTTGCCTTGTATGTAGAAGGACGGTAGTTTGAATCCCGGCATCCCATATGGTCCCCTGAGCCTGCCAGGAGTTATTTCTGAGCGTAGAGCCAGGAGTAACTAACCCCTGAGCACTGCCGGGTGTGACCCAAAACAACAACAAAAAGAAATCGGCATTCCTCGGTGCCCTATGCAATGTCTCCTTTGGAGAGAAGCGGGGTGCAGGGATGTGGGGCCTCTGGAACTGAGCATCTGGTTCCTCCTGCGCCCACACGATGGGGCAGGCCAGACGGTGGTGGCGCCAGAGGGCCTGAGAGTGGGTCCATGTGTGTTACCTCAACACGAAGCCACTTTCCTCCCTGTTTCTAGCTGCAGCCAGCCTGCCCCCTCCCACCAGTCTGCGGACTCAGACCTCCACTGACCTGTGACCCCGACACTCCTGGGTTTCCCATGCGTCCCCTCGGCCCTTCCATTTCCCACAGCCATATCAGCTGCCCCATTTGCAGGGCGTGCTGGGCAGTCGTGTCCGATACTTGCTGGTGAGTTGCATCCTGCATCCTCCCCTATCCTTCCGCCCCAGGCACATTCCTTGTCACCCTCTTGGCCCAGTTCAGGGATCCAGACTCCCCTCCACCTCACACTGCCCATCCCACCGGCCTTGATGTGTCAACCCCTGTTGGCTGGAGGCCCTGCCACCCCCCTTCCTGGGTTCTGTGGAAGATGCCACCTGGGCAGAGGCAGCATCAGAGCGCCCCTCTCCATCCCCCACCCCAGGAGGGGACAGTGGGCGGTTGCAAACACATCCCTGACACTGACAGCTTGTGGCAGCATTTCCATGTGTGTACAGGAGTGCGTGTGCACATGAGAGTGAATATGGACAAGTGTGTGCATGTGTGTGTGTAGGAAGAAAAGCAAGAATGCCACACAGCAGGAGCCCCCAAAGCACAACTTGTAAATTCACTTGCAGAAGGGTAAGTCCTGGCCAGAGAGACAGGGCAACCCGCCCAGCTGTGGTTCCACCCTTGGTCCTCCAGAAGCAATGGTACAGTAGGGAACACGTCAGCATTGCACACTCTGATTGGATCCTGGGAACCTCCATAGGGTCCCTGAGCCTGGCCAGGAGTGACGTCTGCGTGCAGAGCTTTAGAAGTGCACAGAAGGGCCTGGAGAGATAGCACAGCGGCGTTTGCTTTGCAAGCAGCCAATCCAGGACCAAAGGTGGTTGGTTCAAATCCCGGTGTCCCATATGGTCCCCCGTGCCCGCCAGGAGCTATTTCTGAGCAGACAGCCAGGAGTAACCCCTGAGCACAGCCGGGTGTGACCCAAAAACCAAAAAAAAAAAAAAAAAAAAGAAGTGCACAGAATAGGGGCCGGGCGGTGGCGCTACAGGTAAGGTGCCTGCCTTGCCTGCGCTACTCTTGGATGGACCGTGGTTCGATCTCCCAGCGTCCCATATGGTCCCCCAAGCCAGGAGCGACTTCTGAGTGCATAGCCAGGAGTAACCCCTGAGCGTCATTGGGTGTGGCCCAAAAACAAAAACAAAACAAAACAAAAAAAAGAAGTGCACAGAATATTCCGATCAGGTGTTTGAGGGAAAGGTGCAGGTTAGTCTAAGGTACCTCCAACCAAGGCCAAGGGAGCCAGGGGGAGCCCAGGAAAACTTCCTGAGGGAGGCAGTCCTGTGAGGGATGGCTGGGGAGGGCCAAGTGGGAGGGTCTCAGCCCACTCCTGCATCAGAGCCAGAGCACAGAGGGGAGGGCGCTGGCCTTGAACATGGCTGATCCAGTTTTTGTTTGTTTGTTTTGTCTTTTGTTTTTTGAGCCACACCCAGTGATGCTCAGGGGTTACTCCTGGCTATGTGCTCAGAAATTGCTCCTAGCTTGGGGGGACCATATGGGACACCGGGGGATTGAACTGTCATCTGTCCTAGGCAAGCGCTTGCAAGGCAGATGCCTTACCTCTAGCGCCACCGCTCTAGCCCCAATGGCTGATACAATTTTGATCCTCAACACCTCGTATGGTCCCCCAATCCCTTCCAGGAGTGATCCCTGAGCATAGTTGGGGCTTAAAAACTAACAAAAACCAACAAAACAAAACTAAGCAATGAAGGTGGGGCAGGGTGGACACGGCACAGGGATGGCTCTGGCACGAGCAGGGACACAGTTTGACTTAAACTCCTTTTGCATCTCAGAGACCCCTCAAAGTGAGGCCTCTCAAAGGCCTGGCCCCAGCTCTACCTCTGAGCTGCCTCCTAGCTTCTCCCCAGCCCCAAATTAGTATAACTTAAGTGTCTGGTGGGGACATGCAGTTTGGAAACGGAGGAGGCCAAGACAGAGAATGGCAAGGGTTGGTGGGAGACCTGCATTTGGTTTCCAACCAGGAACACAATCACCCTAATGGCCTTTTTTATTTGATTGGGGCCACACCTGGTGGCACTCAGTGGTTCCTCCTGGCTCTGCATTTAGGGGTCATTCCTGGCAGTGCTCGGTGGGGGAGGGACGGTGGCCCTATGGGATGCTAAGGATCAAACCTGAATTGGCTGTGTGCGAGGCAAACACCCTGCCTGCTGTGCTATCGCTCCAGCCCCTAAATGGCCTTAAAAGAGAGGGGATTGATTGCCACATGGGTGCAGGGACATCCTGCGACACTGGGACTTCTGGGAAGGCAGGCAAAGGGGTGGCAGAGAACCGCCAGCCTCTCTAGCACAGGCAGCAGAGTTGGGGGCGACCTGGCAGCTGACAGCAGGCACCTGGGTGGGAGACAAAGATCTCAAACTCATTGTTCTCTGCCCCCTATGCCCCCCTTTTCTACCAGTAACCCTCCCCCCATCCCAAACCTGGCAGCTGAGAAGCAGGGGCACGTATGTGGTCAGTGCATCAGCCCGGACAGGAAGGCCATGCATGGGGCAAGGCCGGGCTCCTTTCCGGGCTCCCTGGACTGACCGGGAAGGCTCTTCCTGGATGCTCGTGGCCAAGGGAGCGGCCGCCTCGCAGCCTCACATACACTTGGCATCTGCCCACTGGAATCAGTCGGGGCAGGAGAAGGGATGTGCTCCTGGCCGAGTATCCACATTACTCAGTTCTCCAAAACACAAAACAATCGCATTGCTTCCCGCCCCAGTGCGGCCCATCTGCAGCGCACCCTGCTGAGTCAACTTGCAGGAGATGGGAGGCCTCGCTGCAGGAGTCAGACCTTTCGGGCAAGACTTTTGTCATCACCGAAGAATTGCAGATCTGGGGACAATTCCAGAATCTGGAGCCAGACACGGCCAAGTGGAGCTGCTCATCCTACATGCTTTGCTGGCATCCAGCCCCTGCATTTTGTGTTGTTTTCTGTTGTGTGGCCACGAACAGCTGTGGTCAGGGATGACTCCTGGGACCAGAGCCATAGTGAAGGGTGGTGCCTGCCTTCCATAAGACTGACTCAGGTTGGATCCCAGGCCCCACAGAGCATCAATAGGAATGATCCCATATCATAGGATTAAATCAGGCCATTCTGATTAGATGTTCTGCCTGATAACAGGCCCATCCATGAGCTCAGTCACAGAGTGGGCATCTGGTGCTCAATAACCATACAGGGCTGGCCTGGCAATGCTAGGAACAAAGGGACCAATTCAGGGCCTCCTCATCTGAACTATTTCCTATTTCCCCTCCACACCTCACTTAGGGTTTTTTGTTTGTTTGTTTGTTTGTTTTTTTGTGGAGGGACACACCAGTTGATGCTCATAAATTACTCTTGGCTCTCTGAAGGCTTGTGGGATCATCTGGGTTGTCAGGAATTGAACCTGGGTTGGCTACATGCAAGACAAACAAATACCCTACCTGCTGTGCTATTGTTTTGGCCCCAGTTTCTTTTTTGTTTTGTTTGGTTTTGGTTTTTGGGTCACACCCATCGGTGCACTCAGGGGCTGGTTACTCTGGGCTCTGAGCTCAGAAATTGCTCCTGGAAGGCTTGAGGGACCATATGGGATGGGAATTGAAATGAGGACTGCCTGGTTTGGCTTCGTGCAAGGCAAACACCCTACTGCTGCGCTATCTCTCTGTGTCCCCCCCTTCTTTTAATTTCGACATGCCAGAGAGGTCAGAGAGAGGACAGCAGATAAGTCTGACCTTACACGCGACCAGGTTTCATTCCTGGCACCACCCAAAATAATCTCTGAGGGGCTGGAGCGATAGCACAGCAGTAGGGTGTTCTCCTTGCATATGACCAAGCCAGGACTGACCCAGGTTTAATCCCTGGCATCCCATATGGTCCCCAGAGCCTGCCAAGAGCAATTTCTGAGCACAGAGCCAGAAGAACTCCTGAGCACTGCCAGGTATGTCCCCAAAACAAACAAAACTAAACTAAAAACAAAGATTTTTTTTTTTTTGGTGTTTGGGTTACACCCAGCAGTGCTCAAGGGTTCCTCCTGGCTCTACACTCTGAAATCACTCCTGGCAGGCTCGGGGAACCATATGGGATGCCAGGATTCAAACCACCATCCTTCTGCATGCAAGGCAAATGCCTTACCGCTGTGCTATCTCTCTGGCCCCCCAAAACAAAGTGATCTCTGAGCATAGAGCCAGAAGTATGCCTTGGGCACAGGTGTGGCACCAAAACAAAGCTGGAGACCATCTTTGACAGTGGACTAAGAAGTGTGGAGGGTTGGAGAAATAATATAGGGCTATAGCCACTGACCCCAGTTTGCTGCGCATTGCATATGATCCCCTGATCCCTATCAGGAGTGATCCCTGAGCCCAGAGCCTGGAGTCAGACACCAGGTATGGACCCCAAACGAAACAGGGTAGAGTGTACTAAGCAACTAGTTTGAACAGAGGCAGCGTGAACCTCAAAGCCCTTCCTCGGAACCAGTTAGTGTTTCAGTTACTGGTACATAGCACCTGGCCCAGGACAAGAAACAGTTTTGTGATTTTGTTCAAGTCATCAATTCTGGGCACAAGTGGACCCCCCCCCACCGGGGACCAGGTTCATGTGACTGATGCCCAATATCGTCTAAGTGTAGCACGGGCTGGCGCCATCCTGGGCCCAGAGGTCCCATTTGTTCCCAGAAAATTAGCAGTGGGTGCAATTCTGTTCCAAGGACACGCAGGCTTGCTCTCCACCTTGGCTTGAAGAGCTGAGGATGCAGCTGCGGTTCTGGCTTGCTAAGCTTACCTTCTCGAGACAACTTTCTACCAAGAAAGAACGACAGCAGAGGGATTGGCTTTGGGGGCACAGCCACCCTCCCAATCTGTTCCTGTGGGTGCCCACTTGCAGGTGGATGTTGGGAGAAGGGTCAATGCTACTATGGGGGGGGGTCTTAAAGCCCTGCACCAGGGCCCCTCTGGCAGGGAGGGCGCTTGCTTTACACCCAGCCAGCCTGGATTCGATATTTGGCATCCCACAGGGGCCCCCAGCACTGCCAAGAGTGATTCCTGAGCGCAGAGCCGGAGTACCCCAAGTACTGCTGGGTGTGGCCCCCTAAAACCAAAATAAATAAATAAAAGCATTTGAGAGGCAGAGCGACAGCACACAAAGGTGGAGCATTTGCCTTGCACACGACCGGCCCGGGTTCGACCCCTGACATCCCACGGGGTTCCCACCCTACAACTGTCAGGAGTGATTTCTGAGCTCTGAGCCAGGAGGAACTGGTGTCCTGGTGTGTGGCCCCCAAAACTCCCAAACATAATTAAATAAAGCTCCTACAGAGGCACTGCCTGCCCCGCGCCACCCACAACCCCGCGGCGTGGAGCCGGGGCGCCTCGGCCAGCACCGCAGGGTCCGTCCAGCCCCCAACAGGCCCGCCCGGGTCTCGAACCCCAAGCCTGCGCCGGCCCCGGAAGTGCCCTGTCACGTGACCCGCAGGGCCCGGGGCGGGGCCTCTGGGCTGTGCGTGCTGCGTCATCACGCCGGCGAGCCAGGCCCCGCCTCTTAAAGGCGCCGAGGCGTCACAGAACCCGGCCACGCTCGGCCGACGCGGCGGCTCCTTTAAGCGCCCGGGTGACACGTGTGTGCGGCGACGAGGCCCGGATGGTGGACGCGGGGCCGCGGGCCGAGCAGACGCAGCGCGGCGGCCGCAGTGCAGCCCCGGGGCCGGGTACGGGGCGCGCCGTCCCCGGGGTGTCTGGTGTCTGTTTCGGGGTCCCCGGGGGGCCGCGTCGGGCTGCGCGGGGACAGGGTCCGGCCTGGGCTCGGGGCTGGCTGCGTGGGTCTTGGGAGCCTCGCGCGGGGTCGGGGGGCTCGCTGGGGTTTGGGGGCGATCGTGGGGGTCTCGGGGGGCTTGTGGAGGACTCCAGTCCTCGTGGGGGGGGCCTGGGGGCTCTTGGGTGCCCGTGGGGGTCTTGGGGGTACTGGTGGGGGGCTCGGGGGACTTGTGGGGGGCTCGGGGTGATCTTGGGGGTCTTGGGATGTTTGTGGGGTGCTCGAGGTACTCGTGGAGGGCTCAGGGTACTTGTGGGGGGCTCGGGGTGTTCTTGGGGGCTTCAGATGTTTGTGGGGGGCTCGGGGGGACCCGAGGGGAGCTCGGGGGGCTCTTGGGGGCTTGGGATGTTTGTGGGGTGCTCGTGGGGGGCTCGGGGGGCTCTTGGGAACTTGGGATGTTTGTGGGGTGCTCGAGATGCTAGTGGGGGGCTTGGGATGTTTGTGGGATGCTCGAGGTGCTTGTGGGGTGCTCGTGGGAGGCTCTTGGGGGGCTCGGGGGGCTCTTGGGGGCTTGGGATGCTCTGGGGCGAGGGCACTGGCTGGGCCCAGCGGTGCCTGCGGGGTCACCGCGCTGACATGCCCGCCAGGCCCAGCGAGGTGGCGGCCCGTGCAAAGGCTGCGCTGTGGCCGCAGTGGAGGCGCCGGGAGCGCGCTGCGGGCCTCGGGCCGGCCTGGTGGTCTCGGGTCGGAGGGGCCGCTCTCTGCACGGAATATGGCCGAGAGGCTGGCCTGCAGACCGGGACCCGGGCCCGGAACGACGTTGGGGTCGGCGTCCTGGTTCAGGGCCCGGCAGCAGCTCTGGGCCCTGCTTCTGGGGCTCCTCCCCGCCGCCGCCTGCGGCTGACCCTGCAGAGGCAGGTTCCCGGAAAGTGCGCTGGAAGGCTTGGATGCTAGCTAGGCCGTCCCCACCTGGGTGCAGTGCTGCTGCTGCTGCTGAGGATGACGACAAGGGCGCCTTCCTTTGGGCTCCTATTCTGAAGATTTGGGGGCTCCACCCACCCAGCCTGGGCCCCACTCCCCGCTGCTGTCCCCAGACCCCCAGAAGCTCTTCTTTAGCTCATTCACAGCTCAGGTCGAATCAGGGTGTAGACTCTGGTTAAAGAACCTAAATTGAGACCTTGCAGGAGCCCTGTTGTTCCCTGGTGGGAATGACCTTGGGGTGGGCTGAGACCTGGCCCAGAGCTTGCCCTGATGTGGGGTGTCTTCTCTGCCTCTCCCTTATTGCCTTCCATTCTCTCTCCCTCTCCCTCTCCGGCTGTCCATGTGCCTTTTTTTTTTTTCCGGGCCATGAGATGTTGCTGCAGAGCAAAGTTCCTCACCATGGTCGCCTCCATTTACCCACCTCGCCTATTCACGCCACGACTGAATGTTCTCACAATCAGAGGCTTTTCAGCGCCTTCATTTTCTGTAATCACAGTGATTGTGGTTGGCCATTACAGGAAGAGAAAAAAAAATATCCCTGCTCATCCAAAGATGTGCCCGCTGTTTGGGCTGGGGAGGGGTTGCATCGTGAGTGGGGAACCTGGGGCCTGCAGGGATGGGAGCGCTGTTGGGTTTTGGGGGAGAGGATCTGGCACCCCAGTCCGGAGCAGAGTTGAGTCTCTCCTCCTCTCTTTCATCCAGCGCTGACCCCCCCTTGAACCTGGCAGCCTCCCCAATTCCCAGGAACATGTGGACTGATTGCAGGGGGAGAGCGGCCTTCTGTGACCTGCCTGCCCCTTTAGACAGGTCCGCTGCAGCCTGTCTCCATGGCCCAAGTTTAGGAGCTGCTGGACTTGCAGGCCTGAGCCCTGGGCTCCCTGTGGCTGGACCATCACCCCAAGGTCAGATGACCCAGGGAGCCCCTGCTGTGCCCTTGCTCTGAGCAGCTGATATTTGGCTGGTGAGTCCTGCAAAGTCTGATTCTCTCAGCAGCTGAGAACTTCACTCACATCTATTGAGGGTTTTATCTCCTTTTATTTATTTATTTATTTTTATTTATTTTTTGCTTTGGGGCCTGTACTTCGACTTATTCCTGGCTCTGTGCTCAGGGATCACTCCTGGCAATGCTCAGGGGACTATATGGGGTGCCAGGAATTGAACCCAGGTCAGATGGGTACAGGGCAAGCTCCCTGACCACTGTTCCATTGATCCAGCTCTTTATTATGTGTCTTCTGTTTTTTTCATCCTTTGTTTTCTGGACCTCACTGGCAGTACTCAGGGGCTGTTCCTGGTTCAGGGTTTCCGGTGGTACTTCTGCCATCACTGGGGTTGGTGGTTGAGGACATACAGTACCGAGGCTCAAACCTGGAGGGTCCTGTGTTGTTAACATCTACCCAACCCCACATGCCATTTCCTGGGCTCCTTGTCTTTTAATAAGGGAGTTGTGGGGATGGAGTGATAGTACAGCAGGGAAAGGGCACCTGACTGGTTCAATCCCTGGCACCCTTTATGGTCCCCTGAGCCAGCTAGGATTGATTCCTGAGCATAGATCCAGGAGTAAGCCCAAACCAGGAGGGCAGTTTGGAGCTGAAGAGAGAGGACCGCGGGTAAGGCCAAATACGTAGCCAACTTGAGTTCAAACTCTGGCACCTCATAAGTTCCCCCAGGTCCTGCCAGGAGTGATCCCAGAGTGCAGAGCCAATAGTCCTGAGCACTGCCACATGGGGGCCCCCAACCCAAAGAAATAAATACAAGGGTGTGTCAGGGCAGTTTGGGCTGATAGTCCGGGAGGCTGAGGCTGCAGGACGACATAGGAACAAGGAGCAGTGCCCGTCTGCACGGCTCCTCACATGCCTGTGCCCACAGTGCCCGCCATGCCCATTGTGGAGAAGCTGAAGGAGGCGCTGAAGCCGGGCCGCAGGGACTCGGCGGATGAGGGGGAGCTGAGCCGCCTGCTGGCCGCGTCTGCCAAGAAGGTGCTGCTGCAGAAGGTGGAGTTCGAACCTGCCAGACGGAGCTTCTCCTTCCAGCTGGATGCCCTGAAGAGCAAGTATGTGCTGCTGAACCCGAAGCCCGAGGGAGCTGGCCGCCATCGGAGCGGTGATGAGCCACAGCCCAGGAGACCAGGTACGGGCTGGCGCTAGGGTCGCCCAGGCTGGGTTCAAGTCCTCCAGGGCCCCTGGGATGCCAATGAGTCTCCTGGCAGAAGCCAGAGTGACTCGAGGAGGAGTGTGGTGGGTGCGAGGTCCCGGGCTGGCCCTCAGACGCTGTTGGATGGTCCTGGGGTGTTCTGCCACTGTGCGGTTCCCAGGGGGCCGTCTGGAGCTCTGGCGGGCATCAGCCTTGCACACTCACCTCATCTTCCCCGTCCTGCTCTCAGGCAGTGAGCATGGCTCAGAGAGCGCCGCCGGGGATGGGGTCCCCGCCCCCCAGAAAGTCCTCTTCCCCCTGGAGCGGCTTTCGCTGAAGTGGGAACGTGTGTACCGTGTGGGCGCTGGCCTGAACAACCTCGGCAACACCTGCTTCCTCAACTCCACTGTGCAGTGCCTCACCTACACACCACCGCTGGCCACCTACCTGCTCTCCAAGGAGCACGCCCGCAGCTGTGAGTGAGGCCCCCCCCTCATTGCAAACTGTGCTTGCTTCAGGAAGGGGTTGCTCCAGCAGAAAAGGCTTGGGGGAAAAAAACCTTCCTCCCCAGTAGGGCTACTTAGTTTCCTTAATATTCTAGATCCCATTAGTTATAAAACCGGTCTTAAGGCTGAGACTTTAAAGGAGTGAGATGAAGTTGGCATGAGAGATGGGCCCGGAGGATACTGGGATAGAGACCTTCCAGTCAGGCTCAGTTTAGTTGTTACAGCAGCATTGAAAGTCCTTTTGTTTGTGTTTTGGGGCTACACCCAGCAGTGCTCAGAAAGAAAACGTACAGTGAGCTCTGGAAGGCTTTTTTCCCCCCAGAATCCCTAAAGAAAAGAGAAATGGAGGGATAGCCCATTGGGGAGGGATTTTATCTTGCATACAGCTGACCCGGATTTGTCCCCGACATTCTTAGGGTCCTCTAAGCCTGCCAGGAATGATTTCAGAATGCAGAGCACCAATGGGTTTGCCCCCCCTCCCAACCAAAAAAAACAAAACAAAACAAAACAAAAAAACTGGGACATTGGTATAGGGGTTAAGGTGCTGGCCTGCACATAGCCAACTTGTTTGGTCTTGGGCATCACACAGGATCCCTTGGACACTGCCAGGAGTGAGCCCTGTGCAGGAAATCAAACACTTCCCAGCCTTGTGCAAGACACCTTAGTTTTTGTTTCTGGGGTCACAGTCAGCGATGCTCAGGACTGACTCCTGGCTGTGTTCAGGGATTACTCCTGGCTTGAGGAACCACATATGATGCTGGAGATTGATCTTGGTCTGGAAGGGGTGTGTGCAAGGCCACGCTCTGTCTGCTGTCCTGTGGCTCCAGTCCATCAAAAGGCACTTAGAATGTGGATAACAAAATTACAGCCAGGACCACAGGAGAACAAAGAAATAACTGCTCGGGGGCACAGCAAGAAGGATGTTTGTCTTGCATGCAGCTGACCTGGCGGGGCTTAGGGGTCATTCCTTTCTCTGTGTTCAGAAATCACTTCTGGCAGGCTTGGGGGCCCCTATGGGATTGAACCTGGGTCGGCCATGGTAAAAGGAGCCTGTTGAATGTCTCTCTGCACTGGATCACAGTTGGTGGGGGAGGGTTGCTCTTGTGCTGAAAATTCCTGGTAGTAAGTAACCCAAAGGCTGCCTGTGTCCCCTGGTGCCTACATCTGTGGGACCCTTCCAGGCAGGATTGCACAAAGCCCAGGTCCATAGAGCTGCCTCTGGGAAGCCTCGTCCCTACCTTATCTAAGGTTTCACAAGATTGACTTGAGATCTAGAATTGGTCAGCTGGCTCTGAAGTTTACATGGAGAATAATAGCAGCAGGTTCCATCCTTGACATCCCACGAGGTTCCCCCCCCCCCAGCACCGCTAGGTGTGATCCTGAGCACAGAGCCAGGAGTCAGCCACAGATATAGCCAGCAGGGATCTCTGAGCACAGAGTCGGGAGTCACCCCTGAGGATAGCTGAGTATGGCCCCAAAAGCAAGAATTAAACGGTACAAAGGAGGCACCCAAGGGTCCTCCTGGACTCCACCAGTGGCAGGACCAACTGTCACCTGTAGCCTCCGGGTGGTGGTGCACCTCATATTCCCATCCCCGCACCCCAGGGCCCTCCCTCAGCAGGCCAGGCCAATCCTCGTATCCCACCGCAGGTCGCCAGGCAGGCTTCTGCATGCTGTGCCTCATGCAGAACCACATTGTCCAGGCCTTCGCCAACAGCGGCAACGCCATCAAGCCCATCTCCTTCATCCGGGACCTCAAGAGTGAGACCCCAGCACTGCGGAGCTGGGTGGGGGGGCAGGGCGGACCCATGGTGGGGCTCAGGTACTCCTGGCTTCCATCGAGGGTGAGGTGCGGGTTCTTCATGCCAGGCGGGGGGGGGGGCATCCCTGGAGACGTGGGTCCTCACCTTGCCCCTCCCTCAGAGATCGCCCGGCATTTCCGCTTTGGGAGCCAGGAGGATGCCCACGAGTTCTTGCGCTACACGGTGGACGCCATGCAGAGGGCCTGCCTGGGTGGGGCCAGGTACTGGCGGGCACGGGGTCGGGAAGAGGGGCAGCTGGTTTCTCATGGCCTCATTGCAAAAAGAGAGAGAGAGAGAAGACAGTGATAGCACAGCGAGTTGGAGAGCATTTGCCTTGCACATGACTGTGACCCGGGTTCAATTCCTGTCATCCCATATGGTCCCTTGACCCTGCCAGGAGTAATCTCTGAGCACAGAGCCTGAAGTAACCCCTGAGCACTGCTAGGTGTGAGGCTCAAGCAATAGCACAGCAGGGAGGGTTTGATCCAAACCAACCTGGGTTTGATCCCTGGCATCCCATATAGCCCCCACTAGCTTGCCAGGAATGATTTCTGAGCACAGAGCCAGAAGTAACCCCTGGCACTACCCGAGTATGACCCAAAAACCAAAGTAATAGGGCCCGGAGAGATAGCACAGCGGCGTTTGCCTTGCAAGCAGCTGATCCAGGACCTAAGGTGGTTGGTTCAAATCCCAGTGTCCCATAGGGTCCCCCGTGCCTGCCAGGAGCTATTTCTGAGCAGACAGCCTGGAGTCACCCCTGAGCACCGCAGGGTGTGGCCCAAAAACCAAAAAAAAAAAAAAAAAACACCAAAGTAACACCAAAAAAACCCCCAGAAAACCCCTCCATCCTAGCTGGTTGGGCACATACCAGGCTCTGCTCTGGGGCAGAGGGCAGCAGGCAGGGTCTGGGTGCGCCCTGGGCTCCACTGAGGGTCATTGTCCCTGCAGGTTGGACCGGCAGACACAGGCCACCACCCTAGTCCATCAGATCTTCGGGGGCTATCTCAGGTCTCGCGGTAAGTGGGGCTTTTCCTTGGACCTACCTGCTCCTGGAGGGAACCACTGAGCATTCCAGGAGGGGCTGGAGACAGGGCTGGGCGTGGGGGGTGGTCTCAGCACCAGGATCTTGAGGTGCTGTTGAGCTGAGTATGTCCCACTCTGTGGCCTGGTGCCCCCAGGCAGTGCTCTGTTCCACCCCACCTTCCCTTCACAGTCAAGTGCTCCGTGTGCAAAAGCGTATCAGACACCTACGATCCCTTCCTGGACGTGGCACTGGAAATACGGGTGAGGTTTTGGAGTGGGGTTGATGCCCAGAGGACCCAGATCCTGCCAGGACCCCCCCCCCAATCTGACTGTCCCTGACTGCTCATCCCTTTCGGTCATGCCCTGATCACCCCCTCCCTTTTGTCCTCAGCAAGCAGCAAACATCGTGCGAGCACTGGAGCTCTTTGTGCAGCCTGATGTGCTGAGCAAGGAGAACGCGTACATGTGTGCCCGGTGAGTAGCCCCTAATCCCATATGTGCCCCCAATTTCCACAGATGGGACTGAGTGGGGTGTGGAGGAGCCAGCCCGTCTCAGCTCCACCTCCCTCCTCCCTTCTAGGTGCCGGAAGAAGGTCCCGGCCAGCAAGCGCTTCACCATCCACAGAGCCTCCAACGTGCTGACGCTGTCGCTCAAGCGCTTTGCCAACTTCAGCGGAGGCAAGATCACCAAGGTGAGGAGTGTGGCGGCTCGGAGCAGCACTGTGAGGGGCAGGGGCCAGGAATCAGCACAGCCCTGCACCCTGGCGCTGACAAGGGCCCATGAAAAGGCGGGTGCAGGCAGCAGTGGGTGACTTGGACCATCTTGGGCCTATCATGCCCACTCTCGAGGCCAGGGACTTTGTGTGGAACAGTGCCAGAGGCCATTTGGGCACCCGGGTCACCCCCATGTGCCCCTATCCTGCACCCAGACCCACCTGCAGCCTCCCAGGTCTGTCTGTGGAAGGTCTATGTTTCCTGGACCCGGGCAGGTACCTGTGCCAACTAGAAGCGCTGCTGTTGGTCCGAATGTGTGTGAGCTGCGGGTGGGCCGGCTGGTGGGACTCCTGACCCTGTGGTTTGCAGGGAGCCTGTGCTCTGAGCTGGGGGCTCTGAGTCAGTGGCCAGAGGGACAGCCCTCTGCAGCTAGGGGTGGCCCAGGTACAGCCGATCATTTGCTTGTGTCCCCCCCAGGATGTGGGGTACCCCGAGTTCCTGAACATCCGGCCCTACATGTCCCAGAGCAGTGGCGAGCCGGTGATCTACAGCCTCTATGCCGTCCTGGTGCACTCGGGCTACAGTTGCCACGCCGGCCACTACTACTGCTACGTGAAGGTAGGCTGTGGCCCCCATGGACACCGGTGTCTATGCTCCTCCAGGGAGGCCGGTACTTTGGGGCCCCTTGGGAATGAGCGGGAAGCCGCACTGGGTTGACTGTGCCTGTCCCTGACGCTCATGCAGGCGAGCAGCGGGCAGTGGTACCAGATGAACGACGCACTGGTCCACGCAAGCAGCGTGCAGGCTGTTCTCAACCAACAGGCCTACGTGCTCTTCTACCTGAGGTGAATGTCCACCCCCCCACAGCCCGGACCCCAGTACTGCTTATGGCCTCACCCTTGGTTCTGTTCTACTTCTTAAGCCCTCAGCCACGCCCACCGTGCCTGGCTCCTCCCACAGGCCTGGCTCCGCTCACTGGCCTTATGTACACTGGATCCCGCCCCCTTGCATATGGCCCCGCCCATGGCCCTGCCCACTACTTCCAGCCCTGCCTTATGCTACCAGGACCCTCCCACTTTTCAGCCCCACTGCACATGGCCTTGCCCACAGCTTATCTGTCACACCTAACCCTTGCCCACAGCTTCGCACCCACTACAACCAGCCTGCCCTCAGCCCTGTCCCCAGCTCTTGGCCCCCAGACCTGTTCCCTCACACCCGGCTCTTCAGGTCCCCATTTAGCCTACCACCCTCTGTCCCCAACTGTGCAGAGGGCTGACCCCTGCTCTCCGCAGGATCCCCAGCCCGAAGAAAAGTCCCGAGAGCACCATCTCTCGGTCAGGCTCTGCCCTCTCTGCCCGGCCCAGCCCTGGAGGAGGTTCCGTGCACAGCAGGAGGCCTTCCAGCCATGGGGCCACTGGCTCCCCGCTTCCTGGAAAGGTAACTTGGGCCGGCATCTCTGGTCCCTACCTCTGTGTCCTCCAGGCCTCTCGGAGGGCCCTGTGTTCTCCCAGGGAGGGTGGGAGTGGGGGTGGGCGCATTGCTTCTTGGAGCCCTGATTTCTTGTTAGTGGGACCCAGACACAGTGTGACACACAGGTCTATTTCAGGACATTGACGTGGCCTTAGTATCTGGGAAATGTGTGTGTCTTCATGTTTTAAGATGAGCAGTGGGGGGCATGGGGCACTGGTTTTGAAGCCTGGGGTGGCGGGATGGAATCTGTGCCCTGGCTTTGGCGGTGTTTTGTTTTGGTTTTTATTTTGGCTTTTGGGCCACACCTGGTGATGCTCAGGGGTTACTTCTGGCTTGGGGGACCATATGGAACGCTGGGGGATCGAACCACAGTCTGTCCCTAGGTCAGCGTGTGCAAGGCAAATGCCCTACCGCTTTTTTTATTTTTGGGTTTTTGGGTCCCACCCAGCAGCGCTCCAGGGTTCGTCCTGGCTATAGGCTCAGAAATCGGTCCTGGCAGACTCGGGGGACCCTATGGGATGCCGGGATTAGAACCACCATCCTTTTGCATGCAAGGCAAACATTCTACCGCGTGCTATCTCTTCGGCCCCAGAATGAGCTGGTTTTGAGGGACAAAACCCAGCACTGGTTCTGCTGGTATGTTTTGGTGTGGAAGGGCAGTAGGGGCAGCAGCTAGTGGGTGGCAGGAGCCACAGCCTTAGCCCCTTCCCTCCTGGCTTCTGTCACGCACATGGCTGCTGCCACATCAGTACTTATGAACTGTCCTGTGGGTGCAGCTTGGTGAAACACTCAGCCACCAGCCTGAGGCGGAAAGAGTTCGTCGCAGAGGAAAGTTACTGTGGGGGCTGGAGAGATGGTATGGGGCAGAGGGGACTTGTCTTGTACCCAGCTGACCCAGGCCAGAAAGAAATGAATATGGGAAAAACCAGTTAAAACTAAGGGAAAGCATGGAGCCGGAGCAATTGCGCAGCGGGGAGAGCTGTTTGCCTTGCACACAGCTGACCTGGCTTCACTTTCAAGCATTCCATATGGTCCCCTGAGCTCTACCAGGAGCTGGTTCCTGAGCACGGAGCCAGGAGTAGCCCCTGAGTGGCCCTGGGCGTAGCCTCAAAGTAAAACAAAACAATGTTCAGGGAAATGAGAACTGGAAGAAAAAGAAAAATCTCCTGGTCACCCTGGACCAAGCCTTGTGGAGGCATGGCTCCCCCAGACCCCTCCTGGGCCCGGTTCCCTGCCCTGCTGTGCAGCCTCTCCATGCTGAGTGACAGCCTGTGCCCTCTGACTTGCACCCTGTGCCAGGTTTAGGAGACCGAGGTGCCCTGGTGCCCCTCTACCTGAGCCCGATCTTCCCAGGCTGCCTGTGTCTGTTCCCTGTGACAGGGTCTTCTGGGTTGGCCCCCTCTGTATCCTCCTTGGGCCCACGTCCCTCACAGCCCCTCCACTCTGCTCCTCTCCAGCGACTGGACCCCATGGCCATGCGGAAGCCGCCCCCCTCCGATGAGGTCGGGGTCCCTGTTGCCAGGAACGGCTCCGTGTCAGGTCTGAAGCTGCAGAATGGGCACGCGTCCCCAAAGCCACCTGCGGGGACCCCTTCTCCCCGACACTGTACCACGCCAGCCCACAGGCCCACAGTCCTGGAGGAGCCAGTGAAAGTGGACCGGAAGACACCGGCCCTGCAGCGCACCTCCCCGCCCCCCAAAACCGCCCAGAGCCCCACCAGCAGCAGGCCTGAGAACCGGAGACAGGGCTCCTGGGATGGGGCCGCTCCCCACTCTACCTCACCCCAGCTGCACGGGCCCAAGGTGGGCGCCGAGGGCCGGAACTCCCGCCTCTCCAGTCCCGAGCACTCAGCCGGCCGCGGCCCTCAGGGATCAGACTTGAGCCCCGGCTCCAGAGTGGACCCCAAGATCAGCAAGCCCAAGGGCCTGGGCAGTGCCACCGCACCTGAGCTCACCAGCCTTATGTCCCCGCCGCCCGCCAAGAGACTGGCCCTGTCGGCCAAGAAGGTGGGTGCCGGGGTTGCTGCAGGGTCAGCGCAAGACTGACTGAAGCCAGGGTGGGGGTGGGCCCAGAGTGAGTGGTCCTTGGGGGTCCTCAGTATAGGCAGGTGATGGGCGGCCTTGGGGAGAGGCTATTGGGCCCCACAGTGCACTGGGTGTCTGGAGGGGCAAGGTGAGGCCTGTCCCCACCTGTAGTTGTGGGGGATGGGACACCTGTGCTGGGGTGCAGCCCTGCCCTCCCCCCCCTTGGGGAGCTCCGCGTAGCACTGCTGAGTCTGAATGTCCACCCTGTCTCCTTTTTGTTTCTAACCAAAAACACTCTGATTCTTCTTCCACCCCCTCACCTCCCCCTTTATCCTCCTGTGTCGTCCCCCCCCACTGACCCCCGTTTCCCTCTCCTGCCTTCTGGGCTTTTTTTTTTCTTTGTTTTTTCTTTCTCCCTTTTCTTTTTCCCGTTTTCTTATGTTGATCTCTTCTCCACTCACGGCGACCCTCTGTAGACCACCAAGTTTTTATTTATGTCGATAACTGCAGGCCAGCACCCTGCGGAGGCCCATCGCCAATGACCTCCCGCCTCCCTCCGACCTCACCCCCAGGACGGCCTCGCGCCCCGCCGCCGCCTCCGCCAGGCCCGGCACTGCCTGCAGGTGAGCGTGGGGGGGCCAGGCCGCCGAGGGGCGCTAGTGCCGCTGCAGACCCAGGGCTGGGTGACCCTGGACTGGAAGCACCCGTGTGGGGCTGCAGGCTTGGCCCGGATGCAGTGTTCGGGGGCTCTTGGATCTTGGCTGCTGCGGTTGGAATGCAGCGTGATGAGGCTGCCCCTCGCCTCCCCTCTGGGGTACTCCCTTCACGCTCCTCAGACACCTGGAACTGCTGGGTCTCCGAAACCAGCGGCCTCAGCAGCCTGGCCCAGCCATGTCCAGCTGGTGACCCGGCATCTCTGCGGCTCCCTGTGCTCTGTGGTGCTGGGCACTGGGCCCAGAAGCAGGTGGTGGACTTTCCCCTGCTGCCTAGGAGCCGAGAGTTCGGGGTCTGGCCTTTTGTCTCGTGAGGAAGTGTCCCCGGTTCTCCCAGTTCCGGGGGTGCAAAGCAGCGGGTCTCCTGTACACAGCTGGTGCTCAGGGAGATGTGCTTCCTCCCTGCCCTTCTTTGGCAGCAGCTGGCATGTGCGACACCGAGAGGCGAGGACCTAGGCTCTCCCCAGGCAGACCCTCCGGCCAAGCCGAGCCCGGCTCACACCAACTCTCATTCCAGGGCCGTCGCAGAACCCCCCCGACCCTCCAGTCACCTGAAGCTCTCCTCGAACCCCAGCCCCCTCACCGCGTCGCTGCCCCTGGGGCTGGCAGCCCCCCCAAGCCACGCCTCTGCCTCCACCATCCCCCGGCCTCAGGTTAATGGGACCTCGTGGTCCCCTCCACACCAGCATCACCAGGGCCTCAGTAAGAAGAAGCGGAGGAAGGCACACACAAGGGAAAGCGGGGGGCCCTGTTCAGAAAAGCCAGTGGCTGTTGCACCCCCATCCGGGAAGAAGAGGAAGAGGAAGAGGAGGCGCCTGGAGGACGAGACTGCCTCTCACCTGCAGGACGAGCCCCGGCCCCCAGGGGAGCCCCCTGAGATTCGGGAAACCCCCCTGGAGGAGCAGGGCCCGCAGCAGCTCGTGAATGGCTGGTCGGGAGTTGGGCGGCAAGTGGGGGCTGCCCCGGACAGCTGCAGCAGTAAGAAGAAGAAGAAGAGGAGGAGGAGGGAGAGTGGGGGCTCGCTCCAGCTCAGGTGGGCGCTTTTCCCTGCCCATGGGGGTCTGTAAGCTGCGGGAACGGGGAGACTTGAGCTCGCGCACCTGGTCCATGTCCTCACCCCCAGCACCCTTCCCCTCACCCCCACTGACAGCGTCCAGCTGGAAGCCACCGAGGGCTCCCCAAGAAAGAAGAAAAGGAAGAGGTCAGAGTCCGGACGGGAAGCTCAGCAGGTCCCAAGTCCTGATGGCAGACAGAGTCCCCAGCCCGAGCAGAGCCCGCCCTCAATGCCAGTCAACGGCCGCCTTGCGGGTTCCTATGCAGGTACGGGGTTTGGGGTGGGCCCTTGCATGCCATGTTTGTGGGATCCTCTGGTGCTTGGGCCTGGGTGGTTAGCTGTGGGTCACTACCCGATTTTGTGACAGGCAGGCAGGGAGGGATAGCTGCTGGGCGAGGGGGCTCTGAAGCATCTGGGCAGCTTATGCGTGTGGTGGGTTCAGATCCCTTAAGTATATGGACCCCCCTGCTCTTAGGATTCACACCAGATCCTCCCCCAGCCCGGCCCAGAACTCAGGGCTTGGACGTGGTCCAGGAGCTCCTTCGCTATGCTGCAGACACAGCCTACGGGAAGAAAGGTGTGTGTGAGCTGAGCAGCTCTTCTGGGCATAAGGGTGTGCTGTGGATTGGCTAGGACATCCCTTGGGGCTCTCCTGCACCCCCAGCCTCTGCTTCTTCCTGTCTCTGCAAGCCCATTCTCTGCAGAAGGCGGCGCTGGGAGGTCCTGGGTGGTCTCGGGAGCTGATGCCGTGCTGAGTCCCACCCGTCTGCCTAGTTCTGACGTGGGACGGGGCGCTGTCGGCTGTGAGTCAGGACGCCGCCCGCGACCGCACACTGGCCTGCGCTGCGTCGGTCACGGACGACTGGGACACCGAGTTTGACCGCGGGAAGGTGTGGAGCGCTGTGGGAAACGGGGTCCTGGCTCGGGGAGTCCCGGTTGCATCTGGGACCCCAGGAGGAGCCACGCGTGGAGACCGTGACCCTCGTGTTTCTTGGTGCAGGAAAAGAAAATGAGAAAACTCAAGAAAGAAAAGAAAAGAAACTTCAACGCCTTCCAGAAACTTCAGAGTAGACGGAACTTTTGGTCTGTGACGCATCCAGCCAAAGCCGCCAGCCTGAGCTTCCGTCGCTGACCAGCCACCTTTGGGGTCCGTGAGAGGCAGCGTGGAGCGCGGGCCTGGCATGTAGGGGGTAGATAGAGAACATGTGCATGTGAATGGAGCGTGTGGACATGTATTGACTATGTAGAAGTGCACATGTGGAGATTCTTGGGTGCATGTATAGCATGTGTGAAGCCTGTACATGTGTGTAGAGCATTGTGCATGTGTTTGGGGCATGTATGTACAATGTGTGCTGCTGTTCCCCTTTTCATCAGGACCCATGTGCTTTCCTGTGGCTCCAGAGCTCGGGGTCTCTTTCTAGGGTCCGGGCCATCCCGTGGCCCACCCCACTGCTGCAGGAAGAGGAGGAGGCAGCGCCCAAGGAAGATGTTGGGACACGAGACAGCGCAGCAAGAGGCCCACGGTGTGTTCAAGTCGAGGAGCAGTGCCTGACACCCCCAAGCCCTGGTGTCCCTGCTCCTGACAGTGGCGCTCGTCCAGGGGCACCAGGGAGCAGGAGAAGGGCATGTCGGACGTGGATCCCGCCCTGGACAAGGCAGGTGCCTCCAGCGAGGAGCCCACGTCGGTGCCCCTTTCTCGGGGCAGGACCTTGGGAGCTCCAGCCTCTTTGCTGTTCTGGGGCACAGCGGAGCTCTGGCCGCATCCTGAGCACTGATGGCTGAGTAGGGCCAGCCTGGGCGTTCGTCCTGGCGGTGGACCCCTCTCTGCTTCCTGCCCACTCCTCAGTCCTGTTCGCCCAGAAGATCCTGGCATGTCAGGGAAGTCTGTAGCTTGGTAGACAGGCTGATAAGATGGATGGGCAGGCCTATTTCCGAGGTTGATCCCATCGCAGCCAGCCTGCCGGGGCTCTGGAAATGCCACTGCACACCTGGGCATCGCCCTCCCTGCTGCCCCCCTGCACCCTTCTGCCTCACTTTGCCCGGTGCCTGGGTCTGTGTCTCCCGGCGGTGACGGCCATGAAACCATACTTTGGGGAGGCAGCGCGCCTCTTTTCTTGCGGGAGTTGGCCTTTTCTCCTTTGGCTCTTCGCTTTCCTGAGTCTGTTCCAGCTGGGAGAAGTCAGCTCTTGAACCCCGACTCCGTGGGTCAGAGGGCAGCTCTCTGCGCCGAGGCCGACGCTCCTGGGAACTGTCCTCAGCTCCATGTTCCTGCCATGTTGTCATCCAGAAAGGAAAAAAACACATTTATTAGCACAGAGCATGTTTGCTTGCTCTTTCTGTCCCAAGCCTCAGGGGTGGGGACCTTTGTCTCTGGCTGCATTTCCCCTCCCTGAGGGATCCCTGTATCTCAGGGGTGAATTTCTGTATCACCTCCCACCACCCCACACCGACGACTGTGCCGGGCCATGCCAAGCTAATTCCAGGTGGGCTAGAGCCTTGGGAAATGGGAATGAAGAACGGAGCAGCCCTCCAGGCTCTGGGCTCATCTCTTCATGGGTTGGGCTGTGTGGGGAGCATGTCTGTCTTGGGGTTTCCCGCCTCCGCCATCTCCCAGGTGTTGGTGGTCCCAGATTGTTATCATCTTCCTGTGTCGGGGTGAGACCCAGGGCCCCTCTGTCCGGCTACAATAAAACAGGGTTTCTCGGACCTGGCCTGTGTCTGTCTATATTTTTTTCCCCCGGTTTCTGGGCCATACCCAGTGGCACTCAGGTTTCCTGGCTCTGTGCTCAGAAACTCTTAGCAGGCTCGGGGGCCTCTATGGGATGCCAGGGATTGTATCTGGGATGGCTGCATGCAGGGTTGTTGTGCTACCCTACTCCAGCCACCCTTGCATTTCTTTAGTAGGGTCTATTCCCTGCCATATGGGGTGAGGGCCTTCATTTGATGTTGGGGTCCAGCCCGGCCTAGCATGTGCCGGGCACATGCTCTGCCCCTGAGCCACACATCCCTGGCCCTGTAGGATTGACTGGCTGTGGGCATGCGCTGAACTAAGGAATGGGAAATTCTCATAGTGGCTGTTCCCCACGCGTCGTCCCCCCCCCCCCCCCCAGTGACCCTAGTCTGCTAGGAATCAGGAGCGAATCTGCTTGGGGCAGCATCTCAACTATGCAGCCAGGATCAGAGGCTCTGAACACAGTCCCTGACTCCACATCTCTGCCCCATTGGGCTAGGCAATGGATGTTGGGGTGGGGGGATGCTCAGGGGTCAGCCAGGATCTCCCACATGGTCTCAGTGTGGAATTGCTGAGGACTGCTGGGCTGTTGGCTTGAACCTCCGTGGCTGTGAAGTGGAATGGTTGAGGACACCCAGAAGGAAGCCTGCTGTCCCCTGCTTGGGCGAGGAAAGATTGCTGCCATCCAGAGGGCTAATCTCCAGCAGCCCTACTAGCTTGCCCAGCTCGGCAGGGTTGATGCAAACTGCCCTGTCCTGCTTTCAAGGTTGAGGGTCTAGGGGGAGTGGACCCCCAGCCACAGAAGGACCTTACAATTCCCCCACAAGGGAGTCAGCCTTGGCCTTGGCCTGGGTGAGGTCTGTGAGCAGTGCAGGTGCCTATGCACATCGCATTTCCCTGGCTGTCCCTGCTGCCACCCTACAGTGAGGCCCTGGTCGGCCTGGCCCCCTCCTCTCAGGTGGATCTGTGCTTGGACCAGTAAACCCCACAGCCCCCACACTGGTCATGAGGATGGATCAAGGCTGTCTCAGTGGTGCTCA
Source organism: Suncus etruscus (assembly GCF_024139225.1). Taxonomy (NCBI): domain Eukaryota; kingdom Metazoa; phylum Chordata; class Mammalia; order Eulipotyphla; family Soricidae; genus Suncus; species Suncus etruscus. Next base: position 206,378,352 of record NC_064848.1, on the reverse strand, counting down.
GCATCCCCTTCCTGCAGGGCCCTTGCCCCCGTTTGCACTCTGGCACGTAGCATGGTGATGGAGCTTACGTGGCCCACCGGGGCCCTGTTTGACCCCGGCCTTGATGAGCAGAGTCAGCTTGTTTCGTCCATCCCACACTGCTCCCAGCCCAGCACCGGCTCAGCCCTGTCTTGAAAAGCAGGTCCCTCCCGGTCCCTCCATTTTTCCCGGAGCTCAGCTGATCTCGGAGCCCACGCCTCTGGGGTGGTTGTATTCTGGGATGGTTGTGTTCTGGGGCTGGTCTGTTGTCATACATATGTAAAATCACTTTATTTTATCTTCTCACCTTTTCTAAGTGTATTAGCACAAGTATCCTTAATTAAGCCAACCCTGACCCTCAGGTGATTTATATTAAACTCTGACTAATGAAAATGGCAGGAAAAGCAGCAGAAAAAAAAACTTGGCTGACTCAGTAAGATCCAAGACGCTGCTTAATACCCCTTGCTGAAAATGCACTTTTTTCAAGTGACTATCTGATTTCTTGTGCAGAACTGTAAGATGAGACCCCCCACAATGGTCATATAGGGTGGTTGTATTCTGAGGGTCATTGTATTTTGGGAGTGGTTGTTTTCTGGGGATGGTTGTATTGTGGGCATTGTATTTTGGGGGTGGATGCATTCTGGAGGGCAGGAAAAGGAGACCTGTATTTTTGGTCTTAGTCTTATCGGATGGGAGCAGTGAGGGAGTCCCAGGGCCCATTCCCACCATCCTGGACTGACAGTCCTGACAGTGCTGGTCTGAAGGCTCAGTGCCTTTTCTGGTGGTGTAGCTGGGTATAGCTTGGAAAAACTAGAAGTCCCTAAGCCCACAATGGTGGTGCCCGTGTGGGTCTGGCAATATGTAGTGCTGGGGATTAAAGCTGCAGTTCCCACATGTAAGGGACCTGTTCTAGTTCCGTTTTTCTTTTTTGGGGGGCCACACTAAGTGATGTTTAGGGCTTACTCCTCCTGCCTTTGTGCTCAGGGATCACTCCAGGCAGTGCTCTGTGGAACCATGTGGTCTACCAAGGCTGGAACCTGGGTTGACTGCCTGCAAGGCAAGTGCTTTACCCACTGTGCTCCAGTCCCCACTCCAGTCCTTGAAACTGTCTCCTGGACCGACTGAGTTTTCGAAAGGGACAAGGTAGGGAGGTGGGATTAAATCCACAGAAAGGGAGTTTATAGGTGGAAGTTGGGATTGATGCTCTCCTAGAGGTAGGCCTAGGAAGCCTTCTGTCTGGATCTTTGACTTCCTCTTTTTTTTTTTTTTTTTGTTTTTGGGCCACACCCTGTGACGCTCAGGGGTTACTCCTGGCTATGCGCTCAGAAGTTGCTCCTGGCTTCTTGGGGGACCATATGGGACGCCGGGGGATCGAACCGCGGTCCGTCCTAGGGCTAGCGAGGCAAGGCAGGCACCTTACCTCCAGCGCCACCACCCGGCCCCTGACTTCCTCTTTTGACTGGGTCTGGGCTTTCTGAGGTGGGGGACATGCGTCATTTGAGGCAGCAGGTGGGTTCTGGGCTGATGATCTGCAGCACTGGAATTTTCCTTTTGGTCACACACACACATACACAAAAGATCTCCAAATCTCCACATGCTGTGTCTGACCCCTTCTTGTACTTCCTTGCTTCCTTTTCTTTTTTCTGTGTTTTTGAGGTGGGGGGAATCCACACCCTGTGGTGCTCACCACTTATTTTGTTTGTTTTTGGGGCTACACCCGGCGATGCTCTGGGGTTACTCCTGGCCGTCTGCTCAGAAATAGCTCCTGGCAGGCACGGGGGACCATATGGGACACCGGGATTCGAACCAACCACCTTTGCTCCTGGATCGGCTGCTTGCAAGGCAAACGCCGCTGTGCTATCTCTCCGGGCCCACCACTTATTCTTGGCCCTACACTTAGGGGTCACTCCTAAGGGCTCAGAGGACCACATGGGGAATCAAAGCTCCATGAGCTGTATGCAAGGCAAGGGCCTCACCGCTGTCCTATGTCTCCAGACCCTTCCTCAATGCCTTAAAAAAAATTGCTGTGGGAGGCCGGAGCAATCGCAGAGCGGGGAGGGAGGGAGACTTTGCCTTTCTCGCAGCTGACCTAGGTTCCATCCATGGCATCCCATAGGATCCCCCCCCCGCAGCCTGCCAGGAGCAATTTCTGAGCACAGAACCAGGAGTAACCTCTTCAGGAAGGGCCAACCCCCAAATTATTCTTCAAGAAGGGCCAGCATGAGAGCAGGACCGGGGGCAGGGGTCCTGGGGTGGCCACCACTGGGCCCTCTTTGGGCTTCAGTTTCCCGTCTTGAGGGGCCAAGGAGCGAGTGTCCAGAAGGGCCAGCCCGGTCCACGGGGGACCCCTTGGACACCCCGGAGCGCACCTGCCGCCCGCTCTGGGCAGCAGAGGCCAGGCGGAGTCAGGGGCCCGGATTAGGGGTCACCGAGTCCAGCCGGGCCAGGCCGGCCAGCTGTGGACACGCTCAGCCCGGCCCACGACGCTGACGTCGGCGGAAAGCCCCCCACCCCTGGAGCGCGCGGCCTGAGAGACACCCCGGGACTCCCCACAAAGCAGCCCACGCGCGGGCCTCGCGTAACCCGAAACTGGCGGAGGCGGGCAGGGCGGGGCTTCCGCGCGCGCGTGCGCAGAAGGCCGCAGTCCACTGGGCCTTATGGGCGTGCGCGGAAATAGTACGACGGGGCTTCACTCCTGGGGGCGGGGTCTAGGTCGGATGGGTGGGGGCTTTCGTCACGGGGGCGGGGGTCGGGTGATGGCTCGCTAGAGCCGGCCGCGGACGTGAGGCTGGGCGGGGCTTCCTCGTGTGGGGCGGGGTCCTAGACCTGATGAGCATGCGCAGGGCGCGCTGAGGAGGCGGGGGCGGGCCGCCGAGGGCGGGGCTTAGTCCCGTGGGGGCGGAGCCTCTGAGGGGAGGGCCTGCGCGGGGACTGACTGAGAGACAGTCGCGGAAACGAGGTGGGCGGGCGGGGCCTACGTGCGGTGGGCGGAACCTCGGCCGGAGGAGCATAGCGCAGGACGCGCTGAGAGGCGGTGGGCGGGCCGGATGTGGGCGGGGCTTACCCTCGGAGGCGTGGCCCGGCGGGCGCGCGTGCGCAGGTCGCGGGGCGGGCGGCGGGCGGGGCGCCCCGCGGGAGGCGACGGCCCGGGGGGCTGGGCTGGGCTCGGAACTCGGGGTTCGGGGCTCGGGGCTCGCGGCGGCCGAGGCCAGGCGAGGCGAGGCGAGGCGAGCGGGGGCGGACGCGGCGGAGCCCGGGGGCCGGCGCCATGGAGGAGGACGACAGCTACGGTTCAGTCGGGCGGCCCGGCCCGGCCCGGCCCGAGTCTGCTCCGCGGCATCTCCGGGCGGGACCCCGGGGCTTTGCGGGGCGGGCGAGGGCCCCGCGCGGGGTTGGGACCCCGCACCCGGCGGATCTGGGGGGCGCCCCGTGCCGGCTTCCGGCGCCCCCGCCCCGCGCCCCGCAAGTTGAGTGGGCCGCGTCTTTGTTGGGGTAAGGCGGGGCGCCGGCCCCAGCCTGTGCCCGCCTGTCTCCATCCTTGTGCCCTCCTGTGCCCAGCCTGTGCCCGCCTGTCTGCCATGCCCCAGCTCGTTCCAGCCCGTGCCCCCCTGTGCCCCACCTGTGCCACCTCTGCCTCCTCCCTGTCGACTTTGTGTCTGCCTGTGGTCCCAGCCTGTGCCCGCCTTGCCTCATCCTGTGCCTGCCTGTGCCCCAGTCTGTGCCGCCTGTGTCTGCCCATGCCCCCAGCTTGTGCCCACCTGTCCCCCAGCCTGTGCCCGCCTGTCTGTCACCAGTCCTGTGCCAGCATGTGCCCTCCTTGCCTTCATCCTTGCCTGCCTGTGCCCCACCCTGTGCCCAACTGTGTGTGCGCCTTACCCTAGTTTGTTCCCCGCCTGTGCCCCAGCCTGTGCCCGCCTGTCTAGCATGCCTGTGCCCTCCTTCTCTCATCCTGGTGCTCACCTGTTTCCCCAGCCTGTTGCCCCTCTCTCTGCCTTTTCCCTATCCTAATTTTCCCACCTGTCCCCAGCATGTTCTAAACTACCGTCTCCTTGTCCTTTTGTCTGCTGTCTGTCCCCAGCCTGCCTGTTCCCTGAGCCTGTCCCCCAACCTGTCCCTGAGCCTGTCAGGCCGGCCTGCCCCCTCCTGCTGCTGAGGGTGCAGTGGGCCAGACCCTTTCTCTGCTCGGGACAGCAGGGTGAAGCCTCAGATGCGGTGTGGTGCTGGGGGTTCACCTGCAGGTGTGGGCTGAGTGGCCCCTGTTTGCCTCCACCCTGCACAATGCAGCTGTTGTGCAGAGCCTGGTTGCACTGGGGAGGCTGGGTCTGAAGCCCCCAGACATCCCGCGGGCAACCGCTGGGGCACCACTCCGGTAGGAATGTGTGCTCAGAGCGGGAGTACAACTTTTGGTGGCAGGCAGAGAATTGTCGGTGGGAACTCAGGGATGTGGCGGCTGGGTGGTGGCTGTCACGGCTGTCACCACCTCCATCTGAGTGAGGCTGGGAGCTGGTGGTCCGTGGCAGGCTCCATCCCCCCAGCTGTGGGGCTGGCGGCACCTCGATCTCAGGGACCCTCTAGTGGCCAGCGTGGAAAGCACATAGATGCCCTCCCATGCCCCTGGTCACCTTGTGGGGAGAAGCATGCCGGGCCTGGTTGATGGTGTGACCCGCCCCACTGCGCCTCCGGGCACACAGACTATCATGGGTATTCCACCTGGCAGTGCTTACCTCGAGCACCCAGTTCCACTGACTCTTCAGCTGGTCACAGCCTCTAGTACACACCTGCTAGCCTTTGGAGAACAGAAGCCTGTTGGTGCGGTGGGCTGTAAGCCTAGACCTGGCCTGCTTCAGACCTGAACTTGAACTCAACAAGGTGGAGTGGGCAAATGCAGTGTGCGCCCTGTCTCCCTTGCTACCACGACCTTCCCGCCAGTCAGTACGCAGCTCACACACCGTCTCTCCACATCAGCGGCCCACGTGGAGGCCTCCGGTCTATCCCCTTCGTGTCCTTTCCTGTTTGCTGTATTGCTTGGAAGCTCAAACCAGGCCTCCGCTGCCTGTGACTTCCTGGGGTTTCCAGCCACCACTACCCCGCAGCTCATCCCGCTTCTGTTTGTTTTCTTGTTTTGTTTAGGGGCCACACCTGGCAGAGGTCAGAAATTACAACTGGTGGGCTCAGGGGACTCTAGGAGATGCCGGGGATCTTGCTGCGTGCAAGGCAAACACCCTTCCCACTGTGCTATTGCTCCAGCCCCTTGTCCCATTTCTGGATTCAGGGCAGGGGTGTCTTCCTGGTTTCTGGGCCAGAGGAATTTGTTTACTAAGTGTCACATGCCGGGTCACACCAGACAGTACTCAGGGGTTACTCCTGGCCACACCAGGCAGTACTCAGCGGTTACTTTTGGCTCTGTGCTCAGGAATCACTCAGGAGCATATGGGTTGCTGGATATCGAACTCAAGTTGGCCACAAGTGGGGCCAACTCTGGAGTTTCTCTTCCCTCCCTTCCCTCTGTCTGTCTGTGCTGGGACTCCTGTCTCCTGCCCCCACCCAGGAGGAGTAAGGGGAAGGCCAAGGAGGTTGGGGGGGGGGCGCTGTGGGGGATGGAGAGTGCACAGGGGCTGGACATGGGTGTGGACATGGAGCGACTTGGGCAATGTCAGGATGACGTTCTCGATGTTCGAGGGTGGTCATGCTCCCCAACTCAGCAGGAGGCTGGTTTGAGGGCCCTGCTGGCTGGCGTGACCTTGTGGGGAGCCTGGTTCCCCAGAGGAAATGCTGCCCAGAGATGGTCCTTGTCCCCTCGGTGATGTCTGGGGTGGGAGTAACCAGATCCTGCCGCCCTTCACTTGGGCTGCAGGTGCCCAGCAAAATCAAATCGTATGGAGACACATCGGGAACCCCCTGGCCTGGGGACCCTGTTTGTCTGCTGACTTCCCCCCACCTGCCTTTCCCAGGCTGCTCTCAGGGCTCCATCATGCTGGCCCCCTCTCCCCACAAATGCTCCCTTCCCTGCTGCTGACTGGGGCGGTGAGGGTGTGCGGTCTGCAGGGGGGACCCACTGTTTCCTCTTTGTGCTTCCAGAACAAGCACTGGCCCTGCTGCTTGCTGCTGCGGGGAGGGTGCGGGCGTGGGGCTCCATCTCCTTTGGCCCCCACATGGAGCACGTGGCCAGACCCTGCCCCACTCTCGGCCTCCTGCTTGCTCAATTCCCCAGTTCTCCTGGAAAAGCCGCAGGCTGACGCCTTTATCACAAGGAACACGCTTTGCTGAAGTCTGGATTTTCCTAGGAAATCTGGAAGTCGGGGTCCCCGTAATTACACATCGAATCTCAGGAACCCCCTGGGCAGCATTAACATGTCAGGAAGTTCGGAACATTCTTAAAATGTCTGATTCCTTGTTCCCAAGGCCCGTCCTGCTGGGGTGAGGACTTGTTTCTGGTCACTGCCAGGGTGTCCTGAAAATACCTTTCTTTTTTACTTTTTTCTTTTAGGGGAGGTTTTGGGGCTACACTCAGGGCTTACTCCCAACTGCACTCAAATTACCGTGGTGGTGCTCGGGGTTGGGGGACCCTACAGGATGTCAAGGATCGAACCCAGGTTGGCCACGTGCACGACCAACATCCTCCCCACTGTGCCTTTGTTCCGCCCCGGGGAAAGTTTGCTGCTGTGACTGCCTATTGCATGGACCTTGGGGTGTTTGACAGGGCTGGAGCTCAGAGCGGGGACCCCTGTTGTCCCAGTTGTACTGTTATCCTTTCCTCCCCTTCTCTGTCTCTGGAGCCGGTCTCTGGGAACAGGGAGCGTCTTTCACCCCTGTGTCTTCTGGCCTCTCCTGCGCTGCTCGAAGCAGAAACCCGGAGCAGCCTTTCACATTCACATCCCAGCACAGAGCACTGTGGGGTCTCTGGGTCCCCAGTGCTGAAGGGTTGGGCTGTGACATCACAGTGCCCAACCCGGTGTGCTCTGACTGCCCGATCATGCATCCTTCAACAGCTCCAGCACAGTGGGAGGGAGCTGGCGTCCAGGGCATGGCCCGCAGGGAGGGATCCCGAGGAGCCCACAGGCTGCTAGGTTCTGCTCTGTCCCTGTTGCTGGGTCTCTGTTGCCGTAACAGAGGCCGGGAGAGGGAGGAGGTGGGGGAATCACTTAGAATGTTCAAGATGCAGAGCCCACATCCTATGAAACTGCTGCAGCTGCTCTTCTGCTTCTTCCTGCCATGCACAGAAGCTCCCTGGGCCGGGCCACGGGTTTGAGGGGGTTGTGAGCGGCTTCCTGGGGGGCCAGGAACTGGTCTTCTTGCTCGACTGAGCAAGAAAGAGTGTGCATAGGGCCTGCTGTCCGGGCTGAGTTATGTGTTCCAGGTGGGGTGGAACCACCATCAAAACCCCAAAAAAGGCTGAAGGGGTCCAATAAGTGGGTTGGGCCCACCTTGCCTCCTGCTTAAAGGAACTTGGCCAGATGCTGTTGGAAGCCTGCCCGGCCCTCCCCTCCCCTCTCCTGGTAGGACGAGGGCCTGAGAGAGCAGAGCTGTTCTGTCTCCCAGGACGGAACAAGATGGGCTCAAGCACATGGCTGCTGGATAGGGAGCAGGGAGAGCCGGCAGGTGCACCCCCCCCCTTTTGTGGGTCTCCTGGGGTGCTACAGGTGGCTCTGTGGAGGCACCTGAGTGGAAGAGGGGGTCTGGCTGGAGCAGAGGACCAAGGCGGAAGGCTGTGTCATGCGTGCTGAGAGGGGCCGGGGCACCCACAGGACTGGCTGGCAAGGCCCCAGGAGCCCGGACACTTGCCCTCAGGAAGCAGGAGGGAGTGGCTGGGGTTCCAGTGGACAGCACAGGGTGCCGGCAACAGTCCACTTGGACAAGGGTGGACCCTAGGGCTGGTGGGGATGGACCTGGCATGTCCCTGGGAATCCAGCTGGCCTGTCGGAGGCAAGATGGGGAGTCTCTGCCAGTCCCTCTGTGGGGCGCTTGCCCTGAGCAGGATGTGCATGCCCCCGCCATGCCCTCAGGAGTTCAGCTCAGATTGTGCCTGAAGGCCTGCTGAAGCCTCTGGGCCCCACACCTGCTAGGCACTACTGGCTGCTGCTGGAGAAGCATTTGCAGCCTTTCTGGGTCGTCCTCTTGTGCTCTGTTGTGCCTGTGGCCAGTCCCATGTGTCTTTTGGGGGTCACACCTGTCAGTACTCAGGGCTTACCCCAGGCTCTGTGCTCAGAGACCATTCCTGGAGGGGTTCGGGGGACCATATGTAGTACTAGGGATTGAACCTGGGTCAGCTGTGTGCAAAGCCAGTGCCCTCCCCGCTGTCTGTGGCCCCAGTCCCCTGATCTCTAGTCCTCTGGTTTCTGAGCTGGTCTCCAGCCAGATCCCACGACTCCCTGAGGAGTTTGTGTCTGTGCCTGGGAGAAAGCGCAGGGTGCGTGCACGCGGGACTGGCTATTGTGTCAGCAGGCATCACAGACAGACCCTGGGGCCATCCTGGCGTTACCCGAAAGTCCAGGCCAGCAGATGACCTTCAGGACAGAGGGAAAGTGGGGCCCCAGGCTCCAGCATCTCCCAGTCCGCAGGGCAGATTTGGTGCCGTGTCTGTGGATTCAGCTGCTACAGCTCTTGGTCGGCCTTGGAGGCACCTCCAGGCTCCCTGGGGAAGGGCCCAGCTTCTCACTCTGTGAGTGCCCCGTGGTCAGCGCATCCTCTGCTGGGCCCTCGCTGGGTCAGAAGCTTCTGGAGAGGCCTGACCTTGGCCCTAGGATGTGGGAAACAGACAGACGTTCTAGCACCTACACCCAACTGGCCACTTCTGGCTGTTCCAGGTGTCACGTCACCCCAAGATCCCCGCCCTGTCCCCATGGGGCTCAGCCATGGACCCTGTGGGGTCAGCCTTTTGTGAGCATCCATGCAGCCTGGGAGGGCAGAAGTCAGGCCCCAGGACTCCCCCCACTCCCAGTATGGTAGTATGGTGGTGTTTGGATCTGTTGGGGGAGCAGCGGAGAATCTGTCTCCTGCAGCTGTGAATTACCAGCCCTGCCCGCTGTGCCTGCCCACTTTGCTAGGCCCATATTCCCCGTGGCTGTGCTCTGCTCACTGTGCCCTGCCCTGCTGTGCCCAGGGCTGTCCCTCTGCAGTGAGTCTACACCCTGCGGAGGCTCTTCCCACTGACTGCTGAGGCCTGGGACCTTCCCTCCGGCCGTTTAGATGAGGAGGTGGCCTGTTCTCAGGCTCAGCCTGGTCCAGGGGAGCCCCTAGGCTGCTGTCAGGGGGAGGCCTCAAGCAGGAGGAGATGTTTGGGTGGCACCGGTCAGTGTGGGCCACTTTGCTGGCTGTAGTGCTGGGTGCATGGTGGGCACTGTGGCAGCCTCATGCGGGGGCGCCTGCTCCTGGCCTTGGTTCTTTCTCTACACCCTGTCTGCTGCGCTCTTTGTCCCCCAGGATCTGCTTTCCCATGTGGGGTACTACACCTTTGTCCCACCAAAGCTGCATCAGGGGATGGAAACCAGTAGTGTCCAAAGATTTGCCCGGGGATCTGCACTTTGGAAAAACCAAGAAGCTCCTTGCTTCTGGGGTACCAGAGTGAGACAGCTGTAGTGGGGTCTGGGAAGGAGGGATGCTCTCGGACCCCAGCGCAGGGCTCAGGGACGAGGGGCCCGCTTGGAATCTGAGGCACTGCAGAATACGGGAGCCCCCAAAAGGCTAGGCCTGTGTGGTGCTGCAGAATACAGGCCCCCGAAAGGAGGGCCCATGCCGTCAGTACAGATGCAGGTTTCCTGTTGGTTATAAATAGAGGTTTTTTGGTTTGGGGTTTTTTCTTTTTTTTTTTTTTTTTTGGTTTTTGGGCCACACCCTGTGACGCTCAGGGGTTACTCCTGGCTATGCGCTCAGAAGTTGCTCTTGGCTTCTTGGGGGACCATATGGGACGCCGGGGGATCGAACCGCGGTCCGTCCTAGGCTAGCGCAGGCAAGGCAGGCACCTTACCTCCAGCGCCACCGCCCGGCCCCGGGGTTTTTTCTTTTTATCTTTTTTTTTTCTTTTGAGCTACACCCAGCAGTGCTCAGTGGTTGGTTACTCCTTGTTTGGCGCTCAGAAATCGCTCCTGGCAGGCCTGGGGGGAAATGTGTGAGATGCCGAGGGTCGAACCAGAGTTTGTTCTGGGTCAGCGACACGCAAGGCAAACACCCTACTATTATGCTATCACTTCGACACCATATAAGTAGATGTTTTGGGTGTGTGTTTATCAGTTCATCACATGTGCAAATGTAGGCCTAAGGTCCGGCTCCAAAACCCATCCAGACAGCCAGAGGTAGGAGCTGGGCCTTTGCCTGGGCCTCTTGGCCATCTGCATCCAAGAGACTAGAAGAACACCAACCAGCAACCAGCGCTTCTTGCTGGCTGGGAGAGACTGGTGGTGATGCGTTCTGTTCAGGCTGAGTTCGTCTCTGGAGCAGGCCTATGTGACCGGAATACAGAGCTGCTCCCTGCTGTGAGCACAGTGGAGTGAGTGGGCAGAGAGTTGGCAGGGAGGGCACCCGCCGTGCACGCAGGCCACCCCCAGGCACAGCCTAAGAGCTGGAGACAGGCAGCCTTTACGGGGATGAGTTCGTCTTTGGAAAGGCTTTTTTTTTTTTTGGTTTTTGGGTCACACCCGGCAGTGCTCAGGGGTTTCTCCTGACTCTGCTCAGAAATTGCGCTCAGACCATATGGGATGCCGGGATTCGAACCACTGTCCCTCTGCATGCAAGGCAAACGCCTTACCTCCATGCTATCTCTCTGGCTCTGGAGAGGCATCTTGGTTCCTCCCAGGGTGCTGGGCCCCAGGGCTGCACTCAGCTTGTCCTTGAACCCTGGCCCCATCTTCTCAACCTGAAAATTAAAAGTGTACCCCCTTCTATTTTCTTTGTTTGTTTGGTTGGGTTTTTGGGGGGTCATACCTGGCTACGCTCAGGGGTTACTCCTGGCTCTGGTTCAGAAGTCACTCCTGGCAGCTTGGGGGATCATATGGGATGCCAGGAATCGAACCTGAGTCTATCCCAGGTCAGCCCAACCGCTGTGCTACCACACCGGCCCAAAAGTGCCACTTCTGATTTTTTTTTGCATGTCTCCCATGAGCTGTTCACGAGATTCTGGGGTCCCTCCCTGCCATCCTCTGTCAGTCGGGCCACGAGGTCAGCCGAGGGCAGTGCTGGGGGGACCTCCAGGGTACCACATGGTGCCAGGAACCGAACCCCAGCCAGCTGGCCCAACAAGGCAATTTACCGAAGTCAAGTCCTCGACTCCCTTTAGGAAACGAGGGGATGGAAGCTGATGCCACCAGTGAAACATCATAGGAACAAAAAGGACCTAAGTACTTGCTGGAGGTTGGCTCCCGGTATGGGGGTGGGGGTAATCCTGGGCCCATCCTTGGCCATCTCTGCATGCTGGCTGGGCAGTGCTCAGGGCAGGACCGCGGGGGAGGGTCGTAGCCCTCAGCTGTAGACTGGGGGACAAATCTGTGACTGGCTCCATGCATTTCCCTCTGAGTGGGGGAATCTCTGGGGACTAGGTCTTCAGGTTTCAGCAAGACATAAGAGGGGTTTTTCTCAGCCTGGCCTCGCCCCACCTTCTTCCTGCCGGAGCCCCTCCCCACATTTCCTTCCTGCACCCCCTCCCACCCCACCCTGCTAATCCACCCCCATTCATGCCATTTCCACCTGTGCCCCCCCCAGAAGATCTTGGGGGCCCACAGAGGGCCTTTAGGCGGCAGGGAGGCACTTCCCCTGGTCACGCCCCCCTTCCTCTGTTCTGGAGTCCAAAGCCTGAATGGCGATCAGAATGAGGGTTTTGTGTAGCAATCTGTGAAGGGGGGCTCACCCCAGCTACGTCTGGGGGGCCCAGGCTTGTGACTTATGGAGGAGGGGGGGTCAGACACAGGAACCCACATAGCCACATAATGGTTTGCAAGGCTGCACATTAGAGCAGCCATTGAAAGGCCATGGGCAAGGCAGGGCAGGGCAGTGGTTGCGGTCCCTTGCCCACAGTGGGGGTCCACGAGGCGAGTGTGTTTGGAAAGGACTTCGGGGGGGTGGCCATCTGAGAGATGGGGTTTTCCTATGGGCACTTTGGGGCGCCCTCCCATTGAGGCCTGAGCCCCGCCTTTCCGGGCTGTTCTGTCTCCTCAGCCCCTGGCGCTCAGTGACCTGACCTGGACCGGGTGCTGGCCTGATAGAAGGGAATAACTGAGAGAACCCTGAGGCTAGGTTGGGGGGAGGGAAGAGCCCCATGGCTGGAGCAGGAGACTGCTTGAGCCCTAGGATCCCATCTGTCCCCCGAGGAGCACTGAGCTGGGAGTAGCCCCTGAGCACTGCCGGGTGTGGCCCCAGACCAGCAGCCACAGCCTGAGATGGCCATAGTGAAAAGGGAAACCCTTTGGTTAGAGCAGTGAGAAGGTGCGGTTTGGGGACGCTTATCTGCAGCCCCTGCTAGCCTACACTGCACAGCCCGGGGGTGGGGGACCTGCAGCTGGGACTGTCCCCCATCCTAGGCCAGGGAGCGTAGGGGAGCGCCCCTAGCTGGCCCTTCCTCCTCAGCCTCATACCAAGAAGTGGCTGCATCTGAGTTTTCCGAGCCGCTCTGTGGCTTGTTAATTTTCTTTTATTTGGGGGGTTTGGGACCACACCCAGCAGTGTTCAGGGGTTACTCCTGGCAGTGCTTGGGGGACCCAATGGGATGCTGGGGATCGATCTCGGGTCAGCCGCCTGCAAGGCAAGCCTACCTAATTTCTATTCTGGAGAGAGGAACGCTCAAACCAATCTGCGGGGGCCCCTCAGTTCGACACAAGGGCCAATAGCTGTGGTGCTCCTTGGGCTGGCAGTGCGGCATGGGAGATTACTGGTCATTCCAGCATCCCGGCGGTGCCTCGGAGTGAGCCTGGGTCAGCTGCCTGCAAGGCCCAGCGCCCGCCCCCATCGGCCACTTGATAATGCCTCACTTTGACCTGGGAAGTGCTTCCCTCCAGTATGGATTGTGGGCACCAGGGTGGTCCCTTTCCTTCTGTGGGCAGCGACAGCAGGCGCCCCATGTTCCCCGTGTGGGCTCACCTCCCTTTCCACGTGGTCAGCTCCACGCAGCATGTTCCGCCGCCCCCACCCCCGGCCTCTGGGAGCTCCCTGACTGTGGCTGGTGAAGAAGAGCGAGGGACGGGGTTGGGAAGGAGTCTGCTGGGTTTCTACTGGCATTGCTCCCTGCCCGCTTGTGCCAGGTCCGCGGTGACTGCCACCTGGCTCGAGCGAGAGTGGGTGCTCCAGAGAACCGGCTCCAGACCCCCTCCAGGATACACATGGGCACCCGGCTCCAGAGTCTAGGGGTGGAGGAGCAAGAGCGGGGACATGGCTGGCCGAGTGCCAGCAATGCGGAGGGTGTTGGCTTTGCATGAGGCCAATCCAGGTTCGATCCCTGGCATCCCATGGGGTCCCCTGTACACTGCCAGGAGTGATTCCTGAGCACAGAGCCAGGAGCCAGCCCTGAACACTCACAGTGTGACCGCCCCCCCCCCTCCCGCAACAAAACATAACAAAAAGAACATAGTGGCCCTGCCAGCGCCCTGTCGAGGCAACATCCCTGCGCAAACTTTGTGTGTGTGAGGCCTCTGGGGTTTCCCAGGGCAGGCTTCAGCTAGGGTACAGATCTGACTCACTCCCCTTCTGGAGTGGGGCTCCGGTCTGGGGTGAACCCTCTGGTGGTGGAAACCATCGCTGAGCCAACAGCCCCAACCCCAAACACACATGGGTCCCTTCCTGCGGCGGCTTCCTGCCAGCAGAGGACAGCACAGAGCCAAGCCCGTCTCTGCAGTGGGCAGCCAGTCCGGGCCCCTCGGGGCTGCTTCACACTTGCATTTGCAGTGCTCACACTTGCTCTGCCACCAAGATCGCTGGGGCTACTAGAGAGAGAGCCTCTCCTTTGGTGCGCTCAGTGCTCACGAGGGCTCCTGCTACAGTGCTCAGGGCTCCTGAGCTCAGTGTTTGTGGGATACCTGCTATGGCACTCAATGCTCGTGGGGTACTCCCACGGCAGAGGATCTTGGAGGACTTTAAGGCATCTGGCAGCCGCGGGGCCGTTGTTTGAGGGCCAACAGCACTCCTCAGCCCTTCTCTGCTGCGGCTTCTCCACAGCTTCCCCTGGTCCATCACCCATGCCACCATGGGGGGAGGGGGCAGGAAAACAGGGGCACCCCTGAGAAGGCACCGTCCCCGCTGACCCAGGGATCTAAAGTTTGTGGCTTGTCCACAGTTTTAAGTTTTAGAACGGTGGGAATGGGGAGGACCCGGTGGGGGAAGCAGGGCCTGAGTGGAGTGGGCTGCACAGACCCAACACTTGGGCCCGTTCACACACAGGTACACATACATGGCCCCCACAAATTCATACCCCACAAACCTGCACCTGCTCCCTCACACAGCCCCCCACATGCGCACAGTGCCCAGACACTGCCCAGCAGGCCCTGGTGGTGGTGGGTCCCCCCCAGGCCCGACCTGGCTGCTGTGGGCGGGCCCGGACCTGTGGCTCTGCCTCACGGGCGGCTGATTGGCCCTTGGGCCCAGGAAGTAGCTCTGAGCTGTCGGGGTGACTCGCCCGCCGCCCCACCCAGTGGCCCGTAGGGGGCCCACAGAAGGACCGAGGAGAGCAGAGCTGCCCACTCGGGGGCCCTTGCACGGCGCCATGGTCCTCCCCAAGCACCTGGACGAGGCTCAGGGTGAGCTGTGGAGGGAAGGCTGGTCTGTGGGTGCCGCATTTCCGCATTGGGGAGCTCCCGGAGAAGTAGGGCGGATGTGGGTGTGTTGCTGTATGTTTGTGTAGTGTCTGTCTATACCTGTTTGTGTGTCTGTATGGTATCGATCTTTCTACCTGTATGTGTCTGTTTCTGTGTGTTTCTCTCTACCTGTGTGTCTGTCTGTCCGTGTATCTGTCTCACTACCTGTGTGTCTCTCTGTGTGTCTGTGTTTTGTCTGTCTATACCTGTTTGTCTGTGTGTCTGTATGGTATCGATCTTTCTACCTGTATGTGTCTGTATGTTTCTGTGTGTTTCTCTCTACCTGTCTGTGTCTGTTTGTCCGTGTGGTATCTGTCTCACTACCTATGTCTCTCTCTGTGTGTCTGTGTTTTGTCTGTTTGTGTCTGTGTGGTGCCTGTCTGTGTCTCTGTGTGTGTCTGTGTGATTTGTATTGCGCATACCTGTATGTCAGCGGTATTTGTCTATCTCTATACTGACGTGTGCTGTGTCCTTGTGTCTCTATGTGTTTACGTCTCTATCTGTGTATCGCTTTGTCTATGGACCCTCCTGTGTATTTTGCATTTCTGTGTATCTCTCTGTAGCTGTGTGTCTCTGCATGTCTCGGTGTATTTGCTTATCTGTGAGTCGACACACTTCTATTTCCAGGTGTGTCTGTCTAAACCTATGCGCGTGCCTTTGTATTTCCCTGAACAGCTGTGTCTGTCTGTATCTCTGTGCTTCGAGTATCTCCTTAAATCTACACACGTCTTATGTATTTCTATGAGTATCTCTGTGAACCTTCATGTGTGCCTGTGGAGTTTGTTTTTTGTTTTGGTTTTGGTTCTTGGGCCACACCTGGTGGCACACAGAAATCACTCCTGGCAGGCTCAGAGGACCCTATGGGATCCCAGGGATCAAACCCGGGTTGGCCGAGTGCAAGGCAAACCCCCTCCTCGCTGTGCTATGGCTCCAGCCCCAATGCCTGTGCGTTTTTAGGTGTATTTGTATATATGAGACTTTCTGGGCGGCTGCACAGGGTCCTTGGTTCCCTGGAAGCGCATTTGGGAGAGTCCCAGAAAGGGACAGGATTGGTGTGGGGGAAGTACAGGGCTGACACAGCTCCAACCTCCCAACCTTCTTCCTTCCCGTGACTGCAGTCCTGGAGGAAGTGGGGTGGGTGGAGCCTTGTTCTGCGTTCTTTGGGGCTCAGCCTTTGGGGCTCATGACCTGGGCCAGCCTGTGTGACCTCTTGGTGCAGGTCCAGGAGTGAGGGCCCTGCTGGTGCCCCAAGAGAGTCTGGCAGGGGGCGGGGCCTGGAAACCCTTCTAGACAAAACGGCCTGTCCATATCCCCCACAGATGGGGACCTCCCTTCCTTCCGTTCCACTGTAGGGCAGGGGCACCCGCAGGAGTTCTAGGGACAGAGCCTCCCACACACTCTGTCGCCTTCTGCCTCCCAATTGGCACCCACATTATGTGCTTGCCCCAGCTGCCCTGAGCTTCTCTGAGGGGTCCCCTGACCTTTGCTGATCCTCCTGGGGGAATCCTGCTGACCTGTGTGCTGTCCACAGCCCGAAACTCCAGTTTTGCATGCGTGGTCCCTGGGTGTGGCATGGAAGGAAGAGAAGCCAGTGGCCTAGAGCCATGTCCATCCTCTGGGCCTGCAGGGCGGGGACAGGCAGTGCTGTGGCCTCCTTAGAGGAGTCCATTTCAGGGAACAGGAGCAAAGGCCCTGCACCCTGACCCCAGGAAAGTTCTGGAAGGTTCTGGGAGGAAGCTTGTGGCGCTGACAGAGGCTGCAGACTTGTGGTCACCTTAGAGCTGGGGCTGAGGGAGACAGACAGAGCCCTCCACCCCACGGCCACCCTGTCCCACAACAGCTCTCCTGGGGTCCTGGTCGCCCTGGGGCCCCATGGATTCCATTTCTAGACAGAGACTTGGGTCACGCCTGTGTCCTGCTGACTGTCCCGGCACTTGGCTTGGTCTGGGGCCCTCCCTGGGTGTGCACACTGGCTCCCGGCCAGGCCAGCGCGGCCTCGTCACCACCTGGGCTGCCCAGCTGCTGATGGTGCCTGGGCTGATGGCGCCTAGGATGAGCTAGGCGCCTCCTCCTCTTCCTCCTCCACTCGGGCCCTGTGCCCAAAGTGCTGCCACCTGCAAGCCACTCAGAGCCGGACGGGGGCAGCCTCACTCCCCATCCACGGAGCCCTGGTCCCCTGTGCCCAGCTGCTGCTTGTTCCTCCCTGCCAGCAGGTGCCCAGGCCTGTGCCCTGATGATATAGGCTGTGTGGGCCCTGTGGACCCTCCTTCTGCTTCTCTTCCCCTCCCCATGACCATTCCCCCTCAAAGCCCCCCGAGTCCTCACGTCTATCCGGGGACCCTGGCACCCCACCAGCCACCCCAGGGAGGACTCAGCCATATTCTAGTCGTGGGGCTCTTTCCAGGTCTCTGTCCCGCCCAGACCCTAGGCCCTGTGGACAGTCCTCTCCGACTTCCTGGTCTCTGGATGGCTCTTCCTGTGGCTGTGTCTCCCTGACCGTCCCCGTCCCTGAGACTAGCCCACAGGCGCCCGGCTCTGTCTTGTCCTGTCTGGGGCTTAACCCTTAGCCCAGGCTCAAAGGCCTTTGGGTGGTTCACCTTGGACGGCCTGGTCTTCGGGGGGCAGGTAGCTGGAGCATGGGGTGCAGTAACGGAAGCACGGAGCGAATAGTGTAGAGGCTGAGTCCTGTATGCCAGAGACCCCTTTGAGCCCAGGGGTGCCTTGACCTCGGGCCTGTGACCCGCCGGGCCAGGGGACATTCCTTCCCTGCTGTCTGGAGCGCTTGCAGTGGGGGCGTCAGCATGGCTCGCGTCTGAGCTCTCCACTGCCCCTTGGCCCCTGGGGGACAGGGAGGGTCCCTAGGGGACCTGGCCAGGTGCTGGGGCTGCGTGGAGGTGCCAGGCCCAGCCCCCAGCCCTGCCCCTCCTCAGCCGCTCCCTCCCCATCAGATGCCCAGATGGGCGGCTCTGCGCATCCTGGGGGAACGTGCTGGAATGTGGTGCAGTGGGGGGGAAGTGAGAGTGTGTGTGTGTGTGTGTGTGTGTGTGCGCGTGTGTGTGTGTCGGGGGGCGGGGGACCCCGGGACGGGCCTTGTGCCAGCCAGCCAGCCGAGGCAGGAGGGGCGGGCAGCGGGCCAGAGCTAGCGGCGTGCCCCCTCCGCCCGCCGGGGCCCACCCTGGCTGGGTGAAGCCCTCCGGAGCCGCGGGGAGCACGGCGGCGGCGGCGGCGTTGGCGGCGCGGCCCCTCCCCCGGGAGCCCGGCGTGCGCGCGGGGCTGTGACCGCATTCATGGAGCGGAGCCTGCCGGGCGCGGGCGCGCACGCTCTCGGGCACCGCCGGCGCCCCGCGCCCGAGTCCCCGCGCCGGGCCCGCAGCTCCGGCGCACATGCCCTGCCGGCCCCGGCCGCGGCCCCGACCCCGGCCCGCCCGCCCCGCGCACCCCGGGCCGCCATGGCCTCTGCCGCCGGGACCCAGCGCCGGCCCAGGCTCTGACCGGGGCGGCCGGAGAGGGACTCACCGCGGGTAAGCGGCGCGCGCCGGGGGCTCGGGGCCTGCCTGCCTTGGAGGGCCCCAGCGAGCGGTGGGAGGCGGAGGGCCTGGCCCAGGACCCCCACTCCTCCTCCTCCTCCTCCTCCACCACCGTCCGCCCCCGCGGCTCCGAACCTTCCGGCTGCTGGGCACCGGTGTCAGAAATGCAGGTTTCCGGGGGGCGCCCCCGCGGACTCCTGCCCCCACCGGCCTCGCTCTGGGGTGGGGGGCGCGCAACTGTGCAGAGTAGGAGCTCTGGGCGCAGCGCCTCCGCAGAGAAAGGACGGGAGACAGCCAGGATGGGGGCAGCCCCCGGACCCCTGGAGCTCAGACAGGCCCGTCCTGGCTGGCCCCTTCCCGGGGTCCCGGGAGGGAGAAGGAAGCGCTCAGAACCCAGGCCCGATGGGGAGCCTGCCGAGACCTTTCCCGGGATCCGGGTGCAGCCTCCGCTGCGCTGCAGGGCCTGGGTGGTTTGTTTTCTGGCCCAGGCAGACCTTGGCCGTGACCTGCTTGGTTTCCTGACCCCGAGGGTCCCTAGAAGAGGACCCTGGCCCTGCCCGGAGCCCTGGGCTCCCGTGCAGGGGGCTTCTCAAACCCAGCCCTGGGAAGGCACGGTTGGCGATGTGCCCCCGTGTGCCTAGGGCTGCTGACCCGCCGTCCCTACACCCTGTCCCTGCAGACTCCGGCAGCTGCTGGTCGGGGTCCTCCGGGTCTGGAAGTTGAGTGCTGGGTTCAGTGGTGGAGTTCCCCAGGCCCCCGCTGTGAGCGAGTCTCCCTGAAAAGGTAGCTTGTGGGGTCCGGGACAGCCCTTGGGGTCCCCAAAGTAAGTACCGAGCCTGTCAGATGCCTCGGCACTGGGCCCAGCGGCTCTGGAAAAGGACCCACTAGCCAGCACATAGTGGTCCCTGCTGTCTGAATGTGGGCGTTGTGTGGGCGTGAACTTTACCGGGTCGGGGAGCTGCAGAGATAGGACAGCGGGTAAGACTTGCCTTGTGTGCGGCGGACAAACCCTTGTGTGGGTTTGAACCTCAGCACCCTGAGCCCTGCCAGGCGTGACCTCTGAGCACCTCTGCTGTGGCCCAAAGCTCCATCCATATCCAACCTACTCGGGAAGTGTGAGTGGCTGTGCTGTGGCCTCTCACGGCCTCTACTTTGGTTGTTCTTGGGGGGGCGGACTCGTGGTCAAAGTCTTCACTAGTGCTGGGAGGGGGAAAGGGAAGCGGAACCCAGAGTCTCTGCAATAAGAGGTTTTGGTTTTTCTTTCCTTTTTATTTTTGATTTGCTTTTGGGGGTCACATCTGGCCATGCTCCAGGGATCTTCCTGGCTCTGTGTTCAGGAACCACTCCTGGCAGTACTCAGGAGACCCTCTGGGACGCTGGGCTTGGAAGCCAGGTCAGCTTCATGCAAGACCAGCATTCTTCCTTCCCCACTGTGCTGTCGCCCCGACCCCGAGTATAGTTTAAGCATATGAAATACGCCAGCATAACCCAGTTCTGTGCTGTGGCCTGCGCCCACGTTTCCCTGGTGACCTCCAGAAGTTTCCACCGAGCTCTGTGCCCGCCAGAAGCTCTGTCCTTCCCCCCCCAGGGGCCTCTGCAACCGCTTCCTGTATCGTGTCTGACCTGATGCCTCAGGGAACCTCCTGCACCTGTGCTCTGGCTGAAGCCTGCTCCTTGGGAGGAGGCAGAGCAGGGCTGCCCACCAAGCCCCACTGTCCTCTAAACTTCCTGGGTCCCCTGTCCATCCCCACACCATTCTGGGATCCCTGGGATTCCTATGCCGGGTCATTTCCACACCCACTTGCCCCGGTCCTGCTGCCCAGCTAAGTATGGCCTGGAGTTGGGCCTGGGCGCTTCTCTCATCCTGTCCAACCCACACGTGGCCCCGGAACTAGGTGTGTGTGTTGGGGGTCAGTGGCCCCCCACGCCCAGGCTGTCACCAGGCCTTTGCCAACGCAGTCTCGCCGCCCCCGCCATGAGCCGCCTCCCAGACTGGCACTCTCGAGCCCGGAGTTACGTGTGCCAAACAGCCAGCACCCCCTTTCTGCACCGCCTCCACCCCGTGGCTTGCTGCCGGCTCTTATCTTGGCATTGTGGCCTGTAAGGGGCCACCCAAGCATGTCCTACACCATGACCCTGGGTCAGGGCCTTCCCAGTGCTGGAGACTTACCCAGATCTTCCACCCAGAGGCTTCTTTCACCCAGGGGCTCTGGCCAAAGCAGAAGCCGCTGGGGACCAGTCAGAGGAAACAGTGGCTGCTCAGAGCAACTCCCTACGGGAAACATAGGGAGCCGGGCACCATCTGGGCTGCCAACCTGACCATCCCGGGCACTGCCCCTTTAAGGCCAACGGTGCCCTCTGTGGGCACAGGAGAAACAGCAGCTGCACCAGGGCGCCTTGTGGGCCGCCTTTGATCAGGCAGGTGAGGGCTGGGGAGGGCCGCAGGGCCTCTGGCTGCTCCTTTGTGCGCCGGCGGGGCAGCTCCTGGCACGGAGCTCGCGTGGCTGAGGCACGTGGCTGGCGCGGGCGGACAGGGAGGCTGTTTGATGCCGCATCTGCCCACGCGGGGCCAGGGCAGGGTGTGGGCCCATCCGTGCCAGCCCCGCCCTCCGCAGCTGGGAGCTGCCCTGTCCTCTCCAGGCCTGTCCGGCCCGGCCTGTCCTACCAGGGCCCCAAGGGGAGAGAACCCAAGGCCTCATTGCCTTCCTTGTGGGCTCCCCTGTCAGTGCTCAGCTGCCTGCTGCTCCCCTGTTAGTGCTCAGGGGTTACCCAGGTGGGGCCACAGAGAGACTGTGCCCTCCCGCCTACTCCGATCTCTCTCCCTCCATGGGCCTGAGCCCACCATGTCCTTGGGGGTCTCCAGGGATCTTTTTCCTTTCAGGAGCATACCAGGCTGCCCCTGACTCACTCCAAGCCTCTTCCTGGGGTCTGTAGTGCCTCTGGGGTGAGATGCCTCCCCAGGCCTGTGGTGTTGGGGTGAGAGGGTCTCAGATACTCCTGTGGGGTCATGGTCGCTCTTCTCAAACACCCTCTCCCAACAGTGCCCAGTGACCTGACCCCGGAGGAACGGCAGGAGTTAGAGAACATCCGCCGGAGAAAGCAGGAACTGCTGGCTGACATCCAGGTGGGCACCAGGAGCTGTCAATGTGGGATAGGAAGTATGTGTGGTGCTGACTGGACTCACCCCGAGTTGAGCCCTGAATTCCGAAGTCTTCTGGGCCTTCCTGTCCACTCGATAGCTGTGCGTGTTGGGGTGGAGGGAGTGTGGGAGTCTGGGGATAGGGGCCTGACACCTTCTGGGTCCCCTGTTGCCCTGCAGAGGTTGAAGGATGAGATCGCAGAAGTAGCCCATGAGATTGAGAACTTGGGGTCCACGGAAGAGAGGTGAGTGTCCTGCTTGGCCCAGCCATTTGCACATGTGTGATGGGCCGAGCCCCCACATGTCTCAGCCTCTTGCAGGAGGCTGCTGTGGCCCCTGCAATGGGGCCTGCCATGGCACTGGGACCCACCAGACCAGAAGTAGTTCTTCCATCCCTGTCCCTGTGCTCAGCCTTTGGAGTTCACCATTGTCACCGGGTACAGAACATTGGTTCCTCCAACAGTTAAGGGGTCAGAGAACAGCATAGCAGGGAGCACTGGCCTTGCACACCGCCCATCTGGGTTGAGTCCTAGCATCAGATAGGATACCCCCAAGCCTGCTAGGAGTGAGCTCAGAGCACAACCCCATGCTGTTATAGTAATTAGAAGTACCAGATAGTATCGAGGCCAGCCAAGAACAAGGAAAAAAGTGCAGCCTCCTGTCTGGGGAAGCTCCTGCTCTGGAGATAAGTGTGTTCAGCACACAGGAAGCCCTGCTCCCAACCCTAGCATCACATGGTCCCAAGCACCCCAGGTTTGTTCCAGACCCCGCCCAAAAAGAATGAAATGGGGGGTTAGGGCCAGAGAGATAGTACAGCCGTAGGGCATTTGACTTGCATGTGGCCAACCCAGGATGGACCTGGGTTTGATTCCCAACATCCCATCCCATATGGTCCCCCGAGCCTGCCAGGAGTGATTTCGTTGTTTTTTTTTTTTTTTGTTTTGTTTTTTTTTGGTTTTTGGGTCACACCCGGCTGTGCTCAGGGGTTACTCCTGGCTGTCTGCTCAGAAATAGCTCCTGGCAGGCACGGGGGACCCTATGGGACACCGGGATTCGAACCAACCACCTTTGCTCCTGGATCGGCTGCTTGCAAGGCAAACGCCGCTGTGCTATCTCTCCGGGCCCCAGGAGTGATTTCTTTTTTTTTTTTTTTTTTTTTTTTTTTTGTGGTTTTTGGGTCACACCCGGCAGTGCTCAGGGGTTACTCCTGGCTCCATGCTCAGAAATTGCTCCTGGCAGGCACAGGGGACCATATGGGATGCTGGGATTCGAACCGATGACCTCTTGCATGAAAGGCAAACGCTTTACCTCCAGGAGTGATTTCTAAGCATAGAGCCAGGAGTAACCCCTGAGCGCCACCGGGTGTGGCCAAAAACCAAAAAAAAACACAATAAAAATTTTAAAAAAAGATGAAAAACAAAAACAAAAAAAAAAAAAAGAAGAAGAAAAAGAAATGGCCCAAAGCATGAGCTCTGAGGGGACAGTCCAGCTTAGACAAGGTGCCTGGCCTGGAGACCAGCCAGAGCCCACCTCTAACCAGGGGCCTGGAGACCAGCCCAGAGTCCAACTCAATGGCCTGGCCCAGAGATCCCATCCTACATTTGGACCACTGCTGAACAACCAGCAGTTTCTCTTAAAGGTCGACATTATCCCCTGTAACCTGGTTGTGTCTGCCCGGCCCAGCCTGGCCCCTGCATATGCCCCATAGTCAAGCTTTCCACGCCCGCCGAAACCTGCCATCAGGGTTTCTGGAAGCGGCCACTCGTGCCCGGCTCCCTCCTCGGGCAGTCTGGCAGGGCCAGGCCGGAGAGAGCTGGCCTGGTGGGTCTCCTCAGGGATGCGACCAGTTCCTGAAGGAGAGCACTGAGTCTGGGAGGGACACTGAAGTCCAAGAAAGGCTGGACAGAGCTCTGGGGCCAGTGAGGTTCGGGTCTGCTATGTACCTAGATCCTCATGCCTGCTAGGCCCAGCCTGTTAGTCGTGCATGTGGAGAGGCTGAGCTCCTAGGGACCCCCCTCCCCATCCCTTATGACCTGCTTTGGGGACCTGAACCTCCCACCCCACACTGACTGGGCTCTGGGCCTCACAGGAAAAACATGCAGAGGAACAAGCAGGTCGCCATGGGCAGGAAGAAGTTCAACATGGACCCCAAGAAGGTAGGAGGCGGGGGTCCGGGCGTACACAGGGTTACCACCTTTCCCAGCCTCTTCCCCTCCCTGGTGGAGCCTGCCCTGCCCACAGAGGCCCTGGGCTCTGTCCCTGGCACTGCCGAAGAGGGAAGAAGAGGAATGGGTAACACCAGGTCCCCTGAGCTGAGATTGAGGTGCTCCCTGCTGCTCGCCAGTGGGACCCCAACACCCAGCCACGCTTGCCAAGGGGTGTGCTGGACCCCCGCCAGCACGCACCCATGGGGAGGCCCCAGCGGCCGCTCACAGCGTCTTGTCTGTGTCCATCCAGGGGATCCAGTTTCTCATCGAGAACGACCTGCTGAAGAGCACGTGCGAGGACATCGCACAGTTCCTGTACAAGGGCGAGGGGCTCAACAAGACGGCCATTGGGGACTACCTGGGGGAGAGGTGAGGGGGGGACGGGAGCCAACAAGATGGCCCTTGAGGATGACCTGAGGGAGAAGGGAAGGGAGGGTGGGTGCTTGCCCCATCTGCTCCAGCCCCCCTCTCCTGCAGGGACGCTTTCAACATCCAGGTGCTTCACGCCTTCGTGGGGCTGCACGAGTTCACCGACCTCAACCTCGTGCAAGCGCTACGGTGAGTGAGGGTGGGGTGGGGCGCAGTGCCCCCGGCATGGTGACACCCCATCCCCCTGCGCTGACACCTCCGTGTCCCCCCCCCCCCCAGGCAGTTCCTGTGGAGCTTTCGACTGCCGGGGGAGGCGCAGAAGATCGACCGCATGATGGAGGCCTTCGCCCAGCGCTATTGCCTGTGCAACCCTGGGGTCTTCCAGTCCACGGGTGAGGCGGACACCCCGACCCTCACCCCTGCCCTGGCTAGGCCCCGGATCTGGGGCGAGCGGAGGTCCTGCCCACTAGGGACTCAGTCCCGGTGTGGGAAATGCTGGTGTCAGCAGGAAACAGGACCCATCTGGGGCTTGCCCTGAGCTCTCTCGTGCCCGCAAAATCTTCAGGCAGAGCCTGTGGGTTCCCTGGGATGGACCTGCTTCCCCCTCCCCTCCCTGGGGGACACTCTCCCTCCCCTGCTGGGCCCCCCCTCATTGGCTGGTCTCCACAGACACCTGCTACGTGCTGTCGTTCGCCGTCATCATGCTCAACACCAGCCTGCACAACCCCAACGTGAAGGACAAGCCGGCCGTGGAGCGCTTCATCGCCATGAACCGCGGCATCAACGATGGCGGGGACCTGCCCGAGGAGCTGCTGCGGGTGAGGACCCTGGACCTAAGTTGGGGGGGGGAACGTGGGTCCCGTGTTGGGGTGAGGGGATTCTCACAAGCTGGGCTCTCAGCTTGTTGTGGCCGCTGCCGGGATCTTCTTGGCCCCGAGCGAGGAAGGTATGGGAGGTGAGGGTGGAGGGTGGAGGGGTGAGGGTGAGGGGTGTGCAGAGGTGCGCTGTGTCCTCACTCCCGGCGCCCCCAGAACCTATACGAGAGCATCCGGAATGAGCCGTTCAAGATCCCCGAGGACGACGGGAACGACCTGACTCACACCTTCTTCAACCCCGACCGCGAGGGCTGGCTGCTGAAGCTGGGTGAGCTGGGCCCGGCCCTCTGTCCCCTTCCCCCTGCTCCCCGCATCATCACTGCCTCCGCATCAGGCTCCACTGGCGCGTGCATGCCCCCCCCACCTGAGCCTGGCTGCCACTCACCACGGCACAGACGCTGCCTGGCCCGGCAGCCACTAATGCTTCCACGGCCTGGAGCCCTGCGCCCGCCCTGCTCTGCCCTGCCCTGATCCCCAAGGAGCAGGGAGGGGAGAGGCGAAGAGAGGAGAGTGGCTGGGGGAGTAGACAGGGTCTACCCTGGAGGGTTCAGGGTCTCCTGCCCCTCAGAAGAGCCTCTGTGTCAGGGTGTTGCCCCCTGTGCAATCAGGCGGCTTCGGGGGCTTTCAAACCCCGCCTTGTGCTGACTGGGACCCTGATTCAGCTCCCTCTTACAGAGCTCGTTGCTCACTGCCAGGGCCCTGAGGATCCCCCAGCTGCCATCCTGCCTGAGGCCTGGACATGGACTTGGGGGTGGCTGTGGCTGAGGGGGGAGTTGCTCTTCCTGGAGGGTGTCCCATTCACTGTGTGGTCATGAGTGGCAGTGGAGGCCACAGGTATCCTGGTGCAGCGGAGCCCTTAGGTGTGACTTGGTGCTGGAGGGGCCACGGGCTCGGCTCAGCCCACCACATCCTCCTCATGCATAAGATCAGCCATTGCCTCCTAACATAGACAGTTCCTGCATGTCAGCCCCAGTACTGATGGCTTTAGAGCCCCAGGACTGATGTTAAAGACCCAGAACTGATGGTGTTAGAGCCCAGTACTGAGGATGTTAGACCCCCAAGACTGATATTAGAGCCCCCGGGACTAAAATTAGAGTCCCAGTGCTGATGTTAAGGGTCCTGTACTTCTTATGTTAGAGTCCCGGTAATGATAGAACCCCCTGTACTGATATTAGAGCCCTAGTAAAGATGTCAGAGACCCCAAGGCTGGAGCTAGAGCCCCCTGTGCTCCTTCTTTTCATTTGTCTGGTTTTTTGTTTTTGGGCCACACCAGTCGGTGCTCAGGGCTTACTCCTTGCTCTGTACTCAGGGATCACTCCTAACAGGCTTTGGGGACCATGTGGTATGAAATTTAACCGGGGTTGGATGCGTGCCAGGGCATCACCACTGTACTATCGCTCTGACTCCTTTTCTGTACTACTGAGGATGTTAGATCCCCCAGTACTGATATGAAATACTCAATACTGATGATGATGGAGCCCCCTGATACTGAGGATGCTAGAGCCCCCCGTATTGAGGATGATGGAGCTCCAGTACTGAGGATGTTGAACCCCACATACTGATGGTGTCAAGCCCCCAGCGGTGGCGTGCGGATATGGGGCTCACTTTCTGTCCCGTGGCGTGCATATCCTGGCCGTCTGCCTGCTCACAGGCTTATGGGTCTCACCGCTCCTGAGCTCCATCTCTCTGCTCCGATCCATCTCAAACCCACAGAGACATTCAGAATCCAAGTTCTTCTGAGAGGATGTCTGGTCCCAGGTGTTGGGGGGAGGCCTCAGATCTTGCCTTTACTGGTGGGACGTGGTCAAGATAAGCCCCTTTTGACCCAGAGTGCCTATGCCTCAGTACTGCCCTCGGTGCTCCCTCCCCCCGTACTCCCACCTCGGGCTTCCCCCAGCCGTCGGGAATGTGTGATGCATTGCGCTTGCAGATGGAGGAGGCAGGTTTGGTTTCTCGGTTTTAATTTTCTTCTCTCCCCATTTGTATGTGCCCATGACCTTGGCTCTCCTTTCCTTGCCCCACTCTCCAGGAGGTATGTAACCGACCCGCCCACCGCTCACCCCGCCTGGCCACTCTCATTGACGCTGTAGCTTCTCGTCTCGTCCCTCTCGCTCCTTTGTTTTCAGTCGCGGCTGCTGGTGTTCTCGCTGCTTCTAACTCGAATACAGTCCCTGGGGAACTGGCGGGGGGCCCGGGCTTCCCTGTGGGCACCGCAGCTGCCCACTGGGCAGCAGGGTCCAGAGGGGTGGCGCGTCCCGTGCCCGGCCGGCAGTATTCCCGCACGCTCTCAGATGGCAGATGTGCTGGATTCCAGCAGACGCTGTGAACCAGCCTGGCAGAGAGGAATTTCTGGAGAGGAGGAGAGGGCTGGCCGCCCGGTGCAGGGGGGTGGGGTGGGCAGAGCACAGCCCTGGGCAGCTGCTGCCCGTGCCGTCCCCTCCAGATGAGCTCCCTGAGCCCTCCCTGCACTGGGGTCCTGGCTTGGGAGGCCCCCAGGTTCCACAGGGACTGTCCGGTGTGCATTACTGCTTGTCTCCGTCCGCCGCCTGCCGGGCCTCGCTTGCCTCCTCCATCTCCCTCCATCCTCTGCCATCGGACCCCCGTTCCATGACCTCCTCACCACGGGGAGGGCGCGGGGACTGAGCATGGGGTGTCCCCACGGGGTGCAGGAGGCTGCTGAGCCTCAGACCGCTTGTCGTGAGGTGTCGGGGCGTGATCCTAGCCGGCTGCACTTCCAGCGTCTCCCCGTCTTCACCCCCCCCCACCCCTAGTTTCCCCTGCTGGCCACATGCAGGCTCTTGCTGACCGTGGGGCCCTAGAGACAGGAGACAGAGGCAGGGCTGGGACACGTCCCTCTGGGGACAGGTCAGAGGTCAGGGTCAAGATGCTTCGGGCCGCTCTGACCAACCAGTCACATCATCTCCTTCCAGTTGGGGTCCCCAGTAGATCCACCAATGGGTTTGGGCTCCCCAAGACCCCCTGGTAGGCCGGTACTTCCTCAGGAAGACTCCTGCCCTGCTGAGGCGGGGAACACCTAAGTGTCCCCCGTCCCTCTTCTCTGCAAGGACTGAGAACAGGATGGAGTGTCTGTGAATGGCCAGCTCCCAGGAGGGCTCTCGTGATGCCTCGTGGCCTTTGGCCTTTGCAGTCTGGGCAGGGACACCCCAAGGTGCTGGGCAGCATGGGCGTGGGAGTCGGTGTCTGGGGGGTCAGCCTTCGGCTCCTTCCCCCAGGATCCCACTGCTGGTTTTCTCTATAGTTCACCGTGCCAGGGACCTGATTTCCCTTCTCGGCCACCTTATTCATCCTCCAGCACCCTGGGCCTGGGGCCCAGGAAGGGGTGCCCCATGGGGATGGCAAAAGGTCTGATCTGGGTCCCCATGGTTCTTGCTGGGGTTCGCGGGCTCCCTGCCAAGCTCCCCCACCCCACTGAGCTCTCCAGGTCCTGCCCTGGCCGGCCGCTTGCTCTGGGCCCAGCCGTTGTGCTTCCATGTGTCTCTGCCACTCCAGTCCCCTCCCCCCTGGGCCCCATCCGAGGCGGTGACGTTTCTCTGCAGGTGGCCGGGTGAAGACGTGGAAGCGACGCTGGTTCATCCTCACAGACAGCTGCCTGTACTACTTCGAGTACACCACGGTGCGTCCAGACACTCTGAGGGGTGCGGGGTCGGGGGCAGGCCTCCATCTGCCCTGTGGGGGAGCCTATGCTCAGGGAAGTGGACCCCCCCCCCCACCCAGGAGCTTGGGCTCCTTCCCTTCTGGGGAGCTCAGGGCTGTGGGGTGGAGGCATCTGCAGGGCCACACGTGCCCTCTTGGGGAGTCAGGGCTGGCAGAGGCACCTGGGGGCTGCGGGGTATTGGATTGGGCTCCTGGTCCCTTGGAGGGAGACAGCCTGGGCAGTGCCGCTTCTCAACTGCAGGACAAGGAGCCCCGCGGCATCATTCCGCTGGAGAACCTGAGTATCCGTGAAGTGGACGACTCCAAGAAGCCGGTGAGGCTACGGGGGATGGACGGGGAGATTCAGGACTAGGGGGATACGAGGGGATATGGGGATCTGGGGCAACATGTGGGGCCCTAGGGGCTCTGTCAAGGTCCACATATTAGAATGGTCAGGGCAGTGTTTCTGGGGGGTCCACAGAGCCAAGGGGAACCCATATCTCCATCCTCTCCTCCCCTCTCGTCCGGGCTCCCCAGAATTGCTTCGAGCTCTACATCCCCGACAGCAAAGACCAGGTCATCAAGGCGTGCAAGACAGAGGCGGACGGGCGGGTGGTGGAGGGGAACCACACAGTCTACCGCATCTCGGCGCCCACGGCCGAGGAGAAGGACGAGTGGATGAAAAGCGTCAAGTAGGTGGAGGGTCGGGGGGGGGGGGGCCAGGGAGGGCCGGGCAGGCACAGGACAGGGCAGGCTCACCGCTGGCCCGAGGCCCCAGTTTCTGTCCCTGCACCCCCAGGCTCTGCCCTAATGGCCCTGGTGGATCCCAAGATCTGCTGGGCCCATGAACATGTCACTGGGCCAGTCAGTGGGGACCAGGGAGAGGAAGAAACCCAGTGGGGCTCCAGGTTCCCGGGGTATCCTTGTGGGGGCAGATGAGCTGGTCCAATGGCAGCCTCAGAATCCAGGACTCTGCCAAGAAATGGTAGCAGGGAAGGAGCCAGTTCCCAAAGCCAGAGCAGCTGGAGATGGGGGTGGAGTGGAGCTCCCGGGGATACTCCATTCTCCCCCACTCAAACTTCCACATCACGGCTGGAAAGTGGAGGGCGACCGAGAACGGGGCCACCACAGGAGCCCAGCCTGGCCCTTTATAGCAGTGGATGCAGCAGCTGGGAGTGAGCATCCAGAACCCCACGGTTCTCTAGGTCCCTGGAGCTCCCCCATGATCACGTTTGTTCCTTCCCACAAAGCTCTGCTCAGTGCCCCTAAATCCCCCACAGGGCAGCCATCAGCCGGGACCCCTTCTATGAGATGCTGGCAGCACGCAAGAAGAAGGTCTCATCCACCAAGAGGCACTGAGGCAGCCACGTGGGCTCCGCTGAAGGCCCGAGAGACGTGGGGGGCCCTGCTTCTCCCCTGCTCTGCACCCAGGACCCCCACATGGCCGTTTGCACTCGGGGCTCCTGATGTAGTTCTACCCCGTGCCCCAGTCTCTCAGCCTCTACCTTCGATGTGGTCAGTGACCGAGGGATGGGAGAGGAGCTGCGTCCCAAGCGAAGATGAGGCCGACGGAGCCTGCTGGGTTGCCTGCCCTCCTCCCCCGGCCCTGGGGCGCATCTGGGGGCACTTCTGGAGGAGGAGGAGGCCCTGGGGCAGCCCCAGCCCAGCAGTGAGGACTCGGGATTTGACAGGGTCGGCCGAAGCTTCGGGGCACAGCAGGCTCCTCCTTTCTTCCGAGCCGCTTTTCCATTCCAAGTGCCTGGAGAGCACTGTGGGGGCAGTCCTGTGTAGGGCGGCTCCTCTCGGACCCTTGCTCGAAGAGCTCGCGTCCACCCGCCACGACTAACCAAAGCCACGGGCAGCCCCACTTGCTCCCCCAGGCCGTTTCAGAGGACGGAGCAGGTCTGGCTGCCCAGGGCCTGCACTTGTCACCTCCGGGTAGGCCCCAGGCGGACTGGGGCCCAGGGGCGCCCGCAGGCCGGGATGGGGATCGAGGGGGGCTGTGCCCCTCTGCCTCCCCGCAAGACCCCGACTTCTGGGCGAGGCCGCGAAAGCACGGCTTCTTCACTCAGGGACTCTGGGCAGCCCCTGTCCAGCCCATGTACCCCCACACCCTGCAAGGGATGCCCTCGCCTGCAGGTGGCGCTCATCTCTGGAAATCGCTTTTGTAGACCAGCCCCTGGGGTGCGGGGTCGTTCCCCCCAGTCATGCACGTCCTTCCCCTGGGATGGCCAGGCCCAGCCTGGGGTGCTGGAGTGTGGGGCCGTGACCACGGTGACTGGGCCAGCCTACAGCCCCTCACTGTGCTCAGCTCCCCGATGACCCAGGGCGCACTGGGCCATGTGACCTATTTATCAGAGTTGTAAATAATCCATGTATAGTTTTCTCTTTTAGATTATTTTGTATTTGTTTAAAAAAAGTTTTGTCAAATATAAACTATAAAGAGATGACTGGAAGTTGTTGACAGGGTTTTTAAAAAATTAGAATTAACCCAACTGTTTGGGACTTGGTTTGGGATTTTTTGTTTTTGTTTTATTTTTGCATTGTAACCTAACGCCACGGAACTACAGCAAATAAACTCAAATAAACTGCCCTGGCCAACTGGGTGGTCACCGTCTCTCCCAAGACTGGAGGAGGCCCCAGCCCTGCTGGGGTGTGAGGACACCAGACAGACCTGCACCGCTGCTTTCAGAAGAAGCCAGTGTGTCCAGCGCTGCTCTCAGGGCCAGACTCTGAAAACTGAGTCTTACTGAGTTCTGGGTGCCCGGAGAGGTCCCTGAGGTGTGGCTGAGCTCCTCCCTCTGTGCTCTAACCAGCAGGGCGGCCAGAACTCACCAGCCTTTCCCAGAGGATTTGAGGAGTCCCAGGAGGAACCCCTCAAGTAGGGGAGACCCTTCTGTATTTGCCACTTAGCCCAATAGGACCAGAGATGACCCACAATATCTGCATCCAAAAACAGTTGGTTTTAGGGGGAGGAACATAGCTTAATGGGTAGAGTGTTTGCCTTACAAGAAGCCAACCTGGGTTTGAGCTCCAGCATCTCTGTGCACTGCTAGGATTGACTCCTGAGCAATAATGGGTGTAGCCTCCCCCCCAAAAACACACACACACACACACACACACACACACACACAAAACAACCCAATCACTCCAACTATTCAGCAATGGTCACTTTCCCATTCATTGTGGTGTGTGTGTATTTGAATATCTGCTAGGAAGCAGTTAGGCTCCAGCAGGGGCTGAGAGGCCTGAAGGGCTCTTGGGGGTGACTTTAAGGATCAGGAGTTGTTCTGGCTCAGAAAATAGCGATGGTGGGCCCGGAGAGATAGCGCAGCGGCGTTTGCCTTGCAAGCAGCCGACCCAGGACCAAAGGTGGTTGGTTCGAATCCCGGTGACCCATATGGTCCCTTGTGCCTGCCAGGAGCTATTTCTGAGCAGACAGCCAAGAGTAACCCCTGAGCAACGCTGGGTGTGGCCCAAAAACGAAAAAGAAAATAGCCATGGTGCAGTGATATGTCCCAGGCGGGCCCAGGTGGTGGCCAGCTTTGTCCTCCAGAAGCCTGATCCTCAGGGCACAAGAACTAGGGGAGTGAGGCTGCCAGAGGTCAGGAGGCTCCCAGCCGTGCCTGGGCTGGACACATCATGGGGGTGTGGACAGGACATGGATCACAGCACAGCCGGAGGCCCTGGCGTTGCCAGCATCTTGGCTCTGTGCTTGTGGCCTTTGTCTCCTTTGAGAAGGCAGGACATGACGGAGAAATGGGGACAGATGCCATGTGGGGCTCGGTCAAATCCTAACACTGCTCAAGGTTTCTTAGTTCCATACAAGGAAACTTTCCATCATGTATCCAACTTGTTTTTCAGCATTTATTCTAAGAGACAACTGACTGCCCTTCAGAAAGCAAACTCTGCCCAGAGCCGCTTCTATTTTGGGAGCTTGGGCAGCTGCTCCGGCAATGCGGACTGTTTCTCTGTGCTTTAAATACCAGCCACGGCTCAGCTGGTGCTGTGCTTGCTCACACACACACACAGACCGTCACACATGTACACATGGTCTCACACATGGATGCTTGTAACATGCCTGTGTTCACACAGAGAGGCTGACATGCACACACTTTTCTGTTTTCATTTTTATTTTTTTGCGCCACACCCGGCAGTGTTCAGGACTTAATCCTGCCTCTGCATTCAGAAAGCACTGCAGGCGGATTCTGGAGGCCCTATGGGATGCTGGGGATCGAACCTGAGTTGGTTGCAGCCAAGGCAAGCACCTTTTCCACTGTACTATCATCACTCAGGCACCAGATCTTTTAACCTTTAAAAAAAAATAATAAGGGGGGGGTGGTGGAGCGGTGGCGCTAGAGGTATGGCTTCTGCCTTGCAAGCACTAGCCTAGGATGGACCGCGGTTCGTATCCCCTGGCGTCCCATGTAGTCCCCCAAGCCAGGAGCGATTTCTGAGTGCATAACCAGGAGTAACCCCCGAGCGTCACCAGATACGCCCCCCCCCCAAAAAAAAAAAAAGGATCAGAGTGGTAGCACAGTGGTAGGGTGTTTGCCTTGCAAGCGACTGATCCAGGATGGACGAGGGTTTGATCCCCGCATCCCTTATGGTCCTCCAAGCCAGGGGCGATTTCTGAATGCAGAGCTAGGAGTAACCCTAAGTGCCAGCAGGTATGATCCCCCCCAAATTTTTA
This sequence comes from Suncus etruscus, assembly GCF_024139225.1. Taxonomy (NCBI): domain Eukaryota; kingdom Metazoa; phylum Chordata; class Mammalia; order Eulipotyphla; family Soricidae; genus Suncus; species Suncus etruscus. Next base: position 206,345,102 of record NC_064848.1, on the reverse strand, counting down.
CCATATTTTCTGGCATATAAGACGACCCCCTAATTTTACAGTTAAAACATAGGTTTAGGCCTATATTTGTTGTATAAGACAAAATGTTCCTGTGCTGCAATTGTATGTACCACAGTGAGCCAATCACAACAAGCAAAGGTCCAAAGGTTATACTGTCATAGATGTCCTCCCTGACTCTGGCCAATCTGAGCAGGCTTTTGACAGTGTAGATTCGGGTGCAGAACATTGTCTAATTTGCATGCTTCAAAAGCCTGCTTGGGTTGGCTGAGTTAGAGAGGCGGTCCGAGCAGCCTGGCAGTGATTGGTGCAGGATCGAGTTGGAAAATTTGTTTTGTGGCAATATTCAGACAATTTTCGTTTGGCGGCATATTGAAACATTTTTCGGGATATACTCGGCGTATAAGACGACCCCCGATTTTCGCTTGACTTTTTTTTTGTTTCAAAAGTTGTCTTATGGGGCTAGCGAGGTGGCACTAGAGGTAAGGTGTCTGCCTTGCAAGCGCTAGCCAAGGAAAGATCAAGACCACGGTTCGATCCCCCCGGCGTCCCATGTGGTCCCCCCAAGCCAGGGGCATTTCTGAGCGCTTAGCCAAGAGTAACCCCTGAGCATCAAATGGGTATGGCCCGAAAAACAAAAAAAAAATGTCATCTTATACGCCGGAAAATATGGTAATTGAAAATTAGGGACCAGAGATAGCACAGCGGTAGGGTGTTTGCCATACATGCAGCCTCTCCAGGACAGACGGTGATTCGAATCCCAGCTTCCCATATGGTCCCCCGTGCTTGCCAGGAACAATTTCTGAGATCAGAGTCAGAAGTAACCCCTGAGTGCCGCCGAGTGTGACCCAAAACCACCACCCCCCCCCCCCAGAAAATTAAAAGAGCAATAGCACAGCGGGTATAGGGCCTTGCACACAGCCAATCTGGGTTCGATCCCCAACACCCCATAGAGCCCCTGAGTCTGCCAAGAGTGATTCCTGAGCACAGAGCCAGGAGTAGCCCCTGAGCACCTCCAGGTGTGGCCCCAATGGCCCCTAGAATGCATTTGTGCTGAGGGCTGAACACTGCCAGGCTGTGTACTGACACTTTTCCTGCCTCTGTGCTCAGGAGTGACCCCTGGTGGCGCTCAAGGGTCACAGGCGGTGCTGGGATTCAAACCAGGGCAGCTGCCGCCTTCCCTCTCTGGGCCCTGATTGGGCTTTATTCAGGCTAACTGACTGTTCGTTTCGTGTGGCCAGTCAGTGATGGGTTTCAAATCCTTGTCAATATAGGGTGCAACCAGTCGGATCAGAAGGGCCAGGATTATGTAGCGTATATAAGATCAGGTCTTGGCCTGCTGGCTAGTGGTCTGGGGGACATGGAAGCTTTGGTGTTGGAACATGATACTGGCTGGAACTTGAAGCAAGGGAACATGATATGAAATGCAGAGGGAGAACTTGGGGGCGGCCTGTGGGGGTTAGTTTTAGCGAAGCGAAGCTCTCCTGGAAGCACGTCCTTCAGGAAGAGAGAAGAGAAGGCCAGTGTGGCCGTGAGCTGGTGGACCAGGCTAGCTGTGGTGTGTAACTCCTCCAAGAAAACCAGGCAGGGCTCAGCAACCAGCCCTAGAGGGGCAGAAAGGCCCAGATTACCCAGGTAAGACAGGAAAGGAAAGGCATTTCCTGAGCTACTGAGTGCAGAGGAGCCAGAGGAGAAAGGGAGCAAAAGGTTGGTTACAGACAAACACAGGATCTGGGGTGATAATATAGTGAATGGGGCACTTGCCTTAAATATAGTTAGTTGTCTCTGGTTTGATCCCCGGCACCATATGCAGATCTCTGAGCAAGCGCAGTGTGGCCCGCAAAACAAAATGTCAAACAGTTTGGTTTGGACAAGGTTTGATTTGTACAATTGTGTACTCTAGTACCCCACTACCACCACAGGCACACACCTTGGGCACCTGAGCAAGTCTGGCCTACTTGCTGCCATTGGCCCTCAGGCCCCAGAAGAAGGTTCTGGAAGCCCTACTGGAAGTGATATGCTCAGGTTCCACGGCAGTTGGAGTGCTTGGCGGAAGGAGCCATTTCCTCTGCCTCTTGTCAGTTAGTGGCCCCTGCTTGTTGCTGGAGCTGAACTGAGCTGGTGAGCACCCCTAGCCATGATTGGGTGCTGGGGGAAGGTGGGTGACCTGCAGGTCAGTACAGGGGGCTCAGGCACTGCCACCACCCACCTAGATGCTGCCTGTGCCCTCAGACTCTCAGCCACCTGCCCTCCTGGTCTCCTCTATCTCAGGCCACTGATTCAGGTCGGGTTGGGTGGTGCCAACCCTCACCCCAGAAGCTGACCTTCCCCAGAAACTCCTCTGGGAGCAGAGCTGCCTATGTGCTGTCTTGATCACCCCCAAGGATGGCAGGTGGGCCGGTGGGACAAGAACCTCACCAGGATAGATGAGGCGATGAGGGGGCCCGAGCCTCTGTGCTCCTCACCAGGGGGGTGTGCTGAGCCCCTCCTCGAGCTCAAACTAAGGTGAAGTTCCCCCCACAGGTCTGTTGTTCATCCACAGGGGCAGGGAGATGATGGGCAGAAGGCTCAGAGTGGGTGTGGGTGCCTGAGCTGCCTGCCCTGAGCAGGCTGGTGACATTGCTCCTTGGCCTTGCGGGTGTGAACTTGGCTTCTCCATGGTTGGAAATCCTGAAACATTTGGGTGCTCAAAGACACACCTGAGGTGCTCTGCTAAGGCTCTCTAGTTTTCATAAGTGCTTCCCCCTTTGGGAAGAGCAGGTGGACACCCCATTCTTGATGGGCCGTAGGAAGCCTGAGGTCAGATTTGCTTCTGTACATATTGGGGGAGATACACAAGGGGGAGGCTCAGAGCAGGACAAGAGTTGGGGTACAGAGCTGCAGAAAGAGTACAGCGAGAGGGGCCAGAGAGATATCATGAAGGTAGTGTGTTTGCCTTGCTTACAGAAGGATGGTGGTTCAAATCCCGGTATCCCATATGGTCCCCCGAGCCTGCCAGGAGCAGTGTTTTTTTTTAGGACTAGTAATTGAGTGATTTATTTAAAACATATCTCTGAGAAGTCATTTGTCATCCTCCATACCCAACTCTACCTGCTTCATCCTCTTAAGAACTTTTTTAATTTATTTATTTATTTCATTTTTTGATTTTGGGCCACACCCAGTGACACTCAGGGGTTAGTCCTGGCTATGCGCTCAGATCGCAGGAGCAATTTCTGAGCATAGAGCCAGGAGTAAACCCTGAGCACTGCCAGGTGTGACCCAAAGAAACAAATCAAAAAAAAAAAAATTACTTACTTATATAGAGCTGGTCCAGGTTTTAAGCCCCAGTACCCCGATGGTCCCCCACGAGTGAACCCTGGGCTCAGAGACAGGAATAAGCCCTAGGCACCACCAGCTGTGACCCAAAAACAAAATAAAATAAACTAAAAGGCCAATCAAAAGAGTTGGGGTGATGGGCTGGAGCGATAGCGCAGCAGGGAGGGCACGCAGCCTACTCAGTTTTGATCTTCGACATCCCATGGGGTCCTCCAAGCCTGCCAGGAGTGCTTCCTGAGTGCAGAGCCAGGAGTAACTCCTGAGTACCACCCAAAAACAAGAAAAAAAGAGCTGGGGTTCACCAGTAGGGCCAGGTTAGAGGGGCAGTGCATATACTGAGCACGAACCATTTCCCTTCTCACTAACTTTTGCTGATATCCTGGATGTAGCGTCTTCCTGGCCACCCCCGGCCCACACACACCATCCTTCTCTTCTCCTCCCCAGTCCCCCCATTCTCTTCGCTTTGTGGACACAACCACAGAAGCATCCCCCACTGTGGTGTGGTCCCATCTATTTGGGGACAGTTCGTGGTGGAGCCGGCATGAGCCCCGTCCCGCACCCCTGCTAGAAACAGCCCCTCCTGGAGAGAGCTTGGTTCTTGGGACTCAGAACCTGGGATCTGGGCCCCACCCCACGCTGTGCTCCTTCGGCAGGGAGGAGGGTGAGTGGGCCTCGCCATGGCCCTGCCCCTGGCCCAGGACGTGCGGCTGGAGTACTTGGAGGTGGTGGCCGGCACCATCCTCAAGTTCAAGGCCGACAGATGGAACAAGATGCTGAGCATGGAGGAGAATACGGTGCTCTTCACCGACTTCCTGGAGAAGCCGGACGTGCAGGTGCTGGTGCTGACGCTCAACCAGTCCGGCCTGATCGTGCCCTGCCTGGGCTTCCCCGCCAGCCTCAAGACCAAGGGCGTCTACTTCCTCAAGAAGGCGCCCCAGAACTTGCGCAAGGACAGCTTCAAGGAGCAGCTGCTCTTCGGGGACATCAGCCCCTCGCCCGTGGAGCAGCTCATCGCCGTGGTGGAGGAGGTGGGGGCCGGGGGTAGATTGGGGGACATGGCCCGTGGGGCTGGTGAGACACGCAGGAGTGCAGGCCTGCCCACCCTGCAGCCACCCACTCCCTGGGAACGTCCCCAGGACCCGAACCAAGCTCCTGCTCCCAGCCACATACCACCCGCCGGCCTGTGCTGAACTGTCCGGCTCCAGTCCCACATTCTCACTGAACTGTCCCCAAGCTCACCCCTTCAATGACCCCCCATCCATTTCCTGACCTGACCCACCACCCTGTCACTCTTTGCCCCCTACCTCACACTGCTCTGGCCCCTGGGGCCTGGGACTCCCAGCTTTCTTCCCAAGTGCAACTAGGGAGCAGAAGTGGAAGGACTTTTTCAAAGGACCCCCCCCCCAAAAAAAAAACCTGCCTGCAGGCAGTTCCAGGCGGTGGGAGACACCTCTGGTGGGTTTAGAGGGGTCACACACGTGCCCCTGACGGTGCAGAGCGCCTGGTCCCACTGCTGCCATCTGGACCTGCACCAACCATCCCCACCCCACCAACCATCTCCACCCCACCAACCATCCCCACCCCACTGCCTACTGCCCTTGCAGAAGGTCAGTGCCTGCCCACCCGCAGGTCCTCTACTCGCTGCTGAACCAGAGCGAGAACACAAGCGGCTGGCCCAAGGTGGTCTCGGAGGACATCGTGAAGCAGGCCCACCGGCTCAAGAACGAGATGTTCGTGATGGGGGGCAAGGTGAAGGGGAAGACGCTGCTGCCCATCCCCGAGCATCTGGAGAGCCTGGACGGGACCCTGGAGTCCCTGGAGCGGTAGGTGGTGCCAGGCCCCGCTCACCTGCTGCCAGGCCCGCCCTCAACACCAGGCCCTGACCCTTTGTCTCACCAGACCACGCCCACAATCCAGTCCATCAGCCCCACCCACAACTCAACACCATCGAGCCACGCCCCTCCATGCCAGGCCCCGCCCACATCCACTTCACCCACCATGCCAGCCCCACCACTAGGCCCCTCTATACCCACCCCACCCACCAGGCCCCACCCAAGCTCCTGTTCCCAGCCACATACCACCCGCCGGCCTGTGCTGAACTGGTCCGGCTCCGGTCCCACATTCTCACTGAACTGTCCCCAGGCTCACCCCTTCACTGACCCCCCCATCCATTTCCTGACCTGACCCACCACCCTGTCACTCTTTGCCCCCTACCTCACGCTGCTCTGGCCCCTGGAGCTAACTCCCAGCCGTCAGCCTCACCTCCCAACCCCAGGTGCCAGCTCTGGCCCTGCTGCCACAGGCGTACATGGTCTCTGTCATCCCGCAGCACAGCTAGTATTGCAGGCACTGAGCTCTGGGATCTCAGCAGGGCCAGAGGGTCTTCGGGGCGTGCCCCCAAGGACCTGTGATAAATGAGATGCTTCAGGGTGCCATGGCATTAAGCTGACAGGGTGACAGCTTAAAGAGGGCAGATCCTGGGGCCTTGAACAGCAGACAGCGCGCGCACACACACACACACACACACACACACACACACACTGGGACCCCTGAGTTCCCCAGTGTCGCCCTGATGCCCTTCCTGAACTGAGCACAGAACCTGGAGCAGAGTGGAAGGAAACCCCCACTCTAAAATCCAGAACCTTTCTCTGGTGTTTCTGGGAGCTGATGAGGGTCACTGAAGATTTGATTTTTTTAAATTATTATTTATTTATTTATTTATTTATTTATTTTGGTTTGGGGGCCACACCCGGTGGCGCTGAGGGGTTACTCCTAGCTCTATGCTCAGAAATCGCTCCTGGCAGGCTCGGGGGACCACATGGGATGCTGGGGGATCCAGTTCTGTCCTGGGTTGACCACATGCAAGGCAAACTCCCTATCGCTGTGCTACTGTCTCAGGAGATTTGAAGGCGATGAGACAGAGGCCCCCAGGCTGAGGGCCCCTGGTGGGCATAGAACCTGTTGTGGCCCGCTGAGCTGCCTCCCACCACAGGGTCCCCTCCACCCTGGACAACTCGCTGCTCCACTCCATCGAGACCATCATCATCGACTGGTCCCACCAGATCCGGGACGTGCTGAGCAAGGACTCGGCGCAGATGCTGCTCGAGGGGGTCCACCCGCTGCCGAGCATCGAGTTTGAGTTCTGGGACTCGCGCCTCATGAACCTCAAGTGCATCCACGAGCAGGTGAGGCGTCTGCCCGTCCGTGGGCCCCGCGGTGAGGGGGGGAGGCAGGGGGCAGGGGGGATTGCCAGCGGGGAGGTGGGTGCTGATCTGCTGCTTTTCCTCTCGAAGCTCAACCGGCCCAAAGTCAACAAGATAGTTGAGATTCTAGAGAAAGCCAAAAGCTGTTACTGGCCGGCCCTGCAAAACGTCTATCTCAACGTCACCGAGGGTGAGTGATCAGTGACCCCAGAAGGAGGCTCGGGGTGGTCCTATGGAGGTGCTGGCCTAGGCTTGTCACTCACCCCAAACCCCTCATTTCTAGAAGGGCCACGCAGACCCTTAGAAGCAGAGCAGGGAGGCAGGGAGAAGTCCAGTGTGGGGTGGGCTGAGTGATCTCCCGCTGCGTACACGCGTGTGTGGAGTGCGCACAAGTGTATTCCCACCGTGCCTCGGCCACACGTGTATGTGTGTTGGGGACAGGACAATCATGCAACCACCATTGTGTAGGCATGTGTGAGCGTGTATAAGAGTGACTGTGAGTTTGCATGTGTGTGTGTCTGTATATTTATGTGCATGTACGCCTGTGTGTGTGCATGCGTGCGTGCGTGCATGTGTGTGTGTGTGTGTGTGTGTGTGTGTGTGTGTATGTGTGAGACATTCTCCTGCCTTTTTAGGCCTCAAAGAAGCCAATGATATAGTTTTGTACCTGAAACCGCTGCGCTTCTTGCTGGAAGAGATGGAGCAAATGGACTTCAGTAGTGTGCGTGCAGGGCCACTCCCGGGCCAGGGCTGTGGGCCGGGGCCCCACCAGGTCTCCTCTGACGCCGCATGTCGCCCCAGGTCCCCACCTTCATCACCAAGGTGCTGTTCACCATCTGCTTCATCTGGGCCAACTCGGAGCACTACAACACGCCGTCTCGGATCATCGTGATCCTGCAGGAGTTTTGTAATCTGCTCATCGACACGGTAGCACCCAGGAACCCAGCCTAAGCACAAACAGGGCTGCGTGTGGCGACCTCCCAGCGGTGCTCAGAGAGCCCAGGGTGGCTCCCCGGGATATGTCCCACTGGGATATGGACTGGCCGGGTCAGGCACCACCGTACCACACCCAGCGTGCTAAGTCAGAAAACTGGGGTCCTGGGGAGATAGCATGGAGGTAAGGCATATTTGCCTTGCATACAGAAGGTCGGTGGTTTGAATCCCGGCATCCCATATGGTCCCCTGAGCCTGCCAGAAGTGATTTCTGAGCGTAGAGCCAGGAGTAACCCCTGAGCACTGTTATTCCAGTCCCAGCTCCCCATGCCTGAGCATCAGTGTTCCGCGAGGTTCACCGGGGCCTCCATGAAGCTGCCTCCTGGTCTCCTTAACTCTGCGCCCCACCTTTCCGTCCTGCACCAGCCAGGCAAGGTGCTGCCAGGTTGCATGTCTCTGACATGCCCGGAAGAGAGCTGGGCCTGGAGCAGGGCAGGGGCCAGAGTCCCGACCCCAAGGATAATTCCATTCCTCAGCTTTTCTTTTTTTTTTTTTTTTTTTTGGTGGCTGTTTTGGCTGTTTTGGGTCACACCCGGCAGCACTCAGGGGTTACTCCTACTCCTGGCTCTATGCTTAGAAATCACTTCTGGTGAGCTCGGGGGATCATATGGGATGCCGCAATTTGAACCACCATCTTTCTTCATGCTAGGCAAATGCCTTACCTCCATGCTATCTCTCAGGTCCCAGATGAGAGTTTCTTTATATCTCCACATCCCTGCCAGCACAGATTGTTCCTACTATTTAGATATGTGCCATTCTTATTGGTATGAGATGATATATCATAGTTTTCTTTTCTTTTTTCTTTTTTTCTTTTTTTTTTTTTTTTTGGTTTTTGGGCCACACCCTGTGACGCTCAGGGGTTACTCCTGGCTATGCGCTCAGAAGTTGCTCCTGGCTTCTTGGGGGACCATATGGGACGCCGGGGGATCGAACTGTGGTCAGTCCTAGGCTAGCGCAGGCAAGGCAGGCACCTTACCTCCAGCGCCACCGCCCGGCCCCCATTCCTCAGCTTTTCTGTTGGGTTCTGAGCACGGGCTGATGGCCCAGAGAGCGAGGAGCCGCCTCCCAAAGGAGAAGCAGTTTGGGATTCAGGGCTGGAGTCTGGAGACAGGAGTGAATGTTGAGACAGCCTGATGTGGGTTGTCTCTCTCACAGACCCGCAACTTTCTGGGCCCTGACGAGGTGCTGAAGGGGCTGCAGGGCGAGATCGAAGAGGTACTGGCGGGCATTTCGAAGTCGGTGAGAGTGCTTGAGGGCCTGTACCACACCTACAACTACTGCTGCGCCAACATGGGGCTCTTCTTTAAGGTGTGCAGGGCTGGGCACAGGGTAGGGTGAGGCAGGGACTGTCGGGCACAGGGTGGAGGGGTGGCAGTGAATGGGTTGCACAATGTGGGTATGACAACGATGTGGGGGAATGACAGGTGGCCAGGCAGTGGGCAGCAGGACCAGTTGTGAAGGGGAACCCAGGGCAGGTGGTGAACCTGCCATTCTCTCTCCAGGACAAGGACCCCGTGCCCTGGGAATTCCCTTCTTCCCTGGCCTTTTCCAGGATGAATTCCTTCTTTCATCGAGTGCAGACCATCGAGGTAAGGGTGACTTTCACTCTCCTTTCTCAGCCTGGCAGAGCAGGGCCTCGAGGCCGGGGCAATGGATGGATACGAGCCCTGGGGCCACCTCCCTGCTGCCTGTGGCTGCAGCTTCTCTTCACCCCAGCCTGGTCCTCATGAGGGGCTGATGACCTTAGAGGACTGGGGTCAGGCAAGGGAGCAGGACCAATGTGGAGGATGTGGGGGTTGGAGAAGGTTCTCAGGGTTAGGGGCAGGATGGGGGGCCTGGAAGCGGGTTTTCCTACTGGGAGAGGAGCCACAGGGTGTGGCTGCGGGGGTGCGGCAGTGATAATCCTCTTCTCTTGGTTCCTGATGTAGGGACAGTGAGGGTGCAGGCACCTGTTCAAGTGGGGTGGTGGTGGTCGCATTTTTTGTTGTTTTATTTTGGGGTCACACCCGGTGGCACTCAGGGGTTACTCCTGGCTCTGTGTTCAGGGATCACTAGTGGCAGAGCTCGGAGAACTCTAGAGGATGCTGTGGATTAAACCCGGGTTTGATTTTTTTTTATTTTTATTTATTTCTTTTTGTTTTCTGGGGGGCCACACCCGGCGATGCTCAGAGGTTACTCCTGGCTCTCTGCTTAGAAATCACTCCTGGCAGGCATGGAGGACCATATGGGATGCTGGGATTTGAACCACCATTGGTCCTGGGTCAGCGCTTGCAAGGCAAATGCACTACCACTGTGCTATCTCTCCAGCTCTGACTCACTTTTTTTTTTTTTTTTTTTTTGGTTTTTGGGCCACACCCGTTTGACGCTCAGGGGTTACTCCTGGCTATGAGCTCAGAAATCGCCCCTGGCTTGGGGAGACCATATGGGATGCCGGGGGACCGAACCGCGGTCCGTCCTATGCTAACGCTTGTAAGGCAGACACCTTACCTCTAGCGCCACCTTCCCGGCCCCCTGACTCACTTTTTAAGCTCTTTTTCTAGTCCCTTTCCATGACACCATGCTGAGGGTCACCTTGCTTGAGGGCACATGCAGGCTCGTGGGGGTCACAGAGTGAGGATTTCAAGGTAGACTTGGGTAGAAATGTTTGCTGCCCCCCATGCCTGGGAGCATGGTACCATGGGGCATGATTCTGAGATGGTGGAGCCATGGGACATGGTACCACCAAGCTTGGTTTTGGGAAGTCAAACCATAGGGCTCACTTGGTCCCGGATCGTGGCTCAAGTGCCCTGGTTGTTTCCCCAGAGTCTCTATAAAACAGCGATTGAGTTCCTGAAACTGGAGAAGATCGAATTGGGTGGGGTGAGGGGGAACATCCTGGGCAGAGCCGTCACGCAGATTTACGACGAGGTCTTCGAGCTGGTGAAGGTGTTTGCCGAGTGCAAATATGACCCCCTGGACCCGGGAGACCCGGTGAGTGAGTGCTGGGCTGGTTCCCAGGCAGCTGCCCCAGAGGCAGAAGAGGGAAACCTGACAATGGGGAGGACCCTTGAGGGCCCACACTCCTTTTTGGGGAGCCATACCCAGTGGCACTCAGGGCTGAGTCCTGACTCTGCATGCAGGGGTCCTGGAAGTATTTTGGGGTATTAGAGATGGAACTAGAGTTGGCTGTGTGCAACCTTCCTGCTGTGCTATGGCTCTGGCCCAAGCATCTGAGAGCCCCAGGCTGCCCTAAAAAACTTGGGAAAAGTGCCCCATGGAGTGGGCTCTGAGCTTAGGCACAGCCACAGTTCTGAGAGGAGGGGCAGCCCTAGCCCAGTGGCTAGAATGCTGGGTGGGTTTTCATTCTCTCTGAGATTTTTGTTTGTTTGTTTTTGCTTTTTGGGTCACACCCGGCGGTGCTCAAGGGTTACTCCTGACTGACTGTGCTCAGAAATTGCTCCTGGCAGGCTCAGGGGACCATATGGGATGCTGGGATTCGAATCACCATCTATCCTGGAACGGCTGCATGCAAAGCAAATGCCTTTCTACCGTGCTATCTCTTTGGCCCCCTCTCTCAGAGTTTTGATGAAGATTATGCCGACTTTGAGACCAAAATCAAGGACCTGGACCACAGACTGGCCACGCTCTTCTGCCAGGGGTTTGACGACTGCTGTTCCATCGAGTGCTGCTCCAAGGCATGTGGGAAAGTGGGCACATGCGCGGATTCCCTGTTGTATTAAATAATTAATGATGGGGCTGGATGGCAATGGATGGAGGTGGATTTCTCTGTCTGCCATCCCAGGCCACGTGGCTCAGCAACCCCCATGCAGCCGGCGGGTTCCAGGCCCAGGTAATCGCCGTAATCAAGACTCACTCACAGGCAGGCATTAGGAACCATCAGCTTTATTCATGCCCTAGCCACCACGTGTGTGTGGCCTATCTCATAACCTTTTAAGCATTCAGCCATTCCAGGCTACCCTGCATCTAAACTCTTTCAGTCATCTTCCTCAGAGCGCCCAGCAGGGCCAAAAGGCAAAGACCCTTAATCCCCTGGCTTCCGGGTTTATCTACCTATTCCAAGACCCCTCCCAGGAATGGGCCGGGTCTTGCAGGTAAAGTCACACCTATTATCCGGTTCCCAAGACCCCTCCCAGAAATGGGTGGGTCTCAGATAAGTACCCTACATGCCCCTCTGGTGCCCAAGGCCCCAGAGCCCAGTCGATTCGCACCATATTGAGAGGGAGCCCCTTCCTGCAGCTCCGTCAGTGAGGAGCTGGGCTTGAAGGGCACAAGCTTGCTCTGGGCACACAGGTCCTGGCTTGGTTCCAGCACTCCAGAAAGAAAACTTTCTTTTTTTAACTTCATTTGTTTATTGATCAATTGATTGATTTTTGGGCCACACCCAGCAGCACTCAGAGCTTACTCCTGGCTCTGCACTCAGAAATCGTCCCTGGCAGGCATGAGGGACCATATGGGATGCTGGGAATCCAACCAGGTCCCTCCCAGGTGGGATGCATGCAAGGCAAAAGCCCTATTGCTGTGCTATCTCTTCGGCCCCACCAGAAAGAAAACTTTTCATGAATCTTCCCTGAGTATGTTCCCAGGATCCTGTCCCCCTATCACATGGTCGGGTTGTGAGGATCTTGTGTTCCTACCAGTGCTTAGACTCCTCTTTCTCCAGGACAGCTGGCTTGGATGGGGCAGACAGGTACCCCCTAACCCCATCTGGGCTCTTGAGGTTTCCTTTTCTTTCTACTTGCCAGGTCTTGAACTTGACAGACAAGTCCATTGATCTCTTGGGGTGGCCAGACCATCGCACCTGTTACCCAGGGGATGATCCCATATCTTAGGATGCCTAGCTCACCCCAGTTTTCCCAGGACTAGGCCATTTGGGTGCTGGAAAGTCTGGCTTTCTGGGGTTCCCCTTCAGGGATCCTTCGGGGAGCAGTGAGGAAAGAGCAAGAACCGAGACTGTGCTCTGTGTGTGTGGGGCGGGGGGAGCTGTTTCTGCCACATCTCCAGACTGTGACCTGTGATAGTCGCACACACACAGACACACACACACACACACACACACACACACACACCGTGGTAGCCATGATGACATGCAGACATCCGGTCTACGTGCTTGCAGGGTCACACTGGCTTCTGCTGAGCGGAGGTCTGTGGGCAGGGCAAGGTCACCCTGCCAGGTGACCCTCACTGGGGCACTGAGGCACCTGGGCCCCAACACCCCTGCGGTTCTCGGAGGAGCTCCACTCATGGGTCCCCCATGCTGGGCTTGATCCTGTGCCGGCTTTAGTAGGACCCTGGTAGGATAAGTGGCAGAGGAACCCCAACCCCAGGAGGTAGAGCCGGGCCAGCTCAGGCCCCCAAGTCCTGCGCCTCAGTGAGGACCCATTGCCCACATGCCGTTTCCTCCAAGCCTCACAGTGTAGCCTCGTGCTGTGACCCCAAGTCATGGTCTGATTCGGGCAGGACCCGTCCTCCCCCTGCACTGTGCAGTGAACAAACTCATGTCCCCCCACTTCTCTGCTCCCAGAGGTGCAGCTCGGTGAGCCAGGCCACAGCCTTTCCTGCTGTGGAAGAGAAGTTGGGGGCCACAGCAGGCTTCAGAGCTGCCAGCAGGTCTCAGCCATGGAGGCTGCCTGCTGCTTCCCAGGGTGACATTGGAGGACTCGGCTCAGCTGAAGCTGGGAGTCCTGTGGAGGTTGCCATGGGATGGGCTTGTCCTTTCATGACTCACAGGCACTTGAGACTCAGGGACACCTACGGCTAAGAGGGGTCCCCCAGAGGTTGACGGTACCCTCAGAGTCTCCAGGAGGAATCTAACGTCCCCCAGGTCCCAGACCTTCAGGCTCTGGCTGGGGGCTGTCTTGGGGTCCCTTGTCCCTGAGCAGCCCTCTGGGAGTGCCTTCATCTTGTCTCCTGCCCAAATAAAGACATCCCCCGGCATGCTGGTCTCCCTCGGCCGGTCCTCAGGCTGGGAGTGCCTATCCACATCACATCTGTTCTGTTCCCCCAGATTCTGTACATGTGCGGAGGCCTCCTGGAGCGCCCCCTGATCCTCACCGAGGTGGTACCCCGCTACTCAGTGATGCTTAACATGCTCAACACGGAGCTGGACAACGCCAAGATCCTGTACGACGCCCAGGTGGACGCCTCGGCCACGGGCAACATCCCCCCCATCCACAAGAACATGCCCCCCATGGCCGGGCAGCTCAAGTGGAGCCTGGAGATGCAGGAGAGGCTGGAGGCCCCCATGAGGGACATTAAGGCCATTGACCACCCGTGAGTCCAGAGCAGGGACGGGCGCAGGAGGGGAGGTAAGGCAGGAGGGGCGGGAGGAGGAGGACGGGGAGGAGAGGGGGAAGGGAAGAGGGAAGAGAGGAGAGAGGAGAGGAGAAGGGAAGGGAGGAGGGAGAAGAGGAGGGAAGACAGGAAGAGAAGAGGAGGGAAGACTGGAGGGGGAGGAGGAGGGAAGGGAGGAGAGAGGCGAGGAGAGGGGAAGAGGGAAGGGAGAAGGGGAGCAGAGGGGAGAAGGAAAGGGAGAAGGGAGGAGGAGGAGAAAAGACTGGAGGGAGAGGAGGAGGGAAGGGAGAAGGGGAAGAGGAGGAGGAGAGGAGGGAGAGGAGAGGAGAGAAGGGAAGGGAGGAGGGAGGAGAAGAGAGACAACAGGAGGGATAGGAGGAAGGAAGACAGGAGGGAAGGGAAAAGGGAAGGGAGGGGAAGACAGGAAAGGAGGAAAAGGGAGGGAGGGAGGAGAGGAAGGAGGGGCGAATGGGTGGGTCATGTTTCCCCTTCTCAGAGGGTCCCCTGAGCCCCCCTCAGATCCCCAGCCATTGTTGTGGGGAAGACCTTTGCTAGTCTGGGGAGGAGCTGAGCCCCGGGGACATCCTGGCGTCCCTCTCGGTCCCATGTGACATGCGTGTGCTCAGGGCCATGTCCAGCGTGGAGGCGAAGCTCGTGTACAACAAGTACGAGGAGATGCTGGCGCTGCTGCAGCTGTACCGCGAGGGCGCCTACGCGCAGTGGGTGGAGCGCGTGGACGCCGACTGCCACTTCAACCTGGGCCAGCCCCTCATCCAGCGAGACCCCGCCACCAGGCTCATCCGCGTCAACTTCAGCAAGGCGGTGGGTGCCGGCATGTGCCCACAGGGAGACACTGCCAAGGAAAAGAAAGGGGAGACACAGCCCACCGCAGGGCAGACAGTGTCACCTTTGTGTTGGAGAGCAAAAAGGGGGTGCTGAGGCCGAGCAATGGCACAGCCAGTAGGCATTTGCTTTGCATGCGGTCTACCTGGATCCAACCCAGGTGGATCTCCGACATCCCATATGGTCCCCTGAGCATGCCAGGAGTGATTTCTTTTTTTGTTTTTGTTTTTGTTTTTGTTTTTGTTTTTGTTTTTTGGGCCACACCCGGCAGTGCTCAGGGGTTACTCCTAGCTGTCTGCTCAGAAATAGCTCCTGGCAGGCACGGGGGACCATATGGGACACCGGGATTCGAACCAACCACCTTTTGGTCCTGGATCGGCTGCTTGCAAGGCAAACACCGCTGTGCTATCTCTCCGGGCCCACCAGGAGTGATTTCTGAGTGCAGAGCCAGGCATAAGCCCTGAGTGCCGCTGGGTGTGGCCCAAAATTCTCCCCCCGAAAAAGAAAAGGGTGATACCCCAACAGCAGCTCCTGGGCCATAAAAGGGGGTGTGGGTGCTGCTTTGGTTAGAAGGGAGGCTGAGGTGGGATGAGCTTCTCAGACTTGGGGACCCTCTACTCTGAGCCCACAGCCCTGATTTCTGGGTTCCTTGTGGCCAGGCCTAGGGGACGGGGTGGAGCCTGGACTGACTGTGGGAAGATCAATCTCAGGGCTTCTTTGGGGTGATGTTCCCCCCCATGAATCAGGGGCTTGTGAGCAGCCATCAGGCTTGGGTGGACTTGAAGCATTTATAGGACCAAGACCCCAGCTCCAACTGAGCCGTGTCCTAAATTTGGGCCTTTGCGGGGCTGGGGTGACCCTGGCAGCCCCTCGGTGCCACACTGCTGGGTCTGATCAGCTCTAAGAGTGGCCCCTCTGGAAGAGGGATTCCGGTTGGGTACAGAAATAGGCCCAGCACCCGTGTGTGTGTGTGTGTGTGTGTGTGTGTGTGTGTTTCGTCCCAGGCTTCCCTGTAGACAGGAGGAGGGCAGAATGCAGACCCCCCCCCAGTCTCTATGTGCCAATCTCAATGTTGGGGTGAGGGGGAGCTGAGCCACAGTCCTGGGTGCTGGGGAGATGAGGGAGATGTGGCAAGAACCCTGCAGGGTGGGCTGGCA
Organism: Suncus etruscus; assembly: GCF_024139225.1. Classification (NCBI taxonomy): domain Eukaryota; kingdom Metazoa; phylum Chordata; class Mammalia; order Eulipotyphla; family Soricidae; genus Suncus; species Suncus etruscus. The sequence continues at coordinate 206,329,303 of NC_064848.1, read as the reverse complement.
GCAGTGAGGGTGCGGGTGTCTGGAACCTGAAATCTGCTGGGATAGGATGGGGAGGGAGCAGGCAGCCTCAAAGCCTTTGTCCACCCGCCTGGGACACCCTCAAGATTCTGCCTCCTGCCCAGGGAGCAGGTGCTGCCTGGCTCAGCCGGGACCCAGGCGGGTCCAGGTGTCGGGGTGCCAGCGTGGAAGCGCTGCCCCAGGGTGGCCAGGCGGTGGTGGGAGGTGCTGATGCTGACTCAGCGTGCTGTGCACAGCTGGTGGCGGTGCTGCGCGAGGTGAAGTACCTGGTGTCACAGCAGCAGAAGGAGATTCCCCTCAGCGCCGAGGGCCTCTATGTCCAGAAAGAGACTTTCCGGAAGTTCGTGGGCAACCTGGAGCTCATTGTCAGCTGGTACAACGAGGTGCGTGCCTGCCCCGCCCGCTGCTCTGCACCCCAATATCTGCTGTGAGGCAGAGTGGTCAAGGGCTAGGGATGTTCTAGAGCCAGGTGGAGCACCCGGTGTTGGGCCTGTGTGAACACCCCATGGCTATGCCGCCTGGGACTTGACTGCGTCTCTGGGCCATGACTCCTGCCAGCTTTAGTTTCTTGATGGAGCAGACAGTCTGGGCCCAAGACACCCTTAACACCATCTGTGATTTCTGATCTCTAAAAAATATGTTCTATGGAGGCTAGAACGATACTAGTACAGTGGGGAGGGCGTTTGCCTTGCATGCAGGTGACCTGGGTTCAATCCCCAGCATCCATAGGGTCCCCCAAGAATGCCAGGAATGATATCAAGTGCAGAGCCAGGAAGAACCCTTAAGTGCCACAGGATATGGCTCAACTTCCCCATAATTTTTCTGGGAGCCAGAGAGATAATACAGTGGTTAGGGTGTTTAACCGGGCATGATTTTTGGAGCTCTATATGCCAGTACCCCACCAAAAGTGATCCCTGAGGAATAAGCCCAAGCAATGCTGGGTGTGGCTTGAAAACTTTTTATTTTTATTTTGTTTGTTTTGTTTTGGGGCCACACCCGGTGATGCCCAGGGGTTGCTCCTGGCTATGCACACAGAAATCACTCCTGGCTTGGAGAGGGACGCCGTGGGACCGAACCATGGTTTGTTCTAGGCTTTCACGGGCAAGGCAGACTCCTTACCCCTTGCGCCACTGCTCTGGCCCTCAAAATTTTAATTTTATTTTTTAAATATCTTTATTTAAACATCTTGATTACAAATATGATTATAGTTGGGTTTCAGTCATATAAAGAACACCCACCTTCACCAGTGCAACATTCCCATCACCAATGAAAATTTTATTTTATTTATTATTTTTTTGAAAAAAAGTTATTTTTAATTAAATAATTTAGGAGGCTTCCCAAGTGGTGTTGAGGAGACCTGGGGATTCCTACTGGTGCTTCTTGTCCAAAGGGAGATTCAGTGTGAGGCATGAGGGAGGCTGAGCTTCCCAGTGCTCACGGTGATGCCCTGTCCAATCTTCTAGTCCATATGGTTCCTTTCCTGAGACTCTTAGTCCAGGCTGGACCACAAGCTCTGCTCCAGCCTTCCGCACTTGGGGAATTTCCTTCTGTCTTATGCTACCATGTGGCTAAGGAAGAGTTTTGCTTGGTTTGGTTTGGTTTGGAGGCATCACCTGTAGCTGCTCAGGGCTCACTCCTTTATCAGGGATGACTCCTGATGGGTTCAGGGGACCCTGTGTAGTTCCAGGGATCGAACCCAGGTTGGCCATGTGCGGGAAGTGCTTCCCCACTGTGCTATCACTCAAGCCCTAAGAAAGAATCAAGGGGGCTGAGTGATAGCACAGTGGTAAGGCACTTGCCTTGCACATGTTAACCTAGGACGGACCGAAGTTTGATCCCCCATCATCCCATATGGTCCCCCAAGCCAGGAGCAATTTCTTAGTGCATAGCCAGGAGTAACCCCTGAGCATCACCAGGTATGGCCCAAAAACAAACAAACAAACAAAAAACAATAACAAAAACAAGAAAGAGTCAAGTGTGCACAGATCGTTGGTGAAAAGGACCATCTCAACAGTAGAGATGTCCAGGAGTTACAACAATTGCCTTGCACCCCCCCCCCCACCGTCAGTCAGTCTCCGCCATGGCATAGGGACTCTGAGCACCACCATGTCTCACTCCTGAATTCAGAGCCAGGAGTAAGCCCCTTAGCACCATTGGGCTTGACTCCCAAACTGAAAATTGCCCCTACAAGTTGAGGCGGTCCTCCCCACCAAGACCCGATTGAGGGAAAAGTCCATGAGAGGGAGTGTGATGGGTGGGCACTCTAGAAAGCAGGGCTTGGAGCAGGGCTGTGCCCTCAGATAAACAACACGGTGATCGGGGTGGAGTATCCGCTCATCAAGGCCGAGCTGGAGGCCATCGACGTGAAGCTGCTGAGTGCCGAGACCACGCTCTTCTGGAACGGGGAAGGTAGGTGCCACGCCCATCTGTCTGCCCATCTGCCTGGCCATCAGCCAAGGGAATGGTGGGTAAGTCTGGCCCTGGGGCTTTCTCAGCATCCCGGGGTGGCCTTCTGCCCTCCAGGTGTCTTTGAGTACATTCAAGAGATGCGGGAAATTCTATACACCTTGCAGAACAGGGTGCAGAAGGCCAAGCAGAACATCGAGGGGATTTCTCAGGCCATGCAGGTGAGGCAGGATGGGGTGAGTGCACCCCAGGACCTCCAGTCCTGGCAGGAAAAGACCTGAGTCTGGGGGTTGATGTGGGCTCTGTTTTATCAGACTCACAAATATGAGGGGTACTCAGAAGGGTGTGTGTGTGTGTGTGTGTGTGTGTGTGTGTGTGTGAGAGAGAGAGAGAGAGAGAGAGAGAGAGAGAGAGGGAAGGAGGAAGGGAGGGAGGGAGGGAGAGGGAGAGACTCACGGGTCTGCAGGTGTTTTCAGTCCTATGTGGGGCTCAAGCATTTGGGGGCTCGCAGATGTGCAAAGGTTCCTTGGTGAAGAGATGTGGGGCTCCCCCTCCCTTATCTTCCCCTGCCTGCTTCTTGGCCATGTGCTCCCCAATATCTGTTCCAGTTCTTCCCACCTGGGGCTTCCTGCCAGGGACCCCTTTACCTGCCTGGACACTAGGGACTCCTCCCTCCACCATAGCTCAGACTTCCAGCCACACTCGGGTCCCCTGCCTCTCACAGGAGTGGGCGGCGAACCCCCTGTTCGAGAGGAAGGACGGCAAGAAGGAGGCACTGCTGGACCTGGACGGGAGGGTCGTGAACCTCACCAAACGCTACATGGCCATCAAGGAAGCCGGCGTGCGGATCCAGGCCATGGTGCAGGTGAGCCTGGAGGGGTCCCAGCCCTGGGTCTGTGCACTGACCTTCCTGGCAGGCGGCCGCCTTAACGGGGGGACAGGCACCCCACAAATTCCACAGCTGCCAACTCTGTTCTCTCCAAGGCCCCGAGTTTGTTTCCAGGGATGAGCTGTGGGAACAAGCTCTGTAAATGTGTGAAAGTGTGAGTGACTGTGTGCGTGAATATGGGTGTGTGAGTGTGTGTGTGTGTGTGTGTGTGTGTGTGTGTGAGTTTGTGAGTGTGCTGGGCGGTGTCTGCCTGTGAGCGTGTCCTCCTGGGTTTCCATCTGTGAGCATGAGGCACCCTCATGTGAGCATGGGGACAGATGTGCTTTTTTGACCTGGGTGGGCCTGCAGGCATGTGGGTGGGGTGAAGCCTTGCAGGGTTCCAGATGCCAACCCTGGCTCCCTAATGTTGAGATTGCTTGTTTCTTTCTTTCATTTTTTTTTTTTTGTCTTTGGATCACACCAGCAGCACTCAGGGGTTACTCCTGGCTCTGTGCTCAGAAATGGCTCCTGGCAGGCTGAGGGGACCATATGGGATGCCGGGATTTGAACCACCGTCCTTCTGCATGCAAAGAAAATGCCTTACCTCCATGCTATCCTCCAGCCCCGAGATTGCTTATTTCTAAAGCCCATATGGGTGTGTTGGGGAGACCCTGTGTCACCCCAGAAACAAAGACCTCTTTCTTGAGGTCAAGACATTACCAGAGACTTTGGGGACTGCCCGGTGTGAGTCCTGGGTGCAGAAGAGGGGCAACAGGATCACTAAGTTGATTGGGACAGGACAGACCCAGTAAAAGGGCTGCTGAAGGATGCACCTGAGATTGATGTGGGGGTATCCATGGGGGGCTTTTGTGTGCAGTGTCTGTGAACTGAACCCAAAAGGTTTCACAGCCAAAAAAGAAAAAGAAAAGGGGCCAGAGAGATAGCATGTAGGTAAAGTGTTTGCCTTGCATGCAGAAGGTCAGTGGTTCAAATCCCGGCATCCCATATGATCCCCTGAGCCTGCCAGGAGCAATTTCTGAGCATAGAAATTTCCGAGCATAGCACTGCCGGGTGTGATACAAAAACCAAAAAAAAAAAGTTTCACAGGAGCCAGACCCAGTGTGACCAGGAGAAGGTGGCCAGTGGCACTGAGAGTTCCCAGAACACCCACATGGGGGTGCCAATGAACCCCAAGATGAACAGCGGTGTGAGGCCGGCTCATGGTGCCGCTGGTGCTTGCAGGAAAACGCAGGGCTGTTCCGGGCAGACACAGTGTCGGCATCCTGGAAGGAGTATGTGGGCTACATCGACAGCATGGTCCTGGAAGGCCTGGACTCCTTCATTCGCAAGTCCCTCAGCTACCTCAACGACAACATGGCCTTTCATGTGAGTCGGCCAGACAGTCTTCGTGCCTGAAAGTGTTCCCTCCAACCAGGAACCTCTTCACCCTGGCAGTCCCAGACTAGCCCCAAGGAAAGGTTGGCAGAGTCCCGCCATGCCCAGTGCCACTCCTCTCACAGACCCACCAAGCCCTCAAGACTCATCCCCCCCCCCCCCAGTGCTCTTTCCAAGCACCATGCAGTGGTGACACCATATATTCAGTCCCAGGTGGCTGTGTTGAGAAATATCCTGACTTTTGAGTAGTCTCAGAAGCCTCAGTATGGTGGGGTTGTGCCTCCAGCACCAAGTGGCCGACTGGCCCTCCCAAGCACATGGGCCATCAGGGGAACCCAGCAAAGGATATATGGCTGCATCATGTGCCCCTTTAGGCCAAGGAAAGTTCTGGAAAACCCCGGGGTTCCTTGTGTCAGGCTGAGGTTTTTTTTGTTTGTTTGTTTTTGTTTTGGGCCACACCCGGCAGTGCTCAGGGGTTCCTCCTGGCTGTCTGCTCAGAAATAGCTCCTGGCAGGCACGGGGACCATATGGGACACCGGGATTCGAACCAACCACCTTTGGTCCTGGATCGGCTGCTTGCAAGGCAAACGCCGCTGTGCCATCTCTCCGGGGCCCGAGGCTGAGGTTTTGATGACTCGCACATGCAACCCTGAGTCAGGCCCTGTGCAAAATTGCATGGGACTTGCATCTGCAGAAACTACCGTGGCTGAGCTTGCCCTGGGTGCGCTGTTGTGATGAAAATCCCTGGGGTGTTGGAAGTCATCATGGGCGGAAGTCGTGACCTCCAAGATCTCATAAATGCTGCTGTGTCCCTCACCCCCCAGCAGGGCAGACAGGCCATGAGCGCCTGTGCCTCAGTCCTGTGTCCTCTCTGGAACACTGGAGGCCAGGCCTTCACACCAGGCCACACCCGCGGGATCTGGTCTGCTGCAACAAGGTCATGGCTCTTGACTCTGGGATTCCCGGAGCGGAACTCTCTGCCCCGGGGCAGGTGTGGTCGTGATTGGCTATGGCTCCCCTGGCAGGAGGGCATGTCACCGCTGTTCGAGGTCCGCATGGAGCTGGGCGAAGAAGGCCTGACCTTCAACCCGTCGCTGGAGGTGGGCGCCAACCAGGGCTTCCTGGAGCTTTTGGAGGGTCTGGTCAATGACATCTACAATGCTGCCAAGCTCATCCCACGACTGGCCAAGGGCAAGTTCAGCTACAAGGTGAAGTTTCCAGCAGGCCCTGCACACCCCACTCCTCGCCCGGCCCTGTAACTACAGGGGTGGGGAGTGGGGGAAGTACAACCCAGCTTCCTCCCCTCTGTCTCCCTCTTCCTCTTTCTCCTTCCCTCCCTGCCACAGTGTCACCAGAAATTCAGAAGGTCCCGCCCTGACCCTGCCAACTCTTCCTCCTCCTCCCTGCACACTAACCCCCGGACAGGGCCAAGAGGTGCCAGGCTGTGACCCTTGGCCTCATGAGCCTTGTGTCCCTGCCGGCATGGCCACACAGGTGCTGAGTGTGGTGGGATGGGACAAGACATGTCCCCCAGGGGTCTCTGCAGATGGGCCGAGGGCCCCACTTCCTGGGCCCTGTGCGGGGTACCCAGGAAAGCGGGAAACCAATGCGGTGTCCCCCTCGGCTGGCTGGCGCCTCGCAGACAGACCTGGAGGACCTCACAGACCTCATTGACATACGGGAGGAGCTGTCCAACCTGGTGCTGAGCGCCATGAAGGAGGCCGAGGAGTACCAAGACTCGCTGGAAAAGTACTCATACCTGTGGCTGGATGACCCGCAGGAGTTCATGAGAAATTTCCTCACCTATGGGCGTGCTGTGACGGCTGAGGAGCTGGAGGGCCGGCCCGAGGACAGCATCCCCAAGTCGCCGCCCACCCTGAATCAGTTCCAGGAGCAGGTATGGCTTCCAGCACCTTGAAGAGACGCCCCCTCCCCTTGGCAGGTCCCACAAACTGTGCCCTCCAGTCAGGTTTCCCAGTCCCTCTGGTCAAACCAGGAGACCAGGCACAGCTGCCACTGCGAAGGTGGTGGGATGTTGGACCGATCCAAAGGTGCTTCAATCGAATGAGTATAAGCACCACTAAAGAAGGCTCATCCTGGGGCCAGAGTGAAAGCACAGTGGTAGGGTGTTTGCCTTGCATGCAGGCAAACCAGGACAGACCCGGGTTTGATCCCCAGTATCCCATAAGGTCCCAGAGCCTTCCAGGATCAACTTCTGAGCACAGAGTCAGTAATAACCCCTGAGCACAGCCAGGTGTGTCCCCCTAAAAAAAAAGCATTATCCTGAATAGAATGAAGACTGGTAATTCTAACAGTGGGGCTCAGTCCTGGAGGGGGGTTCCTTTCAGACTATGCTACATGGGTAAACACATTATCCAAGCCATGTTACACACACAGGCCCCAACTGCGCAGGAGCCAGCAGACGGGGTGAAGCAGACACTGAGACAGGTCCTTCGGGTTTGGGTCCCTCACGCAAGGGAGCTGGACAGGCCCTGTGGACCCGGGTCTAACCCCACAACTGTCGGCTTCCTGGCATAAATGGTTGGGGTAGATAGTCCCTGAGCCCTCCACCCACTGGAGATGTGGGAGGTGGTTTGCACAGCAATACGCGATCCTGGGACAGGAAAACACACCCCGAGGGGACCTATTGGGACAGCCCCCAGACAGGCACGTCCTATTGCCCTCAGGACAGCTCCTGAAGGGGAGGGGGCTGCTGGGGGTCACTCTGAGCCTTGAAACCCTGGAATCTCCACCTTTTGGGGGAATTTTTGTTTTTGGAGTCACACCCAGAAGTAAGTGCTCAGGAGTTACTCCTGGCTCTGCACTCAGAAATCACCCCTGGCAGGCTCTCAGGACCATATGGGATACTGGGGATTGAACCAGAGTCCATCTGAGATTGGCTGTGTGCAAGGCAAATGCCCTACCACTGTGGTATAGCTCCAGCCCCTGGAATCTTCATCTTCTTCTTCCTGAGTCCTCCAACCCCTGGTTCAGCCTGGGACCCCTGTGATGCTGGTGGCGGGACGCGGTGGCCAAGTGTGACTGTGGCGTCTCTGCAGATCGACTCGTACGAGAAGATCTATGAGGAAGTGTCCAAGTTAGAGAACACCAAGGTTTTCCATGGCTGGCTGCAGAGCGACTGCCGGCCCTTCAAGCACGCTCTGCTCAACACCATCCGCCGCTGGAGCCTCATGTTTAAGCAGCATCTCAGCGACCATGTCACCAACAGGTGGGTCCGAGGAGGGGCTGTGGGAGCAGGCCAGGGAACCCCAGGGAAGCAGGTTCTCCAGCCACCTCCTCCCCATCACCACTGCTTCCCCTCCCTCCTCCCACCACAGCCTTGCGGACTTGGAGAACTTCATGAAGGTGGCCCGGGCGGGCCTGAAGAAGCCCATCAAGGAGGGTGACTATGACGGGTTAGTGGAGGTCATGGGTCACCTGATGAAGGTCAAGGAGAGGCAGGTGGCCACAGACCACATGTTCGAGCCACTGAAACAGACCATCGAGCTGCTGAAAACCTATGGGGAGGACATGCCCGAGGAGGTGCACTTGAAGCTGCAGGTGGGCCCCGGGCACGGGGTGAAGGGAGCAGAGAGGGGGACCCCTGGATGCTTTGTAATCTATTAGTTGGGCCTTTGTCAGGCGGACCCCGCGGCAAGGGAAGGTTCTGGGGAAATGGGGCACCATAGCCAAGAAGAGTACATGCCAGAGTGTCCCTGCAAACATATATACAGGTCTTGACATACGTCTCAGTGTGTCCCGACAAACACATATGCAGACACAGTCCCCAAGTTCCATACGAGAAGTGTGTAGCCACAGACACGCACACACAGCACCCTCACTGGACTCCCTACATGTATGTGCACACCTGTAGCACATAGCAACCCACCTGGCACACGCATGACTGCAGCGCACTTGTGTGCAGACATGTAGTACCTAGCTCCCATGTACACAAGAGGTTGGAGCCAGGAGCACAGGTGCACGGGGCCAGCTCTGGTCACGCAAAAGGCCAGGTTCTGCCTCCAGGTGGGGCATGGAGCTATCGGCCACTAAGGGGTACACACAGGGCAGTGGGGGAGGGAGTGAAAGGCATGACCGTGGCCTTCTGCAGGAGCTGCCTGAGCAGTGGACGACCACCAAGAAGCTGGCCATCCAGGTGAAGCAGAACGTGGCGCCGCTGCAGGCCAACGAGGTCAGCATCCTCAGGCGCAAGTGTCAGCAATTCGAGGTAGGCTACCTGCACCCCCGGCCCGTCATCCGAACCCGTGCCCTGGCCCACCGCCAACCACTGGAGCCTGAGCACCTCTTCCATGCTGCCCCACAGGTGAAGCAGCAGGAGTTCCGAGAGAAGTTCCGGGAGGAAGCCCCCTTCTCCTTCAGCAGCCCCGAGCCCTACAAGGCCCTGAACAAGGTAGTGAGGGCAGGAGGCAGGAGGCCACCTTCGACTGCACCCAGGCTGCCCGGACCCCCTTTGCTTCTCTGAGGGTGCTCCATGGCACGGGTGGGGCCGCACCTGCGAGAAACAGGGTTCCACCCCCACAATAGGAGGGAATGGGGGTGGCTGGGACACCGGTGTTCTCTGGGTGATCTGGAGGGTCCATCAGGGTGGACCTGGGCCTGGGGGATAGGTGGAAGGATGCTGGGATGTGGGGGCAGCTCCGCCGAACTCACTCACTGCCCGCTCACCCCCCAGCAACAAAAGAGCATCGCAGCCATGAAGAGCAGCATGGAGGCGCTGCTCAAGTCAGGGAGTCTTTTCGAGGTGTCTGTCCCTGACTACAAGCAGCTCAAAGCCTGCCACAAGGAGATCTGCATGCTGAAGGAGCTATGGGACATGATCGTGCTGGTGAGCGACCGCCTGCCTGAGCGCGCCGGAGTTCTCCTCAGAACCCAAGGAGACAGTGGGGGGAGCTTGTTCCCTTACAAGAGGCATGCTTCCAGGGGACACTGGGAGGCCTTTGCTCTGAATGGGGCTCTAGGTCCGGAGCTCATCTTTGGTGGCAGTTCTGTAGGTTCTGCTCCGGTTGGCTCCTGGCTCTGCATTTCTCTCACTGGGGTCTTGCTTTTGTTTCGTTCCTGGCTCTGCGTCAGGGGCCATCCAGAGTTTGGGGGACTGTGCAGGGTGCTAGGGAGTGAAACTGAACAAGGACTCTGAAGGACAAGCCCCCGACCCACTGTACCCTCTCCCTGTCCCCAGCCTGGCCTTGAGAGGGTGAATGTCTCTCTGACCTCCTGCCTGGAAACCACGAATCTTCCTCAGGGTCGGGGGCCAGTTCCTTGCCCTGGAGTCTGGTCCCTTTGGCAGCCTTGTGCATTTGGGAGCTTGGCCACTTGGGGCATTTCAGAATCAAACTGGCTGGTGATTGGGGGACTTCCATGCCCTAGGTGCTCGCATTCAGTGTTGTCCTTGGGGTTCTCCTCTCTATGAGATGATGCTCCCAGGATGCCTCACTCATGGGATTACTGTCCAGCTCCGGCTACACTCAACATTTTAAGAGGGGTGGCAGGACCCCTCGGTCCCCTCCCTATCTGTCCACGGAGCCCCCCCAAGCCTGGCTGTCTCCCTCCGCAGGTCAACACGAGCATCGAGGACTGGAAGACCACCAAGTGGAAGGACATCAACGTGGAACAGATGGACATCGACTGCAAGAAGTTCGCAAAGGATGTGCGCTCCCTGGACAAGGAGATGAAGACCTGGGACGCTTTCGTGGGGCTGGATAACACTGTGAAGAACATGCTGACATCGCTGCGGGCTGTGAGCGAGCTGCAGAACCCTGCCATCCGCGAGCGCCACTGGCAGCAGCTCATGCAGGCCACACAGGTGGGCAGCGCCCGCCATTGGGCCCGGGCAGACAGAGGCCATGGTTCCTGGGCTCAGCCAGGTCCGCTGGGGCTGATGCTGATGCGGGCAAACTCCAGGGGCCTCTCTCTCGCACACACAAACACAGACATACATACACGTGAAGCAGAAGCCTCATGCCGCCATCCTGAGGGATCAGGGAGCACAGGTCTGGAAGCAAATGTCAACACAGGAAACAGTACAAACAGATTGAAGAGAATAAAACAGATTCTGGAAAATCCCACCACAAGCTTTCCTTCCGCTCATGAGCAAGAAATACCAACAGGCAGATAAATGGAAATGAAACAGAAAACAGTTTCTCCTTGAGACCCCCAGGTCTTTATTGGGAAGAGAAAGGGCACCCCCTAGGGTGAAGAACAGGTAGGGGTAGGGGACCAGTCCAGAGGTGACTTTTAGTCCATGAGTGATAAGCATCAGCGAAGAAGAATTATCTTGAATAGAATAAAAACTTGTTACTCAGACAGACACACACATAACACACAGACACACAAATACACACACATACACAGAGACCCAAATACAGACACACAGATATTCACAGATACACAGCAACAGAGAGGCAAAGAGACACAAATGCTCAGATACACTGACACATAGACACTCAGATACACACAGACACAAACAGACAGGTATACTCGGGTACACACACAGACACAGAGACACAGACATCAGATACACACAGACACACTTGTTGAATTCTCAGCTCCTGCCATCCTGAAACTCCTAGCATTTTTATCTTGGTTGGGGAGAAATGATCCCAGCTGGGGTGCTAAGGGGCCACTCAAGCTGGTGGACAGCTTCGACAGTCCTCTGTGAACCCCGAGAGCAGAGACCAGGGCCCAGCGTTCCCAGGAGGGGGCCCTCGAGAAAGGTGTGGACACAACCTCTATGCTGAAAGTGCCCCCAGCTGCCTGAGTCAGCAGAGTCCCAGGCTTCCCCACCAGGGTGCATGTCTCCCGTCATGGAAGGCGCTTATCCGGCGTGGATGGGGATCATGGATGGCACGAAGGGAGCATGTTCCCCCTGGGTGTCAGGTGTCCTGGGTGTGGCCTGGCCTACACAGGCAGCCAGGACCCAGACAGCAGGAGCACTGAGACCCACAACTCTGGCTGCTGCCTGTCGTGCTGGTACCTCCAGGGAGCACAAGATCTCAGCACGGTGGGACCCAGACCCCAACTTTCTCCTAAACATGGTCATTCATGGGGGGCAATTGCCAGGGATGTGTTTACCCTCTGTCCTTGCCGGCTCCTGGTTACATCAGCTAGGGAGTGACTCTATCCTGTGGCTGCATGCCAGGCGCTGCCTTTCCCCCAAAAAACCCAGCAGGCACTCATGGGTCGGCAGCTTCTAGGGGCTCCCAGAAGGCCCCGCTTGCTCCCCTCTGCCAGGCCAACACCCTTTTCTCTGATCACCCCCACCCTTGGATGCCCCTCACATAGCCCATGTGGCATGCCCAGCACCTGCCTTTTTGTGGGACCTTCTCAGGAGGCCCCCTGCTGAGGCATGTCAGGGAGAGGATCCGGGTCAGGGTTCTGGCTGTTCCCCGCAACATACCTCCCTGGCCCAGTGATCTCACAACCGTGTGCCCGTCCCCAGGTGAAGTTTGAAATGTCTGACGAGACCACCCTGGCCGACCTGCTGCAGCTCAACCTGCACCGTTACGAGGACGAGGTCCGCGGCATCGTGGACAAGGCGGTGAAGGAGTCAGGCATGGAGAAGGTGGGGCAGGCGTGGGGTCCGGCCGAAGTCAGGGAGCCCAGCCCTGGCAGAGCGTGCCTGGGGAGGAAAGCGGCTGCTGGCTCGTACTCCGTGTCCCCACGTCTCTGTGTCCCATCCCCGAAGTTCCTGGCACTGTTCTACTCAGGGCTGCAGACTCGTGTCCTCCACAGGTGCTGAAGGCCCTGGACAGCACCTGGTCCACCATGGTGTTTGAACACGAGGTGCACCCCCGCACCGGTGTCACCATACTCAAGTCAGATGAGGTGCTTGTGGAGACGCTGGAGGACAACCAGGTGCAGCTGCAGAACCTCATGATGTCCAAATACCTGTCGCACTTCCTGAAGGAGGTGACGAGCTGGCAGCAGAAGCTGTCGACAGCCGACTCGGTCATCTCCATCTGGTTCGAGGTGCAGCGGACCTGGAGCCACCTTGAGAGCATCTTTATCGGCTCCGAGGACATCCGCATGCAGTTGCCCGAAGACTCCCGTCTCTTTGACAACATCGACAGAGAATTCAAGGTGCGTGGTCGTGGAGGGGCCGTGCTCAAGATGCATGGCGGTGGTGGGGAAGGGTGGCCCACCTCGTGTCTTGGTAACCCCCACTCTAACCAGGCACTGATGGAAGATGCGGTGAAGACCCCCAATGTGGTGGAGGCCACCAACAAACCGGGGCTCTTTAACCAGCTAGAGAACCTGAAGAAGAGGTGAGTGCAGACCTCCCCTCTCTGGGGTCTGGATACCCCTGCTCCGGCCCTCCTGCCTTAGGAGAAGGAGCAGCAACTGCAAAGATGAGAATGCTCACTTGAGACAGTGTGAGGGCACAGCGGTGAAGGTGTTTGCCTGGCACTAGGCCAACTTGGGTTGGATCCCTGGCATCCCATAGGGCCCCGTCCCCTGAGCTTGCCTGGAATGATTTCTGAGCGTAGGAGGAACCCCTGAGTACCACCAGGTGTGACTCAAAAACCAAAAAAAAGGAAAGAAAATGGACTAAATGGGAGTTGTCTCAAACACCCTTGGCTGCAGAGTATAGTGAGGAGAAGGAAAAAACTGACTGGAAGAGTAGAAACACAAATATGAAAGGATGGGGACCAGGGGCCAAGCAGTTGGTGGTGTTAGGACAGAACCAAATATCCAAGCCAAAGGCAACAACAGTGGGGTCAAGAGACCCAAACTTTAACAATTGAAACTTAAAATGGGGACTGTTAAACTGGCTGGCTGGAGGGCTGGGGGTGGTGTTATGGGAAGCATTTGGGGAGCACTAGTGGTAGGATTGGGCCTGACTCATTGTATGTCTGAAATCCAACTGTGAAGGACTTTGTAAATCACAATGAAAACCATTGAAAAATAAAATTGAGTTTAAAAAAAGAAAGGAAAGAAGAAAATATTCCCTTGCACTGGTGACAGAAATACACACTAGTGAAGGGTTTTGGACATTGAAACTCAATCATGAACAACTTGGTAATGGTGTATCTCCCGATAATTTAATTAAATAATTTATTTATGGGGCCGGTGAGGTGGCGCTAGAGGTAAGGTATATGCCTTGCAAGTGCTAGCCAAGGAAAGACGGCGGTTCGATCCCTCGGCGTCCCATATGGTCCCCCCAAGCCAGGAGCAATTTCTGAGTGCTTAGCCAGGAGTAACCCCTGAGCATCAAACGGGTGTGGCCCGAAAAACAAAAAAAAAAAAAAACAGAAAACAAAAATAAATAAATAAATAATTTATTTATATAAAAATTAAAAATAATCATTTGGGGCCAGAGAGATAGCACAGCGGTAGGGTAGCCCACACCCTGCGGCCATCCCTGATAACACCCCTCTGTGCTTCCTTCTTCGCAGCTTGGCTGTGTGTGAGAAAGCATTGGCTGAGTACTTGGAGACGAAGCGTTTGGCCTTCCCCAGGTTCTATTTTGTGTCTTCTGCTGACCTCCTGGACATCTTGTCCAATGGCAATGACCCGGTGGAGGTAGGTAGCTGGGCAGCAGCACCAGCAACCGTTGGGCAGCCCTAGCTTCGGTGTTCCTAGCGTCACCCCCACATGGGCCATTGGGCAGCTCTGGCCCTCACATGATCCTGGAGCTGGAGGAAGCTACCACCATGCACCCCAAGAACCAAGGCACACCCCAGAATGGGTGGGAGTGGCTGTGTTTTCCTCTTTGTCATGAAGAACCTGAAATGTTGTGGGGACCTCAGCTTGGAGAAGGGACATGGAAGGGACACTGGTCTTCCAGAAGGGAGCAGACACCAGCCACTGATGTTCCAATCATGTCCCAACCATATCCTGCTCCTGCCCCACTCAGGTCCAGCCTCCAACCCTCCTGCCACCACCACTGTGGCTGGTCTGTGTGCGTCCATTCCATCTCTCAAGATAGACCATTGCTCCCCGAATGGAGAAAAGAAGCTTTTGGGAGCACATAACCCTCCCTCAAGCCTCTCGATGGTGTTCCCAGGTGAGCCGCCACCTGTCCAAGCTCTTCGACAGCCTGTGTAAGCTGAAGTTCCAGCTGGGGCCCGATGGCAAGGCTCTCAAGACAGGGCTTGGCATGTACAGCAAGGAGGACGAGTATGTGGCCTTCGACCAGGACTGCGACCTCTCGGGGCAGGTGCGCCAGACGGCATGGGACGCCCTCCTCCTTGCCCCAAAGTATCTCTGAGAGTAGATCCTGAGAGGGGCTGCCCAGGCCCCCTCCTTGCAGAGAAGCCTGCTGGGCCTGAGCAACTGCTGCACCATTCAGCCCAGAGGTAGCCTGACCATGTGGTTCACCACTTCTTCATAGCCTCCCAAGTCTGGCTCCTTTGGGATCACATAGGCTCCCAGTGCACTGACCACTGCTGACTAGCAGCCCCATCAATTCTGCTGAACCTGCCAGATAGTGGCTTCTGCTGGCACTGCTAGGGGCAGGCAGGGTGTGGCTCCTCACAGGGCAGAAAACCCAAGGGGCTGCCCAGGAGCACTGGGCAGGCTCCCGCCCAGAGGGCTCAGGCAGCTAAGAGCAGCCATAGCCACAGATGAGACAAGACATGTCCCCATTCTCTCCTCAGAACTCAGGGTCTGGTCACGCATGATGAGTCTGTCAAATTCCGAGACCCAACACGGAGCAGGGCAGGGCCATCACTGCAGTGAGTCCCACCTCAGCACTGGTCCAGTGGCTCAAACCTAGCTGGAGTTCTAGATCTTTCTCTAGATCCCCTCTACTCTGCTATGCACTGAGGCCCAAGGCTGAGGGAGGAGGCACAGAAGTGTGAATGCAGCACTTTTACTGCTCCATAAAAAACTCAGCATGGGGCTGGATACCTTAGCAAGAAGGGCATTTGCCTTGCATGTGGCCAATAGGGTTCGATCCCCAGCATCCCATAAAGTCCCCCGAGCCTGTTGGGAGTAATTCCTGAGCTCGGAGTCAGGAGTAACCCCTGAGTGCTGCCAAAAACAACAATAGCAAAAATAAAACTCAGCATGGTGCTGGTGACAGAGAGGATGAGAGTGGCTGTGGCGTGATCATGGCAGAGGTGGTGATGGTGTTCATCTGACAGTGGTCACATGGCGTCGGAGATAATGGTGACAGTGGTGACGGTGGCCATGTAGCAACAGAGATAAAGATGATGCCTGTGACAGTGTGACAATAACCATTAGGACATTGCTGAGGATCCAATGGGGCAGATGATGACAGCGGTCATTTGCTCATAGCCGACGACAGTGGTGATGTGGCTATTGCCAGTGTGGACAGTGTGATGGTGACGGAGATATTCTGACTGCTGATGGGGCTGGGGGTCCTGCTGATGGTCAGTCGTGGGCCGGTGATGGTGTTGGGGACAGCAGATGGCAGTCCATGTTTTCGGTCGCAAAGCTCCCTGTGGCCCTGGCAGGTGGAGGTCTGGCTGAACCGAGTGCTAGACCGGATGTGTGCTACGCTGCGCCATGAGATCCCAGAAGCCGTGGTGACATATGAGGAGAAGCCTCGAGAGCAGTGGATCTTCGATTACCCGGCCCAGGTGAGGTGGTGGGGATCCAGGGGGACGCAGCCCCACAGCAAACAGGCTGGGCTGCTGCTCTTCGGGGGCTCAGCACAGCACTGTGGGGCCCCTATATTTGCAGATCGCGCTCACATGCACGCAGATCTGGTGGACTACAGAGGTGGGCCTGGCGTTTGCCAGGTTGGAGGAGGGTTATGAAAACGCAATCAAAGACTACAACAAAAAGCAGGTGTGTGGTGTGGGCCCTGGGTCCCTCGGAGCATGGTAACCCATGGGGGTTGCCCTGCAGGATACTTTAGAAAGGAGAACCTGGACTTCTCTGCAAGCATTGTTTGTTGAATTCTTGCTTAGAAAAAAGTTTTTGTATTTTGTTTGTTTGTTTGGTTGGTTGGTTGGTTGGTTGGTTTTTGAGTCACACCTGGCATGGGCACTCAGGGATTACACCTGGTTCTGAGCTCAAAAGTCACTTCTGGCAGGCTCGGGGGACCATATGGGATGTCAGGATTCAAACCACCTTCTGTCCTGGGTTGGCTGCGTGCAAGGCAAACGCCCTATTGCTGTGCTACCTCTCTGGCCCCTTTTGCTTAGAAACTTAAAAGATTGGGGGTGGGGTTGTATATGGTTTTAGAACTACATCCCCATGGTGCTCAGGGTTACTCCTAGTTCTGAGCTCAGGACTCATTCCTGGTGGTGCTCAGGGGGCCCTAAGGGATGCCAGGGATAGAACTCAGGTTGGCAGCTGCAAAGCAAATGCCCTCTATGCTGTGTTATCAATCTGGCCCCAATTAAAGTTTTTTTTGTTGTTGGTGTTTTGTATTGTTTTGTTTTGGTTTGGTTTTTTGGTCACACCCGGTGGTGCTCAGAAGTTACCCCTGGTGGGCCCGGAGAGATAGCACAGCGGCGTTTGCCTTGCAAGCAGCCGATCCAGGACCAAAGGTGGTTGGTTCGAATCCCGGTGTCCCATATGGTCCCCCGTGCCTGCCAGGAGCTATTTCTGAGCAGACAGCCAGGAGGAACCCCTGAGCACCGCCGGGTGTGGCCCAAAAAACAAACAAAAAAATAATAATAATAAGTTACCCCTGGGTCTGCACTCAGGAGTCATTCCTGGAGGTGCTTGGGGGGTGCCCTATGGTATGCTGGGGATTGAGCCCAGGTTGCTTCCATGCAAAGCAAACACTCTATCCGCTGTGCTATCGCTCCAGGCCCCAATTAAAGTATTTTTTGGGATCACACCCAGCAGCGCTCAGGGGTTACTCCTAGCTCTATGCTCAGAAATCGCCCCTGGCAGGCATGGGGGACCATATGGGATGTGGGGAATTGAACCCGGGTCCATCCTGGGTCGGCCACATGCATGGCAAATGCCCTACCACTGTGCTATCGCTGGCCCCCAGATCAGCCAGCTGAATGCGCTCATCACGCTGCTCATCGGGAGCCTGAGCCCGGGTGACAGGATGAAAATCATGACCATCTGCACCATCGACGTGCACGCTCGGGATGTGGTGGCCAAGATGATCGTCGGGAAGGCGCGTGCAAAGGGCCTGGCCACAGCCCCCACCACTCCCTCCTGGAGACGCCCAGGGCGGGACGTGGGGCTCCCAAGGGCAGGAGGGCCGGCACCCACTGAGCGCACCCGGTCCCGCAGGTGGAGAGCTCGCAGGCCTTCACGTGGCAGTCGCAGCTGCGGCACCGCTGGGACGAGGAGAAGCGCCACTGCTTCGCCAACATTTGCGACGCGCAGATCCTGTACTCCTACGAGTACCTGGGCAACACGCCACGCCTCGTCATCACCCCACTCACCGACAGGTGCTTCCGCCCGACACCCCTCCACCCCTGCACACATTCACAAACTCACACACGCAGACACACACACACACACACACACACACACACACACACACGCTAAAGGATGGAAGACATGGGTCGGGGGCCCTGCACTGCACCTTTCCTCCCCCTCTGTGCTGTTCCTCTGAGGGGTCCCTGGGAATGTTTCCGGCACTGCCCACCATTGAGCTGGAGACTGAGCAGAGGGGGTCCTGCACGAATGCTTGGCTTCCCCCCACACATTCACAACTGAGCATGCACACGCACATGCATGCCCGACAGGTAGGAGCACCCCACATTCCCCCAAGTTCCTCCTTGGTGCCTCCCCCATGTGCCTCTGTGAGGCTGAACTGGCATCACAGGAGACTTCTGGGCGTCTGTGTGGTAACCACAGGCCCTTTTCAGATGCTACATCACCCTCACCCAGTCGCTCCACCTGATCATGGGGGGCGCCCCCGCGGGTCCCGCTGGGACAGGCAAGACAGAGACCACTAAGGACCTGGGCCGAGCACTGGGCACCATGGTGTATGTCTTCAACTGCTCCGAGCAGATGGACTACAAGGTACCGGGTCCCTCCAAAGTGGCCAGCAACGTGCTGCCCAAGCCCTCCTGGGACTCCAGGACACTCTTGGGCATGTCCAGGGGTTCGGAAGAGGCTCCCAAGGCTGACAGCTAGAGTCCTGCCCTGCTGACAGCAGTACCTTTCTCAGACCCTTCCCATTCAGCCCTGCACAAGGACACATGCCCGGTCCAGTGCAGGTAGGGCTGGGGGAGGCCACGGGGGGGGGGGGGGCAGGAAGGATCTCAGCAGGACAGACAGCAAGATTCTCAGAATATGGAGCCGGAGAGATAGCATGGAGGTAAGGCATTTGCCTTTCATGCAGAAGGACGGTGGTTCAAATCCTGGCATTCCGTATGGTCCCCTGTGCCTGCCAGGGGAGATTTCTAGAGCATAGAGCCAGGGGTAACCCCTGAGTGCTGCCGGGTGTGACTCAAAAACCAAAAAAAAAAAAAAGATTCTCAGAATATCAGGGGGAGGCTGAGATCAGCAGCACTAGCACCTCCTGGCAGAGACCAAAGAACCCAGGTGGTTATATTCTAGAAAGTTCCATGTGAAGGATTTTACCCCTCCCCATACACAATCTACTCCCTGCTCATCCGGAGCCCCACAGGGAAATGTTCCTGTCCTCCCTCAGTTTGGTTCCCAGACCCTGTCTCCTATGGGGAGTCCTTCCCTTGGGCACAGAGAGTAAATGCAAGAGCTGAACTGGGCACAGAACCCAAGCAGGCCCCACAGTCCCAGGAGGGTCTGGGTCGGGCAGCAGTGATATGTCCTTCACCCAACCCTTTTGGAAGTGCCATTCCCCCACAACTTGCCACAGTGGATACAGCCAGAAAAGCCAGGAGGGGTAAGGGCTGGGCAGCCCCGTCCCTGCAACTGCAGAACCTTCATTTCCCCTCCCGCCCCCCCTCCCCCAGTCCTGCGGGAACATCTACAAGGGCCTGGCCCAGACAGGAGCCTGGGGCTGCTTCGATGAGTTCAACCGCATCTCGGTGGAAGTGCTGTCGGTGATCGCAGTGCAGGTGGGCCTGGAGGGAGCGTTGTCCATGTGGTGGGGATGGGGGTGGAGGACACTGTCAGGTGACCCGAGAAGTGACAGGTGCAGGTTCCGGAGTAAGTGTGGCCTCGGGGTTTGCATCTGGAGCTCAGGTGTGGGATCCAGGCACCGGAAAGAGAGGAGAGGAGAGGTGGGAGGGAGACAGGTTGTAAAATAAATCCCCATGTTGTGAAATCATCCCCAATGCCTATTTCCATCCCAGGCAGACAGGTCTGCTGCAGGTAGGGTAGCTGTGAAGGATTAATAAACCAAGCCAGTCAGGAGAGAATCATGGAGTCAGTGGCTTCTCCCTTGTGGCCTCTCATAGCAAACATGCGAAGCCAAACTGACCTTTCTTGATTTTTCCAATACAAAATCCACCAGGCAGGGGAGGGTTGAGTGATCCAGAGGAGCTTTTACAAATCAGAAGGAGAAGTTTGCAGGAAAGAGAAGAGGGCCCGGAGAGATGGCACAGCGGCGTTTGCTTTGCAAGCAGCCTATCCAGGACCAAAGGTGGTTGGTTCGAATCCCAGTGTCCCATATGGTCCCCCGTGCCTGCCAGGAGCTATTTCTGAGCAGACAGCCAGGAGTAATCCCTGAGCACTGCCGGGTGTGGCCCAAAAAGCAAAAAAAAAAAAAAAAAAGAGAGAGAGAAGAAGGGGGACTGCCTTTGTTTGGGGTTAGTAGCTGGGTGTCTTCTTACAAAGGATCTCACTCAAGGGACAAGATGAGAGAGGCCCTGTGACAGCCAGGTGGTACCCTGTGACAGTCTTTCCAGCACAGGGCATTCTGGGGAAGGTTGTGTGTGTGAGAGAAAGAGAGAGAGACAGAGACAAAGAGAGACAGAGAGACACACATCCATCAGCCAGGTATGCGCCTGCTCCCCCAGTCCCTAGAAGGTCAAGGGCTTCAAGTGATCTCACCCCCTATATACGGAGCACTGTGACAGAAGAGCCACTGTGGGCACTATGTCAGGTCTATCTCAGGGACCTGGGCCAGTCGTATCTGAGCCAGGAAGACAAATGTCACAGGCTTTGGAGCCCTAGTGGAATATGATGAGAGCAGATGACGGGGTCAGATCAAGTGTCAGCTCTAAGCTTAGCAGACCGAGGTGTTGGGTGCTGGTGATCCCAGAGGTGCAGTGGAGGCTGGAGGCTGGATTGTGGGGGACCCACAAGCACTGGGTACCCCAGTGAATGACGGCAAGGATGCCTCAGCTGTAACAAACCCACCTTGGAGAGAGAGGAGAGGACGGCTTACTCGGGTCTAGGACTGGGTCGGGTCGGAGAAAGAGCAGGATAGAAATATGGGAACCGCAAAGCCACAGCACTCTACACTGGCTGCAAACGGCAGCAGCCAAACTCTGAAGTGTGCCTTTCACACAGGTGGTGGGGTAGAGAGAAGGGGACATTGGTGGAGGGAGCAGTGTGGGGCCACTATGCCTGAAACTCAACCACGAATGACTTTGTAGACCACAGGGCCCGGCATGTATATTTATATATACATATACGTATAATTTTTGTTTGCATTTTTTGGGCCACACCTGGTGGTGCTCAAGGCTTACTCCTGACTCTGTTCAAAAATCACTCCTGGGAGGCTCAGGGACCCTATGCCAGGGAATGAGCCTTGGTTGCTCAAATGCAGCCCCTATTTTTAAAATTTTTTTTTTTTGGTTTTTGGGTCACACTCGGCAGTGCTCAGGGGTTACTCCTGGCTCCAGGCTCAGAAATTGCTCCTCACAGGCTCGGGGGACCATAGGGGATACCGGGATTCGAACCAATGACTTTTTGCATGAAAGGCAAATGCCTTACCTCCATGCTATCTCTCTGGCCCCTATTTTTAAATTTGAATGTAAAAAAATACTTCATCTTGGGGCTGGAGCGATAACATAGTGGTAGGGCATTGCCTTGCACACGGCCAAGCCAGGACAGATCTGGGTTAGATTCCTGGCATCCCATATGGTTCGCTGAGCCTGAGCACAGAGCCAGGAATAACTCCTGAGAGCCACGAGGTGTGACCAAAAAAGAATTCATCTTATCACAAAAGATTAATATTTTTATCACTGGGCAGTGTGATGGGCCAGAGTTGGCCTCCAGGTAGGGCTGTGAAAATGCCCATTCCCCCCAGGATGGACTAGCAACACAGGCCGCCCTCCAGCGGCCATTGGCAGGTTTACAACTGTGTTGCCAAGTCTGGGAGGACCCACTGAGTGATGCTCTTAGGGACAGACAGTGTGGGGTGTCCGGGAAGAGCCCACGGGAGTAGGCCTCTGTGTGGGATGCCTGGGGGCCTTCTCAGAGGACACTTCCCCATCAGTTTTACAATGACAAAATTCTGGAAGCAGAGGATTAGAGTGCAGAAGAGGGACAATGGGGGAAGGGCCCATACCTGCATGGAGTTTCCACAGGAGACATAGTCTCCCCATCACATCTGTCTTGCCATCACCTGTGACTCTGCCATCACCCTCAGTTTCAGGGTGTCCTTGAAGTGAGGACTCAAGCTGGCATTCAACACCCAACCAGGGGATGGGAGTAGGGACAGGGCAAAGCTGACGTGACCATGGCCCATCGTTCAGGTGAAATGCGTCCAGGACGCCATCCGGGCCAAGAAGAAGACGTTCAACTTCCTGGGCGAGATGATCAGCCTCATCCCCTCCGTGGGCATCTTCATCACCATGAACCCCGGCTATGCCGGCCGCACCGAGCTCCCAGAGAACCTCAAGGCGCTGTTCAGGTGCGCTCAGCGGGCCTGACTCCACCTTCAAGGGTGGCGGTGAGGGAGGCAGTCTGGAGACACCCCCCTGCTGTCGCCAGGCCCTGCGCCATGGTCGTACCCGACTTTGAGCTCATCTGCGAGATCATGCTGGTGGCTGAGGGCTTCCTGGACGCGCGTCTCCTGGCCAGGAAGTTCATCACCCTCTACACCTTGTGCAAGGAGCTGCTGTCCAAGCAGGTGTGTGTCTGTGTGTGTGTGTGTGTAGGCAGTTGAACATGCCTTCCACCACTCCCTGCAGAGGCAAGCATGTCCCTGTATATGTCATGCCCCAGCCCTGCCCAGTCTGTGAGGAAACCTATGCACATGTGTTATTGTGGGGTGTGGTCACATGTATACATGGGTGGAGAGGCATGGTCACTTGTGCACAATTGGAGGTGTGGTTACATGTGTGAACAGCATGGTCATGTGGAGGTGTGTGGTGATATGTGTGACACATGGAATGTAGTTTCACATTCAAATGTGTGGGTTGGCAGAATAACATGTGTGCGTGTAGTTGAATGTATACACAGGTAGTGAACCTGTGGGGAAGAATGGTCATGTGTGGTCATGTGTGTGGGTGTGGTCATGCATGTGAATCTAGGAGGATACTTGGCACAGGTAGAGGTGTGGTCATGTGTGCATATTTGAAGATATGGTTATACATGTGGGGCACATGTGGGGTGTTGTTACATATATAACTACGGGGAGGCATGGTCACACATGTGTGGGGAAGTGTGATCACCTATGAGGAGGCTTGGTCCCACATGGAAAGATGTCATCACGCATGTACACATGGGGTCCTGGTCTCACTTGTGCGGTATGGTCACCTGTGCACCGTGTTCCCCACAGGATCACTACGACTGGGGTCTGCGGGCCATCAAGTCTGTGCTGGTGGTGGCCGGCTCCCTGAAGAGGGGGGACCCCAACCGGGCAGAGGACCAGGTGCTCATGCGGGCGCTCAGGGACTTCAACATTCCCAAGATCGTGACCGACGACCTGCCCGTGTTCATGGGGCTCATTGGGGACCTTTTCCCAGCCCTGGACGTGCCCCGCAAGCGGGACCTGAACTTCGAGAAGGTGAGGAAAGCCCAGGGTGGCGCATCCACTGGGGTCTCACCTCAGTGCCCCTTGGCACTCAGCGCCCTTGGCCGCAGGTCATCAAGCAGAGCGTGGTGGAGCTGCGGCTGCAGGCCGAGGACAGCTTTGTGCTCAAGGTGGTGCAGCTGGAGGAACTGCTGCAAGTGCGACACTCAGTCTTCATCATCGGCAACGCCGGCAGCGGCAAGTCCCAGGTGAGCGCGCGCCTGGCTTCGGGCCCGCAAGGACTGCTGGCCGCTGTGCCCAGAGTCTCTGCCGGCCGGCAGGACTGACGCCCTCAGGGCTCAGTGCCAAGGGTTGGACTTTCATGTGCCTCTCAGGCCTGCGGGGACACGGTTGCTTTTGAAAAGACCAGTGACAGGTTGAAGCAACAATACAGTATTAGAGTTGCACTAGACTTGCACCCCAGAACACCATAGGGTCCCCCGAACTTGTCAGGAGTGATTCTTGAGTGCAGAGCCAGGAGTAAATCCTGAGCACTGCTGCATGTGTCCCCAAAACCAATAGATAATAGATAGATAGAAAAGATAAGATAGAGATTGATAGATGATAGATAAAGAGAGAGATAGAAAGATAGAGAGATAGAGAGAGATAGAGATAGAGAGAGATAGAGATAGATGATTGATAGATAGATAGATAGATAAAGAGATAGAGAGAGATAAAGAATAGAGAGATAGACAGACAGATAGAGATAGATAGATAGATAGATAGATAGATAGATAGATAGATAGATAGATAGATAGATAGATAGGCCAGAGTGATAGCACAGTGGGAAGCTGGGTGTGACCCAAAAACAAACTAAATAAATAAAATAAAATAAAATAGAGATCATGGGGGCCAGAGAGATAGCATGGAGGTAAGGCGTTTGCCTTTCATGCAGGAGGTCATCGGTTTGAATCCCGGCATCCCATATGGTCCCCTGTGCCTGCCAGGAGCAATTTCTGAGCCTGGAGCCAGGAATAACCCCTGAGCACTGCCGGGTGTGACCCAAAAACCACACACAAAAAAATTAGATAGAAGGGGAGACCGGAGAGATAGCATGGAAGTAAGGTATTTGCCTTTCCTGCAGAAGGTCATTGGTTCAAATCCCGGCATATATATATATATATATATATATATATATATATATATATATATATATACCAGATAGAAGGGGATGGAGAGATAGCATGGAGGTAGGGCGTTTGCCTTGCATGCAGAAGGACAGTGGTTCAAATCGCTGCATCCCATATGGTTCCCTGAGCCTGCCAGGAGTGATTTCTGAGTGTAGAGCCAGAAGTAACTCCTGAGCGCCACTGGGTGTGACAAGAAAAGAAAGAAAGAAAGAAAGAAAGAAAGAAAGAAAGAAAGAAAGAAAGAAAGAAAGAAAGAAAGAAAGAAAGAAAGAAAGAAAGAAAGAAAGAAAGAAAGAAAGAAAGAAAGAAAGAAAGAAAGAAAGAAAGAAAGAAAGAAAGAAAGAAAGAAGGGAGAGAGAGAAAGAAAGAAAGAAAGAAGGGAGAGAGAGAAAGAAAGAAAGAACAAAGAAAGAAAGAAAGAAAGAAAGAGAGAAAGAGAGAGAGAAAGAGAGAAAGAAAGAGAGAAAGAAAGAGAGAAAGAAAGTGGGGCCGGAGAGATAGCATGAAGGTAAGGCGTTTGCCTTTCATGCAGGAGGTCATCGGTTCGAATCCCGGCGCCCCATATGGTCCCCCGTGCCTGCCAGGAGCAATTTCTGAGCCTGGAGCCAGGAATAACCCCTGAGCACTGCCGGGTGTGACCCAAAAAAAAAAAAACACACACACACAAAAAAAAAATAGAGACCATGGAGAGGGCTTAAGGGCCGGTGCCCTGATTCTGTCCCCTGGCAAGTCCCCTGGCACTGCCTGGCCTGGCTCCCCAGGACAGTCAGAACTAGCCCCAAGTGCCCCCAAGTCTTGTTCCCCCAAAAGAAGCAGAAGCTTGAGCTCATGTGTGAGCCAGGATGCTGGCCCAGCCGCCTTTCTTTACTCCAGAAGATTCCGGCACCTGAGCGTGACTGTCTACCCTCTGCGGGGGTCCGGGGTGTCCCTGTCCTCACGTAGGTCCTCAAGTCACTGAACAAGACCTACCAGAACATGAAAAGAAAGCCGGTGGCCATTGACCTAGACCCCAAGGCTGTCACCTGTGACGAACTTTTCGGCATCATCAACCCGGCCACCAGGGAGTGGAAAGATGGTAATGAGGGGCAGGAACTCCGGGTTTCTGCTGTGTCCATACTCCCCAGGGCCCTCAGCGAGTGTGGGGGACATGCCCAGTGTGCAGGCTGCTTCAGGGAGGACTTGGGGGACCCTGGCATTTATCTGCAGGCCTGCAAGACAAAATGGACAGGGAGGAAGGATGGGGGAGGCCAGGCTGGTGAGGGGCAGGTCTGTTATCGGGGTCCTGCATCACACCCCAACATAGCTCAGTCTTCGTCGCCCCTACACCCTCTCAGCCCCTGGCCCTGGTCTCCCTGAGAACAGGAAGGTGATTGTCCTGGAGTTCCCCATTTCCAGTACTCAGCAAACCTCTGCAGGAGGTGACAGGTGCTGAGTGGGAAGAGGGAGACAGCCTCTCACCTGTCAAAGGTCTGCTGTTCCCCTGGGCCAGGGCAGGGCAGGCTGGTGGGACCCGAGGGGCAGCAAGAGTTCAGCACCTAGGAATGCCATCAACACTTCACTCCCACCTGCCTGCTCATCTGCTCACACCTGCCCACACAAACCCACCTGTTCCTACAGCCATGTTCAGACCTCCCCACTTCATGTCTGTTCACATTCGTCCATTTATCCTGTTCCCATCTCCCCACCCACCCACCCAGGCCTCTTCTCCACCATCATGCGGGACCTGGCCAACATCACCCACGATGGCCCCAAGTGGATCGTGCTGGACGGGGACATAGACCCCATGTGGATCGAATCCCTCAACACTGTCATGGATGACAACAAGGTGAAATTTTGGGGCCCAGGGGCTCACCCCCAAACTCCACACCAGGGTCAGAGGGCTCAGGGGAACTGCTGGCACCACCCCGTGGCCAAAGCAGGCCAGAGCGCAGTATGCACTCCGCTTCTGCACCAGCCCTCCAGTTCTCTGAGCCTCAAGGTGGGTGAAGAACCAACGTGGACTGTAGCTTGGCAGGTGCATTTGGCATCTGGGAGGGCAGGAGGCACAGTCAGTGGAAGCAGCTCCAGAGGAAGCAGGAGAGAGGTGGGGACACGGGGCCAGGAAGTGCTCGTGCCAGCCATGGGGGAGCTTGGGGGCATCAGGACAGTGGAGAGACCCAGGCGGAAGCGCTGGCCGGTGGCAGGAGCGCACCCTGGAATAGACTCCCCACCAGGTGCTCACGTTGGCCAGCAACGAGCGGATCCCCCTGAACCGCACCATGAGGCTCGTGTTTGAGATCAGCCACCTTCGAACTGCCACACCAGCCACCGTGTCGCGCGCAGGGATTCTCTACATCAACCCCGCCGACCTAGGCTGGAACCCGTGAGTGGGCTTGGGGTCCCCCGCCTGGGTGCCAGAGCAAGGGAGCCCACGGAGCCTTGTGAGCTGACGTCCAGTCACCACCACTCCCATGAACTCATGTCCACACACATCTCTAAGGCCAGGTTACTTTTAGGCCACTGATGGAAGCAGGGGACAGACGTGTCATGAACACTGTAACGTGATGGCACTGGAACTTGGTGGGCCTTGAACCCATGTTCAGGGACCCCTTTTGTCAATCCAGACCAGTCCCGGGTCTCAGTAGACATGTCTTATGGCCCCCCGTTATGCCTTGGGCACCCTGTTTGAGAGCTATTGGGTTGGGAGGACTGCAGGAAAGGAACGAAGGCCAGGTGGAGTGTGAACATGGCATGGGGTGAGGAGACAGGACGGGGTGCACAGAGGTGCCATGGGACAGTGAGTGGAGCAGGAACTGGGTTCCTCAACGGGAGTGACAAATCACCAGAGCAAGTGGCTGTGAAGGTACAGGAAGGATGGGGAACTGCAGGGGTGACACCGCAGCCTGTGACCGGCCCCCAACCTGAGCTCATGCTCTGCCAGGCTTGGACGAGACCTTTGCTTCCAATAAGTTCCTCCCAGAGAGGCATCCTGATCACTCACAAGCAGGGCCCCTCACAACTCGGAGGGACCTCACCCCTACTGCAAGGGTGGATCAGCACTCTGCAACCCTCACTGGGAACAAGTGGGTGCTGCCCCACCCTGCACAACACCCCGGGACGGCAGGATGTGTGGGCTGGGACATGTTCCTGAATGTCCCACCTTTCCAACTCAGAACTGTGGCCCCATCCTCCAAAATCATTCAAGCATGTTTCAGGCATGGCTGGGTTGGGGAATCTTGGCTCTGATCTTTCTTGTCCTTTCTTTGCCTCTCCCGCTCTTCCCCACCCTGACCAGGTCACAGAACCTTTCTCTTCTCTCCCCCGCCAGAATGTGGGGTGGCAATGTTGGTCCCTAGTTCTCTCCTCCATCACCCTCCCCATGCCGCATGGACCTCCCACCTCAGCCCCACGCCTCACCCATTACACCCCGACTTCCCCAGGGTGGTGAGCAGCTGGATCGAGAGGCGCAAAGTGCAGTCGGAAAAGGCCAACCTGATGATCCTCTTCGACAAGTACCTGCCCACCTGCCTAGACAAATTGCGCGTGGGCTTCAAGAAGATCACACCGGTGCCCGAAATCACCACCATCCAGACGCTGCTCTACCTGCTCGAGTGTCTCCTCACTGAGACCACTGTGACGCCCGACTCTCCCAAGGAGCTCTACGAGCTCTACTTTGTCTTTGCCTGCTTCTGGGCCTTTGGCGGAGCCATGTTCCAGGACCAGGTGAGGCCTCCGCCACTCAGCTTCGGCCCTTGCACCCTTCACCCCGCCCGGTCCTGCCTGCAGCGCTCAGGCACGGTCACTGCCCTCCGCAGCTCATAGACTACCGGGTAGAATTCAGCCGCTGGTGGGTGAACGAGTTTCGCAGCATCAAGTTCCCGTCGCAAGGCAGCATGTTTGACTACTACATTGACCCCGACACCAAGAAGTTCCTGCCCTGGACCGACAAGGTGCCCAGCTTCGAACTGGACCCCGACATCCCGCTACAGGTAGCGCCTGGGTGCAAGGGTTGGGTGGGATGTGTGCAGGGTGGGGAAGGGGTCCAGGGCTGTGTGTGTCTGAGCTCCTGGCTCTGCTCTGCCCAGGCCTCCCTCGTGCACACCACAGAGACCATCCGTATCCGCTACTTCATGGATCTGCTCATGGAAAAGGGGTGGCCCGTCATGCTGGTAGGCAATGCGGGCACTGGGAAGTCAGTGCTGATGGGGGACAAGCTGGCCAGCCTCAGCTCCGACGAGTACCTGGTACAGGCTGTGCCCTTCAACTTCTACACCACCTCTGCCATGCTGCAGGGTGAGGAGCTGGGCCGGGCACCTGAGGGGCTGCCCAGCCTGTCACATGCTCCCCACTGGGTCCTGCAGTGCTGCCCACTGCCCCCACCTTCCCTGTGCCCCTTCTCAGCTCCGACCCTGGACCCTGTTGTGGCCACTGGGCTTGTCTCTGCCCAGAGGGACAGGGACCGGGGAAGGCCGGGACCCAACCCCACTATGTCTTCCTCCAATCTGAAACCTCAGAGTTTCCTGAGGCTGAGATGCTGCCATCCTCTCCTGGGGGTGGGGTGCACCAAGCCCACAGCTGCCATGCTCAGGGGACTCCACCAAGTGCTGTGGCAGTTTTAGCAACTGTGGGTGGTTCTAGGGGTCCTGGAGAAGCCCCTGGAGAAGAAGTCAGGGCGTAACTATGGGCCCCCCGGCACCAAGAAGCTCATCTACTTCATCGACGACATGAACATGCCAGAGGTGGACAAATATGGCACCGTGGCGCCCCACACGCTTATCCGCCAGCACATGGACCACGGGCATTGGTGAGGGGCGGGGACACACGCTCCCCCACTACACAGGGACCCTCATGGCCTGAGACAGGAACACTGAGGGAGTGAACCAGCTTTAGGAAAGTTCTAGAAACGCTCCTTCAGACCTAACCACAGTTCAGGCTCTCCAGGAGAGACTCAGGACAGGCTCCCAGCTGTACCAAGTATAGGGAATGGGAGAGGGCATGTTGGCTGAGATGCACACTGGGGTGTCCATCTGCTGGAGGGACGGAGGTGTAGAACAGGACGAAGGCAAGAGAGTATGTTGGGTCCGCACTTTGTGGTACCCACACACCCTGGCATAGACTCTCTGTGGCTCTTCCAGAGATGTGGGAACGGTGCCCGATGCATATGGGCGGCACCCGAGATGGAACTCAGGGCCTCACGCACATGGGGTAGATGCTTCTGCCACTAGCCTCAGCCTTGCTTCTCTTGCCCGCAGTGGGGGTGGTCTGGCAGGCCTGACATTTGGCCTGTGGGCTTCATCCCGCAGGTACGACAGGCAGAAGCTGACACTGAAGGATGTACACAACTGTCAGTACGTGGCCTGCATGAACCCCACGTCGGGCTCCTTCACCATCGACCCCCGGCTCCAGGTCAGCAGGAAGGGGCACCCTGGAGTCAGCCATTCTGGCTACCACCAGACAGTTCAGCTGTGTGGAGGGAGTGGCAGGGAGGGAGGCAGAACATTCCAAGGCTGTGAGTCCCCTGTGGGCACCCCCTCCAGTGCTCCTCTCCAGGAGTAGCAAATCCTCCAGCATCCACACAGCTGGGCAGGACAATGTTTGCTTCTTTTTTTTTTTTTTTTTTTTTTTGGGTCACACCCAGCTGTGCTCAGGGCTTACTCCTGGCTCTGCACTCAGAAATTGCTCCTGGCAGGCTCAGGGGACCATATGGGACGCCGGGATTCGAACCACTGTCCTTCTGCATGAAAGGCAAACGCCCTACCTCCATGCTATCTCTCCAGTCCCCAGATGTTTGCTTCTAATGGAGGCAGGAGAGAGGCACTTACCTGCACGCATCAGATCTCAGTTCTGACGCCTGAGCAGCGCCAGATGTGGTCCCCAAGTTGTCTCTGTGATAATGCAGATGAAACAAGATGTCCTGTTGGTCTACTTCCCCCCAAGATCACAGCAGAGAGGGGGCTGCACCCACAATTTCCCAAAGGCACACAGTAACATGGGGGATCAGAGCCCAGCGCTCTGTGGGCCTTGCACATAGGAGGTGGAGGGTAGTAGCCAGCCCCCGCCAAGCCCCACGTTTGTTGTTCCGCAGAGGCATTTCTGCGTGTTTGCCGTCAGCTTCCCAGGCCAGGAGGCGCTCACAACCATCTACAACACCATCCTGAGCCAGCACCTGTCCTACCGTTCCGTCCCCATGGTCGTGCAGCGGCTAAGTGGCCAGCTGGTGGCCTCGGCTCTAGGTAAGCTGGAGGCCAAAAACTGCTGTCAGTCAAGGGTCACTGGGGGGTGTCTTCCTTACCACTCCCATCAGTTTATTTCTGATTAGAAATCAGTGCTTTGTCTCTGCAAAGGAGTGGGGCAAACTCCGCTTGCTTATAGCAAGGGCCAAGAGAGGTGGGCGGCTCAGGGCCCAGAAGTGATGGGTACATTCAAGCTGCTGCTGCCCCATTCACTGCACTTTGGCGGGTTCCCCTGGACACTGTCCACCTGCATCAGGCTAGGAACTCGCAGAGTTTGCTTGGGTGTCGGCAGCGAGGTCTTTTTC
Source organism: Suncus etruscus (assembly GCF_024139225.1). Taxonomy (NCBI): domain Eukaryota; kingdom Metazoa; phylum Chordata; class Mammalia; order Eulipotyphla; family Soricidae; genus Suncus; species Suncus etruscus. The sequence continues at coordinate 206,298,167 of NC_064848.1, read as the reverse complement.
CACTCACAGCCCTTCACCAGAAAGTCACGACCACCTTCCTCCCCACGGCCATCAAGTTCCACTACATCTTCAACCTCAGGGATCTCTCCAACATCTTCCAGGTACCGCCCTGCAGCCCCTTATCTGGCTGTCGCATACCCTAGCCCAGGGCTCCAGTCTCCTGTCACCCTGATGGTACTAGGGGTGCTAAGGTCACTGTTACCAGTGCTCGTGATGGTGGCAGTGAACATCAAGACAGTGATGAAAGGAGAGATAACACAGTGGTACAGTGTTTGCCTTGCATGCATGGTTCAAATTTCGGCATCCCATATGGTCCCCCGAGCCTGCCAGGAGCGATTTCTGAGCGTAGAGCAAGAAGACACCCTTGAGCACTGCTGGGTGTGACCCAAAAGCCAAAAAAAAAAGAGTGGCAAATGGTGCTGGCTGTAACCATAATGGGGACAGTGTTGGTGCTGACAAGGCGAGGATGTCACTGTCCTCAGTTATAATAACAATGCTCCCAGTGATGATGGTGAAGGTGACAGCAGTGGTGATGGAGCTTTCGCCACTTGTTTTGTCATATTTAGAGTATAGTCCCATTTTCACCTCTGGAGCATGCACTGAGCTTTCAGAGACGTATTCAGCATGGAGTTCCTGCCCCTTACCCCCAGGCTCATCCACTTCCACACCTTTGGTCCCACTTGGGTCCCCCAAGCCCACCCTGACATGTGCTCACTGACCGAAACTCCAGAAAGGCCCCAGCCTCCCCCCAAACAGCGGACCCTCCGTCGGTTCCTGTCTTTGCTCTCCCCAGCCCCTCAGTCAGCGCGGCCACACGGCACCAGAGCTCATGGTGGCCACAGGGCTGGGCCCCACCAACCCTGTCCCTGCTGTCCCACGTTCCCCCATCTGGTGACCACCTGGCATCTGCTGATGGCCCTTTGGCCGGGCAGGGCATCTTGTTCTCCACCATAGAGATTCTGAGGAGCCCCCTGGAACTGGTCCGCCTCTGGCTCCACGAATCCGAGCGTGTGTACGGCGACAAGATGGTGGATGACAAAGACCAGGAGACCCTGCGCCGGGTCACCATGGCCTCCACCAAGAAGTTCTTCGATGTGCGTCCTGCAGGAGAGGACGGGGCGGGGATCAGGCCACACCTTGGGTTTCAGAATTCTTCCTGCAGAGGCCTCCCTGGGGGAATGCTGCAAATACATGGGCCCTGGACACTTTGCTTGCCAACGTCCTGGGTGCCTCAAGGGGCTGCCGTGGTGAGTGACCCTCAGACGCCCCCACGCAGGACCTCGGGGAAGAGAACCTGTTTGCCAAACCCAACATGTATTGCCACTTCGCACAAGGCGTCGGAGACTCCAAGTACTTCGTGGTGAGCGACGTGGCGTTCTTGAACAAGATCCTTGTGGACGCCCTGGACAGCTACAACGAGGTCAACGCCGTCATGAACTTGGTGAGGTGATGAGGCCCTAGGGCGGGTACCCCCATGTGGTGGCCGCCCTGTGCCCACCTAGCCGCTTCCTCTTCAGGTACTGTTCGAAGACGCGGTGGCTCACGTCTGCCGCATCAACCGCATCCTGGAGGCGCCACGCGGCAACGCCCTGCTGGTGGGTGTGGGCGGCAGTGGCAAGCAAAGCCTGTCCCGCCTGGCTGCCTACATCAGCGCCCTCGACGTCTTCCAGATCACCCTCAAGAAGGGCTACGCCATCCCCGACCTTAAGGTGTGTGGCCCTGAGAGGGGACAAGCCGGGACACCCACCTGGGCCACTCCCTCATGGTCAGGGCCTGCCAGACCATGTGACATTCCCACAGCTGGTCGCCAAGGCCCAAGGCAGTAGTCTGGGGAGACAGGGCCAGACGCTTGGAAACCCTTACAGTAGGGGAAGGTCCAAGCCCTTCAGGGGCAGCTCTGCAGTTCCCCAACTTCCAGACCAGCAGGGGGCAGCAAGAGCATGACCGTATCCTCCCATGGCATCCCAACACCCCCCGGACTCAGGCATCCCCTTATTTGAGCTTCACATTCCTCCCTGACCCTAGAGCAAGACTGTGTCCTCCATCTGGGTGTACCCTAGTGTCCTTGGGCTGACCGACAGGTCCTGCCTTCTCCTCCTGCATAGTGAACCCAAAAGTAGCAAGAGGACCCCAATGGCACAGGAGCTAAGGAGGGAGGAGGAAGCATGGGGCTGAGTGAAGGTAGCAAGGGGGAAGTTAAGTGCCCCACATGCAGCCTGGAGCCATGGGAAGCAGAGGAGTGGAGGGACAGTGCTATTTTGGTTTCCCCCTCTGCTACCCGGCTGCTTCTCCCTCACTTTGGGGTTATCTATTGACCTTGTTGCTTGCCAGGAAATTGGGCCTTGGAGGCTGCATGGTCCCCCAGCTGGCTCTGGCTTCAGTCCTTGGAAATGTTTCCTCCCAACAGACATAGGGAGGTGACCACTTCCAAAGGCCTTGGAGAAGCAGTGGCAGGGAACTCCTGGGACTAGCAGTGCTGGGGGGACCAGGTGGTGCCAGGGATGAATCCTGGGCCTCCTGTGCTTGACCCATTGAGCTTTTGTTCTGGCTGTGGTAAAAAAAAAAAAAAATCACAGGGTAAGTGCCAGAAAGATAGAACAGCAGTAGGGTGTTTGCCTTGCAAATAGCTGACCTGGGCGGGCCCAGGTTTGATCCTCAGCACTCTATAAGGTCCCTAGAGCCTGCCAGGAACGATTTCTGAATGCAGAGCCAGAAGAAATCCCTGAGCATCACTGGGTGTGGCCAAAAAAAAAAAAAAAAAACACAAAAAGACAGGACCGAAGAGATAGCACAGTGGCGTTTGCCTTGCAAACAGCCGACCCAGGACCTAAGGTGGTTGGTTCGAATCCCAGAGTTCCATAGGGTCTCCCATGCCTGCCAGGAGCTATTTCTGAGCTGATAGCCAGGAATAACCCCTGAGTGCTGCCGGGTGTGGCAAAAAAAAAAAAAAAAAAAAAAAACACAAACTAAAAAACAAAAACAGAGGGAGAAAAAGAAAATCACAGGGTTCAAGACACCGGTGCTAGGCATAAAGGATCAAGCTCAGGCAATTCTCGCTAGCCTGGGGAGTGCTGGGGTGCTTGGCAGGCCCCCAGCCGTCCCCCTCTTTCTCCCCTGACTCCAGGCCTTCCCTGGGTGCCAGCTCAGATGGCCAGAAGTGGGTTCAGGTGGACTCTTAGGGGTCCTCAGGCTTCCCCCTCTCTCCATACTCCAGGAGAGAGTATGGGGAGGAGGGCGGGCAGATATCTGGCTTCCGGTTTCCTCTTTGATTCTGGAGACCAGCTCTTGCCAGGTATGGGGTTTGGGGAGTCCCCATGCTGGAGGCCTTCTCCCTAACCTGGAAAGTGCTGGGATGCTTGGCAGGCCCCCAGCCGTCCCCCTCTTTCTTTTTTTTTTTTTTTTTATGGTTTTTGGGTCACACCCGGCAATGCTCAGGGGTTATTCCTGGCTCCATGCTCAGAAATTGCTCCTGGCAGGCATGGGGGACCATATGGGATGCCGGGATTAGAACTAACGACCTGCATGAAAGGCAAACACCCTACCTCCACGATATCTCTCCGGCCCTCCCCTCTTTGTCCTCTGACTCCACAGGCCTTCCCTGGGTGCCGGTCCAGGTGGACTCTATAGGAGTCATCAGGCTTTCCCCCTACCTCTCCCTACACTAATAGGAATGCCTTTTGGGAGGAGGGCGGGTGGTTCTAGCACTGGTTTATGTTGGGACAGTCACTGGAAATTTTTCTCCTTGGTCATCTATTGATAGTATTGTATGCATATAGTTTACACATGCATAATATCCATCTTGTATTGTGACCTTAATACTGCCCTACAAAGCTCATTTCTAATCTTTTACTGCCTCAGTCCCTTACTTCCCCCCATCCTCCCATGTAGGTGCAGCTCATGACATAAAGCTCACCACATAGAGTGATGAGTGCAGTTAGAGAAATAACTACACTGAAAACTATCCTAACAATGTGAATGAATGAGGGAAAAAGAAAGCCTGTCTTGAGTACAGGTGTGGGTGGTGTGGGGAGGAGGGAGATCTGGGCAATTGGTGGTGGGAATCTTGCACTGGTGAAGGGGGGTGTTGTCTACATAACTGAAACCATACAACTACAATCATATTTGTAATCACGGTGTTTAAATAAAGATAATTTTTAAAAAAAAAATAAGCTCAGGCAAGCCACCCCTCCCATGCCTTGCACATATCTGGGGGACTGCAGCTTCTCCCAGGCAGGGAGGCTGAGCCCACCCATGGCTTGCAGCTGGACCTGGCGAGCCAGTACATCAAGGCGGCGGTGAAGAACGTGCCCTCGGTGTTCCTGATGACCGACTCACAGGTGGCCGAGGAGCAGTTCCTGGTGCTGATCAACGACCTGCTGGCCTCAGGCGAGATCCCGGGGCTGTTCTCGGATGACGAGGTAGAAAACATCATCGCCTCCATGCGGCCACAGGTCAAGTCGCAGGGCCTCACCGACACGCGTGAAGCCTGCTGGAAGTTCTTCATCGACAAAGTGCGCCGACAGCTCAAGGTGGGCTCCCGAGGACTCTTCAGGGCCTGGCCCAGGGACTGGGACAGCCCAGGGAGAGCTCAGGCCCTCTCCCACCTTTGGACAGGGGGGCTGTCGCCCTGGCCATGATGCTGCCCTTTCCTGTGGGCACACCCCAGATACTCAGACCCATCAATCTCCCTGAGGATAAAGCAGCTTTCCTTTCCCCGGCCCCTGGTCCGATATGCAGCCAACCAGTGCGCTTCTCTTTCTTGTCCCTTGTCACACAGCCAGTCAACGCTCTCTTCTTTTTCCACCCCCTAGCACACAGCCACTCAGTGTTTTTCCCTTTCTCCACCCCTCTTACACGGTCCAATCAGCGCTCTCCTCTCTTTCTCACCTCTCCCACAGTCCAATCAGTGAATGCTGCGGGAGATGAGGGATAAAGTCACCTATGGGTGCTCCCTGGCCTTTGATCTTCTTCCATGCTGACCACTTCCTGAGGGCCAGCATGAAGGGGCACTCCAGAGGCTGATTGGGGGATTCCAATGCAGGAAAGGGAGGCCCCTGGTTCCATGTCCCCAGCTCCCCTCCACCAAGATACTATCTACAAGGGTCGTGCTGTGTCTGGGTCCAAGCCTGGGACAAGCTAGTGGCATACCCTGTTCTGGGGCCGCACCTGCCCCCATGGGCACCCTTCCCCACTGCCACCTTGTCTGTCCCTTTTAGGAGAGCAGAGGTGTTGGACCAGCACCTTCTCATGCCCAGCAGTGGAGTCCCGTGGAGCTGGGCATCGGTTGGTGGCAGATGTGCTACTGGTCATCTGGTGACAGACACGCGCTCTTCTCCTGCTTCTAGGTGATTCTGTGTTTCTCCCCGGTGGGCTCCGTCCTGCGTGTGCGTGCAAGAAAGTTCCCCGCCGTGGTCAACTGCACGGCCATCGACTGGTTTCGAGAGTGGCCAGAAGAAGCACTGGTGTCAGTCAGTGGCCGCTTCCTGGAGGAGACGGAGGGCATTCAGGTATGCTGCCCAGACAGAGGGCATCCCCCAGGGCTGTGATGAGGGGACAGAAGGGGAAGGGCTCTATAGCCAGTATCAAGGAAATGCTGAAGAGCTTTGTCAGGTTTTTGGTTGTTGTTTGTTTTTTGGGCCACACCCAGTGATGCTCAGGGGTTACTCCTGGCTATGCGCTTAGAAATCACTCCTGGCTTAGGGAACCATATTGGATGCTGGAGGATTGAACCATGGTCTGCCCTAGGTTAGTGTGTGCAAGGCAAACACCCTACCACTTACGCCACTGCTCTGGCACCACTGTTAGGTCTTTCTGATGCTACACTTTTTTTTTTTTTTTTTTTTGGATTTTGGGTCACATCCGGCAGTGCTCAGGGGTTATTTCTGGCTCTGTTCTCAGAAATAGCTCCTGGAAGGCTCCGGGGACCATATGGGAGGCCGGGATTTGAACCACCATTGGTCCTGCGTTGGCCACTTGCAAGGCAAATGCCCTGCCACTGTGCTATCTCTCCAGCCCATCTGACGCCACACTTTTATAGCTCAAAAGCAGTCCCGGAAGTTCCTTTGCAGCCAGCACATTACCAAAGTCATTCACTTGCTTCTCTTGGTTTGGCAACCCATGTCATGGTGCTGGAGGGCAAGCTTGGACCGGGCACTGCCAGGCTTACCATGGGAGCTGATGTGCCCTGCAAGGCCCTGGAACCTGAGTGACCAGCCAAGACAACAACCTCTCCCTTTGTTCTGAGAAGATGAGATTAGCCCAAAATGAGCTTCCTTCTCTCTGGAGGACACCGTCCCCTGTTTGTGCTCACTAGCAGGTTTTTCCTAAGAATATGAGGATGATTCCCTAAACTTCCAAGCCTCCCAACAGACAGGTCCTCTGCCCCATTCCTGGGCCCCCATGCAGGGCAGTGTTGGAAAGACCTTCCCAAATAAGCACATAAGAGAATAAGGGGGACTGGGCCAGGTGAGGGGGCAGGTCAGACCAACCAGGAACTCTGCACCCCAGAATCTGGCACCAGCCTGGCTTAGGTTCCCCCCAGATATGAGTGCCTGGGTGAGCTCTAGCTTGTCCCATCATCAGAAACAGTGTGGAGCTCTGCCGTGTCCCTGTGGGGTGCAGAGCCGACAGCCCCCTCCCATGGGTCTCAGGCCCCCGCCTCCGAGAGGAAGGCAGGAGCTCAGCAGGCTCTGGCGTCTGTCTTGGCAGCCGGAAGTCAAGCACTCCATCAGCCTCTTCATGTCCTACGTGCACACGACGGTCAACGAGATGTCCAAAGTGTACCTGGCCACCGAGCGCCGCTACAACTACACCACGCCCAAGACCTTCCTGGAGCAGATCAAGCTCTACCAGAACCTGCTGTACAAGAAGCAGCTGGAGCTAGTGGCCAAGATCGAGCGGCTGGAGAATGGCCTAATGAAGCTACAGAGCACGGCGTCGCAGGTGGGGCCAGGCGGCCAGAGAGCCCCAGGCCCCCCCCCCCCCCATGAGAGCTGGGCTGGGCTGGCTGGGAATTGGGGGAAAAGACAGGGGAGAGGAGAAAATGAGGATTCTGGGAAATTGGCACCACTGACCAGGCTCACTCCTTTTTTTTTTTTTTTTTTTTTTGTGTGGTTTTTTTTTTTTGGGTCACACCCGGCAGTGCTCAGGGGTTACTCCTGGCTCCATGCTCAGAAATTGCTCCTGGCAGGCACAGGGGACCATATGGGACGCTGGGATTCGAACCGATGACCTCTTGCATGAAAGGCAAACGCCTTACCTCCATGCTATCTCTCCAGCCCCATCACTCCTTTTTTGTTTTGTTTTGTTTTGGGGTCACACCCGGCAGCATTCAGGGGTTACTCCTGGCTCTGCGCTCAGAAATCGCCCCTAGCAGGCTCAGAAGACCATATGGGATGCAGGGAATTGAATCACTCTCTCCTGCCTAGTGCAAAGCAAACGCCCTACCACTGTGCTATCTCTCCGGCCCCCTCCAGGATCACTCTTTCTTACAATGATTCAAAGGGCCCACCAGCTTGGCATGTTGGAGTCACCAGTTCAATCCTCAGCACCTCACTGTGTGTCCCCCCCCTCCTCCACGAACCTCTAAAACCTAAAAGATAGTTGCTAAGGATCAAGGTTCAGGTGGCTGGCTTCGAGGCCCGAGTTCAATTTGTATTTCCTTATGGCCCCTGCACTGATCAATGACGCTGGAGAGGGGCTGAAAGAACTGAGGGCTTGTACGCTTGAAAGGCTTGCGTGCTCAAATCCCTGTGGGTCCCCAGGTACGGCCATCAGTGACACCTGAGCATGGCCAGGTGTGTGTCCCCTCCCATCCCTATGATAAAAATAAGTGAGTCACCGAGCAGTTGACAGAGCTGAGGCTCAGTGAGGCCCCACCACAGTCATTGAAATGCCCACGAGGGGGGCCAGAGAGATAGCATGGAGGAAAGGCATTTGCCTTTCATGCAGAAGGTCAGTGATTCAAATCCCGGTGTCCCATATGGTCCCCTGAGCCTGCCAGGTGCGATTTCTGAGCATAGAGCCAGGAGTAACCCCTGAGCGCTGCTAGGTGTGACCCAAAAACCAAAAAAAAAAAAAAAATGCCCACGAGGACATGGGGGTGGCAGCTGGGTCCACACCTGCCCCCCTGCAGGTGGATGACCTGAAGGCCACACTAGCGATCCAGGAAGCTCAGCTGAAGCAGAAGAACGAGAATGCAGACAAATTGATCCAGGTAGTGGGCGTGGAGACGGAGAAAGTCAGCAAGGAGAAGGCCGTGGCCGACGAGGAGGAGATCAAAGTGGAGATTATCAACAAGGTAGGCCTGAACAAGTCGTGAGGATGTGGCCCCAGCTGCAAGGAATCACCCCCCACAACCTTCAGTCCCCATGTCTCCTCTCCGGGAGTTGGGAGAACGTAGGTCTTAGGGGTCAGAGATGGCACAGCAGGAAGGGCGCTGGCCTTGCATGCCGCAGCCTAGCTTCAATCCTTACTGCCCCATAGGGTCCCTCAAACATTGCCAGGAGTGATCCCTGAGTGCAGAGTAAGCCTGAAAACAGCTGGGAGTAGCCCTAAAACAGAACAAAACTCAAAAAGAAATCAGGTCCTGGGCCTGGCCTGGCTATGCCATGTGGCATTCAGTCCTTGAGGGGTCAGAGACTTGTAAGTTCCCAGTGCTGCTGGCTCCTGCAGCTCCATGATTTGGGTGCAGGTGGGGAAACTGAGGCTTAGAGGGGACAGTGCCTTGTCCGAGGTCTGGAAGTTTGCAAGTGGGCGATTCAGGGTCCCAGCTAAGTTCTGGGTTTTTTTGTTTGTTTGTTTGTTTTTTTGAGCCACACCTGTTTGATGCTCAGAGGTTATTCCTGGCTAAGCGCTCAGAAATTGCCCCTGGCTTGGGGGGGACCATATGGTGTTGTGTATTTTTTGTAATGTTGTTTTTGCCTGTCGTCCCACCTGGATCTTCCAGGTGGGGGCGATTAAGGAAAGAATAAAATAGCTTGTTGGGGAGGCGTAAGGGGTTTTTTGCCAGAGCTGACGGCTTGATCGGTTTGCTTTTTGGAGCTGGCTGCAACTGACAAAAAAACTCTTTTTGCTGAACATTTGGTCCCCTAATCTTTTGCCTTTGTTGATTATTTACTCCGGCTATTATTACCAAGGTCTCCCCTAAAAGGGGGGATGGAGGAATGGGATTTAATTTATCTTTCTGGGAGTTATTTTTGGACTCGCAGACCATCAGCAAGGGGTTCCACCTCCCACCACAATATGGGACCCCGGGGGAATCGAACCGAGGTCCTTCCTTGGCTAGCGCTTGCAAGGCAGACACCTTACCTCTAGCACCACCTCACCGGTCCCCCAGCTAAGTTCTGAACCCCAACCCTGGCTCTGGCTTATCAAACAATGCTGCCAATCAGCTGGCCCCATCTAGTGCCATATCCAGGCCACACTGCAGAGATTTCCGCAGCCATTTCTGCCATTGCTGCTGAGTGCAGACCAGGGCCCCAGTGAGCTGCTTGGTCTCAGCTGGGGGAGGAGGAGAGGTCCTGGATCCCAGCCCTTCCTCCTCCTCCTCAGAACCAGGAAAGACACCCTGGCTGCACCGCACAGTAGAGTGGGGAGGGCATTTGCCTTGCATAGGGCCGGTCCAGGTTGGATCCCCAGCATCCCATAGGGTCCCCCAAGCCTTCCAGGAGTGATTTCTGAGCACAGAGCTGGGAGGAGCCACTGAACACTTCTGAGTGTGGCCCCCCAAAAATAAACAAAATGCTGCTCATTGAGGCGCTGGGCTGCCGCCATCTTGGCTTCCTCATGAGGCTGCTTCTCACCCACTGAACATGTGTGTGTGTGTGTGCGTGCAGGAAGGAATCAGGGATGAGCATGTAAATAAAGGCAAGAAGGAGGGAGTGAGGGAGGGAGGAAGGGAAAAGGGAAGGAAGTATGAACAAAGGCATGTGTGTTCAGGAAAGAATAAATGAATGAGGAGTGTGTTAAAGAATCCTTAAAGACAGTCAGGCAGGTTTCAGGAGGAATGAAGAAAGGAAGTTAGGAAGAAATGATGCATGCAGGAAGGAAGAGAGGAAAGCCTTGTCAAAGGAGTGAAGGAAGGGAGGAAAGAATACAGGTGCCCGTGAAGGAATGAAAGAATGAATGGAAGTGCCAGGGCAATAGGACAGTGGGGCGGGACAAACATGGGACTCATGACACAAGCTAAAGTCGGAGACAGGAGGAGCCCTTGCACATGACTGACGTAAGTTCAATCCCTGGCATCCCATATGGTTCCCGAGCCCACCAGAAGTGATTCCTGAGTGCAGAGCTAGGAGTAATCCCTGAGCATCACCAGGTGTGGCCCCAGAATCAAAACAAGAAGTATGAAGGGAAGAATGCGTGCAGGCACGAGGGAAGCAGGCATGATGGGTGCAGATGACAGGTATGACTGAGAGTGATTGGTGAAAGCCTGAGTAGGGCCTGCTCACTGGATGGCATGCGTGAATGTGCAGACACACGCACAGGGAGGGTCTCAGCCAAGGACAGAAACTGAACCGCCTCCTCGAGGTAGCTAGCAGGGTCCTCAGGCAGCCGGGGTGACCTGGGTGGCCCACTCACCCTCCTGTCTCTGACTCCAGCTCGAGTACTGACCCCCACATCTGTGCAATAAATCACACAGTTTGTGAATCATTGTTCACGCCGTACCTCTAACACCAGGCCGATTCGTCTGATGCAGGTAGGGTAGCCATGAAGGATTAATAAACCAAGCCAGTCAGAAGAGTGTCAAGGAGTCAGTTTATGCCAAGTGGTATCTCCGAGAACCAAGAAGAGCTCACTCTGTATTAAACCAATTCCCAATTCAACAGGAGGGGGAAAGTCGAGAGAGAGAGACAGAGAGAGACAGAGAGACAGAGAGAGACAGAGACAGAGACACAGAGAGACAGAGACACAGAGAGAGAGAGAGAAGTACCTATTATCCTGGTGGGCTTTAACATATCAAAAGAAGAGGTTTATGGCAAAGAGGAAGATGGGGGAACACCTTTGTTTTGGATTCATAGCTAGGTGTCATCTAACACATGTCTGTCTCATCACACCAAGCCAAGGGAGTGAGGCTCCAGACAGTGTCCTGGGAACACAAAGGCCAGAGGGCAGGTCTGGAGGTGCTGCTTTCTGATGGAACCAGGATGTGGGGCTCCCTAGCTCATACTGCTCTCCACACCTGCTGCCCTGAAGCCATGCCTGCCTCAGCCTGCCCCTCCTGCTCCCCAGAATGTCACTGAGAAGCAGAAGGCCTGTGAGATGGACCTGGCCAAGGCCGAGCCCGCACTGCTGGCCGCTCAAGAGGCCCTGGACACCCTGAACAAGGTGGGCGAGGCGAGTCGGGTGGCGGGTCATACTGGGGTGTGAGGTGGGCCCCTTCATCTCTGATCCCTGTGTATTGGCAGAACAATCTGACTGAGCTGAAGTCCTTTGGGTCCCCACCTGATGCTGTGGTCAATGTCACGGCCGCCGTCATCATCCTGACGGCCCCGGGGGGCAAGATCCCCAAGGACAAGAGCTGGAAGGCGGCCAAAATCATGATGGGCAAAGTGGACGCCTTCCTGGACTCGCTGAAGAAGTTCGACAAGGAGCACATCCCGGAGGCCTGCCTGAAGGCCTTCAAGTGAGGGCACGGGCCCTGACCCTCTGCTCCCCCATACACACATACACTCAACACTCGCACGCACACTCACACACGTTTGCACCCTCCCATTCACATTTGCAAACACATTCACACATAAATGCTTGTTACATATCCACACACTTGAACACACATTCACAAATCCACTCACACACTCATATACCTTCACACACATCCATTCACATTTGCACACGTTCATATATATGCCATATTTGTCGGCATATAAGACGACCCCTAATTTTGCAGTTAAAACATAGGTTTAGGGGCCCGGAGAGATAGCACAGCGGCGTTTGCCTTGCAAGCAGCCGATCCAGGACCAAAGGTGGTTGGTTCGAATCCCGGTGTCCCATAGGGTCCCCTGTGCCTGCCAGGAGCTATTTCTGAGCAGACAGCCAGGAGTAACCCCTGAGCGCCGGGTGTGGCCCAAAAACCAAAAAAACAAAACAAAACAAAAAAAAAACATAGGTTTAGGCCTATATTCGCTGTATCAGACAGAACGTTCTGTGCTGCAACTGTATGTACCATAGTGAGCCAATCACAACAAGCAAAGGTTCAAAGGTTCTACTGTCATAGACGTCCTCTCTGACTCTGGCCAATCTGAGCAGACTTTTGACAGTGTAGATTCAGGTCCAGAACATTGTCTAATTTGCATGCATCAAAAGCCTGCTTGGATTGGCCGAGTCAGAGAGGCGGTCCAAGCAGCCTGGCAGTGATTGGTGCAGGATGGAGTTGGAAAATTCGTTTTGTGGCAATATTCAGACAGTTTTCGCTTTGCAGCATATTGAAACATTTTTCAGAATATACTCGATGTATAATATGACTCCCGATTTTCGATTGACTTTTTTTGTTTCAAAAGTCGTCTTATATGCCGGAAAATACGGTATTTCACTCTTGCACACATGTTCACACATCCACTCGAACACATGAACACTCACGTTTGCGCACATCCATTCATATATTCACTCTTGCACACTTGACACTTGCACACACAATTCCACTCACACTTGCACACACTTTCACATGTCCACTCTCACACACTCGTAAACTCTTTTTTGATCATCTTTTGGGCCATACCCAGCTGTTCTCAGGGCTTACTTGGCAGGCTCAGGGGACCACGCAGGGGACCAGGATGAAAGTGCAGGGCAGATCTGTGTGAGGCAAACATCCTAGAGCAGAGCAGGGGTGGCGAACAAGTTCGACACAAAGAGCCAAAATTTTAAACTGTGAGAGTCAGAGAGCCACGCCACGCAGTGACCTACCAAAACAGACAAACACTCACACAAAAGCATTTAATTTGAACAATAATCTATGAAACACATATTGCATTTCCATTCTGAGTGAGGGTAAAAATCCTGCAGTGATGGTGAGGGTGTGCTGCGTCCTCCACACTAAGAACTAACATTAGGCAAGATGTGACACAACATGTGACACATGGGTCCCGGTCCCCCCCCTGCTCACTGGCCCGTGCAGTTGTTTCCAAGGGATGGGAGATGAGATGCAGCTGCTTGGAGATCTCCCCTCAGAGGTCCCTTCTCAGATGCAGCAGAACAAAATCCAAACTTGGCAAAAGCCACAGTATACAAAATCATGATAAGAGGCGAAGAGCCACATTCATTTTGGCCGGGAGCCGCATGCTGCTCAAGAGCCGCGTGTTCGCCACCCTGTCCTAGACTGTCTCTCAGCCCCTTTCCTTATTGAGTCCCTTCCCATTCTCTTTTTGTCTATTGTCATTTGGAGGAGGGTTGGGCCACACCCAGTGGATGTCAGGGGTTACTCCTGGCTTTGTGCTCAGAAATTGTTCCTGGCAGGCTCTGGGGAACCCTATGGGATGCCGGGGATCGAACCCGGGTTCGTCCCAGGTTGGCTGCAGGTAAGGCAAATGCCCTACCACTGTGCTATCTCTCCAGTCCCAGTCCCCTCCCATTCTCTTTCCACCCCAGACCCCCCATGTCAGAGGCCAGGATTCTTGAGTTTTACTGATTTTTCTTCTCTGGAAGCCTTTGTTGTTTTTTGTTTTGTTTTGTTTTTTTTTGTTGTTGTTTTGGTTTTTGAGTCACACCTGGCAGCACTCAGGGGCTACTCCTGGAAGGCTCGGGGACCATTAGGGATGCCAGGATTCGAACCACAGTCCTTCTGCATGCAAGGCAAACCCCCTACCTCCATGCTATCTCTCCAGCCCCTGGAAGCTTTTGTGAGACACACACCCCCTCCATCCTCTCCATGGTGCCTGCCATTAGCAGGTCGGAGTGAAACAAGTGGGTGGGTCTGACGGCAGGAGACAACCCACTCAGATTGCCCCGGCCCTTCCCTAGGCCCTACCAAGGCAACCCCACGTTCGACCCTGAGTTCATCCGCTCCAAGTCCACGGCAGCCGCCGGCCTGTGCTCCTGGTGCATCAACATCGTGCGTTTCTACGAGGTTTACTGTGACGTAGCACCCAAAAGGCAGGCCCTGGAGGAGGCGAACGCGGAACTGGCCGAGGCGCAGGAGAAGCTGACCCGCATCAAGAACAAGATCGCCGTGAGCGCCGGCCACCTGTGGGGGCCCCCTCCTCTCGGCGTTGGGAAGCGGACCTGACACCCCTGCCCTGCCCAGGGCTCCTGGTCAGGCCTCTGCCTCCTGCTTTTCCAGGAACTCAATGCCAACCTCAACAACCTGACGTCAGAATTTGAGAAAGCCACGGCTGAGAAGATCAAATGCCAGCAAGAAGCCGATGCCACTAACCGCGTCATCTCGCTGGCTAACAGGTAAACTGAGTTGCCTAGATCTAGATCTAGTAGTCTAGATCTAGATCGGGGGCACTGCTGACTGAGCCCAGGCACCTGGGACATTTGTGTATCTGGGGGCTCAGCACCTGGTGGGCGGGCTCCAGCCAGGTATGAAACCAGCCTCTAGGCTGCACTCAACATAGCACCAAGGGGTGCTTGAGAGATCTGGGGGAGGCACAGCAGAGCCTTGGGCAGCCCTGTCCCTGGGGGCAGACGCTGCCACAGTTTCCCAGGATGATGCAATAGAAACACCCAAGCACCATTTGCCCATGTGCTGTGTGGGATCCTAACACCCACTGTGTGACCCCCACCTCAAGGCTGTGAGCCCCGACACAGCGGCACCAAAGGAAAGAAGAAAGGGGAACATGGTGCCACCCCCTGAGCAAACGACACCTAGGGCTGGTGGTCAGGAGGGCGAGGGGTCCACACTGGGGTCAACTGCTTCTTACACCCCCCTGGCATGTCTCTGCTGATGCCCCCGCAAGCAGATGGCCCTCTCGGGGGGCTTCTGGCCTCGCTGACCAGTCCCTCTGCAGGCTGGTCGGAGGGCTGGCGTCGGAGAACGTGCGTTGGGCCGAGTCGGTGGAGAACTTCAAGAGCCAGGGTGTCACACTGTGTGGGGACGTGCTGCTCATCTCTGCCTTCGTCTCCTACGTGGGCTACTTCACCAAGAAGTACCGCAACGAACTCATGGACAAGTTCTGGATTCCCTACATCGACCACCTGGAGGTGGATGCTGGGTGTGGCCCCCACAGGGGTGAATGGACCAGGCGGGGGTCCCGACCCCCCAGCCCAGGTCACTGAGTGCCCTCCCCTCCGGCAGGTGCCCATCCCCATCACAAAGGGCCTGGACCCCCTCACCCTGCTGACCGACGACGCCGACGTGGCCTCGTGGAACAATCAGGGCCTCCCCAGTGACCGCATGTCCACGGAGAACGCCACGATCCTGTGCAACACGGAGCGCTGGCCGCTCATCGTGGACGCCCAGCTGCAGGGGATCAAGTGGATCAAGAACAAATACGGCCTAGACCTCAAGTCCATCCGCCTGGGACAGAAGAAGTGACCGCAGGGACCCAAGGGGCAGACAGGGACAGTGGGGTGGGACCACCGTGGTTGGGCGGGGCTGGCGGGAGGAATCGGAGTGGGCGTGTCATCGAGTGGGCGGGTCTCGATGGTTGTTTGTGGGTGGGGCCCTGGTAGGGTGTGTGGGTGTGGCTTTGTGGGCGGGGCCTTTATGGCAGGGTGGGTGTGGGCAGGTCCTTTATGGAGTGAGGCCATGTGGGCGTGGCCTGTAGCAGGGCAGGGTGGGTGTGGGTGGGTCCTTTGTGGGCGGGGCTTTATGGGGATGCGCAGTGGTTGGCCAGGGTTTGGGTGGGCGGGGCTTGATGGGCGGGGCTTCGGGCCTGGAGCCTGGAGCCTGGGTGAGAAAAGGAAACATGCACCATGCATCACCCTCCCTGGGGGAAGGACCCCAGGACTTGACCCCGAGGGGCAGATGCCCATAAGTGACTCGTGCTGTGCCCGCAGCTACCTGGACATCATCGAGCAGGCTATCTCCTCAGGGGACACCTTACTCATCGAGAACATCGGGGAGACCGTGGAACCCGTGCTGGACCCTCTGCTGGGCAGGAACACCATCAAAAAGGGAAAGTGAGTCACCTGCAGGCAGAGTCGGGCCTGGGGTGGGACCACCTGAGGGGGGAGCTGGTGGAAGGGCGGGGCTCTAGGACCTGGTCAGGACTCCAAATACAAGTGCCCACCCACAGAAGGGTTTGTGTTTTGGGGGAGTGGGCCTGGGGGCAGGCCTGCGGGGGAATCATTCAGAGGCTGCTGAAGCCTCAGCAGAATGCTCAAGGTACAAGTGGCTCCCAGAGGATTCGGGACCTGTGGGCCCTGCCTGGGTTGGTGCTCGGGTTCGAGACAGCGGAGTGGGGCAGCGATCCTGAGCAAATCAGTGGGCTTAATTTCTCTGTGCATTGAATCGTGAGCCCATTACTTTTCTTTGGATTAAAGAGGAATGTAGAAAACCTAAGCGCCTTGGGGACAGAGCAGTGGCTCTAGAGATAAGGCGTCTGCCTTGCAAACGCTAGCCTAGGACGGACCACGGTTCAATCCCCGGCATCCCGTATGGTTTCCCCAAGCCAGGGGCGATTTCTGAGCACATAGCCAGGAGTAAGCCCTGAGCGTCAATGGGTGTGGCCCCAAAACAAAACAAAACAAAAAACCTAAACGCCTTCACTTCAAAGGGAACAGGCCCCTGGCCTGGCGAGGTGCTCACTTGGCTGAGTGCAGGCTTGGCACAGGGAGCCTGAGTTCCAAACCCTTACACTGAGCCAGGAGTATTCCTGAGCACTGCTGGGTGTTGCCCAAAGTTAAAGCCCTTTATTTTTTATTTATTTTGAGGGTGAGGTTTGGGTCATACCCGGTTACACTCAGGGGCTACTCCTGGCTAGGCACTCAGAAATCGCTCCTGGCTTGAGGACCCATATGGGACGCCGGGGATGGAATCGAGGTCCATCCTGGGTCAGCTGCACCCCCATAAAGCTCATTTTTTTTTTTTAATAAATGAGAGGGGCCAGAGAGATTCTACATAAGGTGCTCACTTTGCATACTGCTGACCAGGTTTGATCCCCAGCACCACCTCTGGTCCCCAAAGCACTGCCAAGAGTGACCCCTGAGTGCAGGCCCAGGAGTAAGCCCTGAGCACAGCCAAAAACCAAAACATAAAGAAAAAAATTTAAGTAGTAGGTCAAAAAGATAGTACAGCAGGGAGGGCTCTTGCCTTTCATGTCCTCAATCTGGGTTTGATCCCATATGGTCCCCTCGATTGCTGCCATGAGCAGAGTCAGGAGTAAGCTCTGAGCACTGCTGGATGTGGCCCCAAAACTCTGTGGAGTTGCTCTCTAGCCACAGGGGTCCACTCTGGGGTCTGCTAGGGTCTGATAAATCCACTGATGTTTAGGCTCTGAGCCATCAAAGGGAACACCTCAAAATAAAATCAGCCAAGGGGCAAGCAGAGTGGGGAGCAGAGAGCAGTGATAGTCCCGACCACCACCACCCCAAGTTCCAGAAGGGACAGGCGTGTGTGCCCACGAGAACTGGCAGGGTCAGACCAGCTGAGAAGGAGCAGGACCACGCAAAGAGAATGGCTGGAGAGTCCCCAGACTCCCAGGATTGATTCATGGCTGGGGACAAGTCTCTGGTGGGACCCCTGAGCTCTCCACCCATCTCTCCCCACCAGGTTCATCAAGATTGGGGACAAGGAGGTGGAGTATCACCCCAATTTCCGCCTGATCCTGCACACCAAGTATTTCAACCCGCACTACAAGCCCGAGATGCAGGCTCAGTGCACCCTCATCAACTTCCTCGTCACCAGGGACGGGCTGGAGGACCAGCTCCTGGCTGCCGTGGTGGCCAAAGAGCGCCCCGACCTGGAGCAGCTGAAGGTGGGGGCCAGGCTGGTGCCACAGGGGAGGGGCAGGCTGGCACACGTGGGGGGGATCAGAGTGACATGGGGGACCAGACCTGACACAAGGGGCCAGCATGGCAGAGAGGCTTCACAGGGGTGAGGAGGCTACCAAGGACCAGCCTGGGTGCCAAAGCCTCCCTTGAAGTGTCCCAGACACATTCTTCTACGGTTCTTTCTGCCCTGTCCTCAGATCTCTGCAAAGTGATGATTTCAGGGGTTGTCATGTGGCTCCCGATGGAGCACCCCAGTTCCAACCCCATCCAATCAAAATGTGGCAGTGGCTGAGATGCCCCCTCCTGCACCTCACACACAGCCTCAGCTCTGTCTCACCTACACATCTAGGCACAGGCCTCCCGGGCCTCCTCTTTTTACCTTCATGGGGATCCCTGCTTCTGCTTATCATTGTGACCCCGAGGTGTGGGCAGGACCCAGCTTTACTGAATGTTCAATGCCACTGGCACTGTCCTCTCGCAGGCCAACCTGACCAAGTCTCAGAACGAGTTCAAGATCGTCCTCAAGGAACTGGAGGACTCGCTGCTGGCCCGGCTGTCGGCCGCATCGGGCAACTTCCTGGGAGACACGGCGCTGGTGGAGAATCTGGAGATCACCAAGCACACGGCCAGGGAGATCGAGGAGAAGGTGGGCAGTGCACAGCCGGGGTGGGGAGTGGGGTGGGCAGCCAGGCATGGGGGAGTCCACACATACATACACACTGCTGTCCGCTGAGATGCCCAGCATTGCCCCAAAGCAGCATCTCCCTGGCAACCTAGTGATCCCGCATCACTTGTCAGGTACAAGAGGCAAAAATCACAGAATTGAAAATCAACGAGGCTCGAGAGAACTACCGGCCGGCAGCTGAGCGGGCGTCCCTGCTCTACTTCATTCTCAATGATCTCAACAAGATCAACCCTATCTACCAGTTCTCGCTCAAGGTGCCACGGGGGCACAGAGCTGGGGGGACAGAGGCGGCAGGGGGCACCACCTCCATGCGCCATGCCCACCCACCCACCTGTCCAGGCCTTCAACGTGGTGTTCGAGAAGGCCATCCAGAGGACCCCCGCCTCAGATGACGTTCGGCAGCGCGTGGCGAGCCTCACGGACGAAATTACCTACTCCGTCTTCATGTACACGGCGCGTGGCCTCTTTGAGCGCGACAAGCTCATCTTCCTGGCTCAGGTGACGTTCCAGGTACAGCTGGACCCACCCGGGTGTTCAGGCCCGGCCTGCATCTTCCAGGATGTTAAGCAAGTGTGCATTGCTCATGGGGAGCATGGTGTGTGTGTTGAGGGGGTCCCCTTTAGTTGGCACCAAGGAAGCTCTGGGCCAGGAGAGAACTGAGAAGGCCTGGAAAGCAGAGCCCTGGGGATGCCCTGGATGGACCGAGATCTAATCCAGGGCCTCATGCTTACCAGGTTGGAGCGATTGTTTTTTTTTAGGCCACACCCGTTTGATGCTCAGGGGTTACTCCTAGCTAAGCGCTCAGAAATTGCCCCTGGCTTGGGGGGATGGAACCGCGGTCTCGATCTGTCCTTGACTAGCGCTTGCAAAGGCAGACACCTTACCCCTCTAGCGCCACCTCGCCGGCCCCAGGTCAGAGCAATTTTTATTCACTGATTTTTGCTCAGCTGAGCCCAAGAGTCCCTCCCAATGAGTTTCAACTATCTGGATTCACGAGTCACAACGAGTTTGGAGGAGATAGCGGTGCCTGGGCTATGGTGCCAGGGATTACCACACCACTCTGGCAGGGCTGCACTTGCACCCCAAGAATCAGAATAGGCTTTGAAGCACGTGGTTGTGCAGGTCCTTGGTACAGCACTGCCCGAAATCACCTGGGTGGTCTGGAAGCGGGCAGAGAGACTTGGGGGCAGGCCTCACTATGACGTACCACCTGGTATCTGGGGACACTCTGACACCTGACAAGGGCCCCTCCAGCAAGCGTCTGAAAAGGGTCCAGTTAGTACAGGGGATAAGGTGCTAGCCTTACACATGGCTGACCCAGGTTTTATCCCTGGCACCCCGATGTGGTTCTACCCTGGGCATCCCCTAGCCCGGCCCCCAAACAGAAAATGCTGAAGGGACAAGAGAGGCTGATGGAAGCAGCTGGTTGGTTGCTGAGTGCTAAGCGCCCACATCTGGCAGGTCTTGTCCATGAAGAAGGAGCTGAACCCCGTGGAGCTGGATTTTTTGCTGCGCTTCCCATTCAAGGCTGGGGTGCAGTCCCCTGTGGACTTCCTGCAGCACCAGGGCTGGGGCGGCATCAAGGTTGGTGCCCGGGGTGTGGGAGTGTCCTCAGGGTGCTGGGAAAAGCAGGTGTCCCAGACGCAGGACGGGGGACCCCTCAGAGCTCTGTAACCTGGTCCCAAGGACAGTTGTGAAGTTCCCACTCAAGCCCTTTATCTAGACACACGGGACCCTCCATACCCATTCCAGGAAGGTGCCCGGGTTCAAAGTCACCCCAAGTAAAGGGCCTTGGAGAAAAGTCCCAAGCCTTGTCCCCAGCAGACCCCGCTGGCTGAGCCTCCCCGAGGCTGTGAGCAGCTCCTGAGCCAGCGACAGACAGGCCCGGGGCTGCTCCTCCCTCGGCCAGGTTTAGGGGACGGGAGCCAGGTTTAGGGAGCCCCGCAGTGTGTCGCTTGGAACCCCGACTCCTCTTCCCACAGGCCCTGGCGGAGATGGACGAGTTCAAGAACCTGGACAGCGACATCGAGGGTTCGGCTAAGCGGTGGAAGAAGCTGGTGGAGTCGGAGGCACCGGAGAAGGAGATCTTCCCCAAGGAGTGGAAGAACAAGACGGCGCTGCAGAAGCTCTGCATGGTGCGCTGCATGAGGCCGGACCGCATGACCTACGCTGTCAAGTGAGGCCCAGCCGTGGGGCGTGGTCTGATGGGGTGGAACCAGCCAGGGGCGTGGTCTGATGGGGTGTGACAGTCTGGATGTGTTCTGATTGGGTAGAACTAACCAGGGGCGTGGCCTGACGGGTTGTGACAGCCTAGGTGTGTTCTGATGGGTAAAACTAGCCAGGGGCATGGCCTGATAAGGTGTGACAGCCTAGGTGTGTTCTGATTGGGTAGAACTAACCAGGGGCGTGGTCTGATGGGGTGTGACAGCCTGGGTGTGTTCTGATTGGGTAGAACTAGCTAGGGGCGTGGCCTGATGGGGTGTGACAGCCTAGGTGTGTTCTGATTGGGTAGAACTAGCCGGGGGCGTGGCCTGATGGGTGTGTGACAGCCTAGGTGTGTTCTGATGGGTAGACCTAGCCGGGGGCGTGGCCTGATGGGGTGTGACAGCCTAGGTGTGTTCTGATGGGTAGACCTAGCCGGGGGCGTGGCCTGATGGGGTGTGACAGCCTAGGTGTGTTCTGATTGGGTAAAACTAGCCAGGGGTGTGGCCTGATGGGATGTGACAGCCTAGGTGTGTTCTGATTGGGTAGGGCTAGCCAGGGGCCTGGTCTGATGGGACAGGGCCTGATGGAGTGGACAGAGCAAGTCGTGGTCTGGGGAGCAGAGCCAGATTGGGGCTCTGTTGGGGCAGGGCCTCCCAGGTGGGGCTGGATGGGGCGGGGCCGGCCTCTGGTCTCCCTGGGGTGGGGGTCCCTTTAATTCCAGTCCATACCCCCAAGGGCTGCTCACCTGGGACATGAGGGTCGCAGCCCCAGGCTTGCCTGCTGCCCCCCAATATTTCCCACATCCCCAGGAACTTCGTGGAGGAGAAGATGGGCAGCAAGTTCGTGGAGGGCCGCAGCGTGGAGTTCTCCAAGTCCTTCGAGGAGAGCAGCCCGTCCACCCCCATCTTCTTCATCCTCTCCCCGGGCGTGGACCCCCTCAAGGACGTGGAGGCGCTGGGTGAGTCCCATGAACCGACACCGCAGGCCCCGTCCCTCTGGGACTGAGCATTGCCCCCACAGCCCTGCTCAGCGCACGCACCCTGAGATCTGTACCCCAAGCCCTGGGACACGTGTGGGCGCCCACCAGGTATTATCCTCCTGCTGAAGGAGCAGCCTGGGCCCACCCTGAGGCCCCACCTGCTGCACTGTTCGGAGACCTAGAGAGGGGCCAGGTGAGAAGCACGGGGAGGCCCGTTCAGTGCAGTGGTCTGTAGCCCTTTATTGTTTGGTTGGTTTTGGTTTGGGGGGGTCACACTCAGCAGGGCTCAGGGGTTCCTCCTGGCTCTGTATTCGGGAATCACACCTGGCAGTGCTCGGAAGATCCTCTGGGATGCTGAGGATCAAACCCGAGGTGGCTGCATGCAAGGCAAATGCCCTCCCCACCGTGCTGAGCTCCGGCCTTGTGTGGCTTCAGTGGGTTCCTGTTTCCTTTGGGGTGCACATGCCCCAGACCTGACTCCACCAGGATATAAGGGCTGACTTGAAGGTTCCTGTATTTCCCCCAGTGAGGCTCAGGGAGCTGGCTCAGCATGGAGTTCAGGCTCTTCTCTGTTGTGTTGTTTGGTCCCCAAACAACACCTCCCCTTAAAAAAAAATAACTCGGGGGCCCGGAGAGATAGCACAGGGGAGTTTGCCTTGCAAGCAGCCAATCCAGGACCAAAGGTGTTTGGTTCGAATCCCGGTGTCCCATAGGGTCCCCTGTGCCTGCCAGGAGCTATTTCTGAGCAGACAGCCAGGAGTGACCCCTGAGCACTGCCGGGTGTGGCCCAAAAACCAAAAAATAAAAATAAATAAATAAATAACTCGGGGCTGGAGAGATATCATGGAGGTAAGACATTTGCCTTGCATGCAGAAGGTCGGTGGTTCGAATTCCGGCATCCCATATGGTCCCCTGAGCCTGCCAGGAGCGATTTCTGAGCGTAGAGCCAGGAGTAACCCCTGAGTGCTGCAGGGTGTGACCCAAAAAACAAAAAAAAACAAAAAACAAAAAAACCCTCAAGGGCCATTGGTGAGACACTGCTGCTCCGCAGGGAAGAAGCTGGGCTTCACCATCGACAACGGGAAGCTGCACAACGTGTCTCTGGGCCAGGGCCAGGAGGTGGTGGCCGAGAACGCCCTGGACGTGGCGGCCGAGCAAGGCCACTGGGTCATCCTGCAGGTTTGTTAGGGAGCTAGAGGGTGCCCTTTGCCTGGGGAGCTCGGGGTCTGGGGTCCCACAGAGATTGCAGTTGGGCATGGTCAGGTCACACAGGTGAACGCAAGTCTGATGAAGAAAGTGCCGCGCTGCCAGGGACACCCCCAAGGGAGGTGCTTTAAGGAGAGACAGTTCAGTGGATGAGGCTTTGCTTCGAATGTGACTATCCTGGGTTAGATCCCCAACACCCCAGTGTGATCCCCTAAGCCCCACCAGGAGTGACTCAGCAGAGCCAGGAGTCAGCCCTGTGTGATTCTGGGTGTGGCTCCAAAAGCAGAAAAACAAACAGCAGCAACAAAAAGCAAAATACTAGGGGACAGAGCAATAGCACAG
This sequence comes from Suncus etruscus, assembly GCF_024139225.1. Classification (NCBI taxonomy): domain Eukaryota; kingdom Metazoa; phylum Chordata; class Mammalia; order Eulipotyphla; family Soricidae; genus Suncus; species Suncus etruscus. The sequence goes on along the minus strand of NC_064848.1, from coordinate 206,274,876 downwards.
CAGGGAGACAGTCTGCCTTGCACACAGTCAACCCGGGTTTGATCCCTGGTGTCCCATATGGTCTCCAGAGCTTGCCTGGAGTGATTCTTAAGTGAAGAAACCCTGAACAGGGCTGGGTGGGGGGGAATCTGGAGTTGGGGAAAATGTTTTTTTCTGCATGCGAGTGCTCTGGGTTCCAGCCATTGAGGCCCTGCTGGGTGTGGATCAAAATCAAAGAAATAAAAACCAAGTCTGGGGCACTGAGAGCGACTCAGCAACCAGCACCTGTCTTGCAAGTGTGAGGCCCTGCCTTCCATCTCCAGCACCATAAAAAAATAAAATAAAAACACAAACTCGGGCCAGAGAGATAACACAGCCGTAAGGCCTGCACAGACAGACCCAGGTTCAATGCTTGGCATCCCATATGGTCCCCAAGTCTGCCAGGGGCGATTTCTAAGCACAGAGCCAGGAGTAATTCCTGAGCACCGCTGGGTATGGCCCAAAAACAAACAATGAAGGAAAAAACATCACAAACTCTGGATGTGTAAAAGCCCCCTGGTGCCACCCAAGAGTTGCTGTGACCTGTCCAGTGTCCCATCCCCACAGCCCCTCAGGCCTGCCTCGTCCCCACACCTCCTCAGCTGACATCAGTCGGGCCTCACCAGCTGCAGCAGATGGTACTGTGGGCATTGATCCTCGCTGAGGGCAGAACTCCAGCCTGAGATTTTGGGAGGGCTGCTTGAGCTGAGCTCACTGGGGCAGGTTCGCCCCCAACTACCCCCATCCCCAGGACTGGCTGCTTGCTTTGCAGCAAGTAGTTGTGGAGGGCGAAGGGAGGCATCAGGAGGTGGCCCTGAGCCCACATTCTACCGCAGAACATCCATCTGGTGGCACGCTGGCTCAGCACCCTGGACAAGAAGGTGGAGCGCTACAGCACCGGCAGCCACCAGGACTACCGCGTGTTCATCAGCGCGGAGCCGGCGCCCAGCCCTGAGTCCCACATCATCCCTCAGGGCATCCTGGAGAACGCCATCAAGATCACCAACGAGCCGCCCACGGGCATGTATGCCAACCTGCACAAGGCGCTGGACCTCTTCACGCAGGTGGGTCTGGAGCGGGCAGGTCCCCAAATACACCCCCTGCATCCCAGCACCCCCAAACAGCCAAGCCAGGCATCTGTCTATCCTCTCATGCATCAGCTGTCTGTGCTAGAACCTTCCATGCATACTTGCTCTCTCCAAAGCCTGCACAAGCCTCGGCCGATCACCCCGACTCAGGCCAGCGTGTGTTGTGTTCTGCAGACAGGAAGCAGAACTGAACTGAACCCTGAGCAAGGTTGGGAGTCACCCCTGCTGGGGAGTCCCAAATCTTCATCAGAAAATTCCACACAGGGGGAAGATGGAGCAATAGCACAGCGGTAGGGTGTTTGCTTTACACATGGCCGACCCGGGACAGACCCAGGTTCGATCCTCGGCATCCCATATGGTCCCTCAAGCCAGGAGCAATTTCTGAGCACAGAGCCAGGAGTAACCCGAGAGCTGTCGGGTATGGCTCCCTCAAACACACACACACACACACACACACACACACACACACACACACACACACACACACACGGGCAAGAGCAATAGTACAGCAGGAGGGCGTTTGCCTTCACACAGCCAATCGGATTCAAACCCCAACATCCCCTATAAAGTCCCTTGAACATGCCAGGAGTGATTCCTGAGTGCAGAACCAGGAAGAACCCCTGAACACTGCTGTGTGTCCCCAAAATATTTATACACCATACACACCCACACAAGTACCAGAGCAACCACTCACTGCTCCCCAGCCAAAGTGCATTTATTTTTTGTTTTTTGGGGGAAGTCTTTTGAGCAGCGCTCAGGAGCCTCAGCCGTGAGTGCTTTGTGGGCCTGACACCTCACTGCTCAGACTTGGGGACGTGGCGCTGGAGCCCCGGGCAGGCCTGGAGCATGTCGAGGCCTTTGTGTGCCTCGTGCCAAGTGTGTGATGTGCGAGTGGGATCCACCCTGCCCGGCCTGCCTGCCTCACCCCGGCCCCTGCACCCCGCAGGACACCCTGGAGATGTGCTCTAAGGAGCTGGAGTTCAAGTGCATCCTCTTCGCCTTGTGCTACTTCCATGCCGTGGTGGCCGAGAGACGCAAGTTCGGGGCACAGGGCTGGAACAGGTCGTACCCCTTCAACAACGGAGACCTCACCATCTCCATCAACGTGCTTTACAACTACCTGGAGGCCAACCCCAAGGTGGAGTGAAGGCTCTGCCCCACCTCCTGCCTTGCCACCCCCAGCTGGGTCTCCCTGTCTGTCCCTCAGCCATCTTGCCCCCAGGAAGGTGCCCCCCAGTGGAAGCTGGGGCTGGGGCTGGCCTTGGCCAAACGCAGGGTCTGGAGCCATATTGGGGTTCGTGGAGGGGGGCAAGACTGAGCTACTCCAGCAGAGACAGTCACTGAAACCGTCCTGAACATGCACCCCCATACCAGCCAGACCAGTGCTTGCCAGCAACATATAGCTCTCATGCCTTGGGACAGGCAAGGAGGGACATTAGAGGCCACAGGCGGCCAGTTAGGGCTCTGACAACGCACCACAGGCATGAAGGGGACCCAGGCAGGAGGCAAAATGTCACAGCTACTCTTGGGGGCAGAGCCTGAGACCTACAGTAGGCTGCAGGGCTGAGTCCCACCAGCTGGGCAACCCTGCAGCTCTTCTTGTGGGTGGCGGAACCACACTTAAGCGACTCTGGGACCCTCTGAGATGGGTGAGAGGAGTCATGCAGAGGATCAGGCTGCAGGCTTGTGGTGCCCAAGAGACCAGCAGAGGTCATCTAGGCCACCACAGCGGGCTGAGCTTTTGCTGTGGCCGTGGGCCGGGAAGGGGTTGATGGGAGACTGGGAGGCTGTGCAGACAAGGCCTGGGGACAAGCCAGGCGTGGATCCGTCGGGGAGGGAGGAAGCAGCGGGACCCCAGTTCCATCCTGACGCCACACGTGGCCTTCGTACACAGGTGCCCTGGGATGACCTCCGCTACTTGTTCGGGGAGATCATGTACGGGGGTCACATCACAGACGACTGGGATCGGCGCCTCTGCAGGACCTACCTGCTGGAGTTCGTGCGGCCTGAGATGCTGGAGGGCGAGGTCATGCTGGCGCCCGGCTTCCACATCCCCCCAAACCTGGACTATAAGGTCCTGGCGGGGAGGGGGCAGCAAGAAGGGAAGGGAAATGGGTGCAGGGGTGGGAAGGGAGACGGGGAGGATACGGGGAGAGTTTCTTGCTCTGAGAACGTGGGGCCTGGTCTGACCACTCTGTGCCCTTTCCAGGGCTACCATGAGTATGTCGACGAGAGCCTGCCTCCCGAGAGCCCCTATCTGTACGGCCTGCACCCCAACGCTGAGATCGGCTTCCTGACGGTCACCTCAGACAAGCTCTTCCGCACAGTCCTGGAGATGCAGCCCAAAGAAAGTGACGCAGGCGGGGGCACAGGGGTGTCCCGGGAGGAGAAGGCAGGTTCCGCCCCGCCACACCCCGATGTCTCTTCAGACAGGCTATAGCACAGAAGCCCTCGGGAGCTGGGGATGTTCCAGCAGCTCGGAACCCTTGGCACTTTTAATTCTGGAATGTTCTGGGATGTCTTCTGAAATCTGAAAGGATGTTCTTCAGGACTTCAAGACAGGGCTCAGGGGGTCCAGGTTCCGTGCCAGCACCATGGTGCCCCCCAAGTGTGTAGCTGGGCCTTGGCCCTTAGTACTGCCTGGAGTCAGCCCAAACAAAAGCATCATCAGTGAAGCTGGGGCTTCCTAGGAAAAGGCCAGAAGGCCTGGGTTTTGGGGTGAACCCCACGTGCTGCTGGGGGCCACAGAGCCCCTTCCCAGGGTGCTGAGGGGCCCAGGGCAGACCCGTAAACACGCAGGCCTCACAGACCCACGTGGGCTGTGCACTGGGTCCTGGCACACACATGCACATGCCCCTGAGCATGCCCGGCTGCCCCCCAGGTGAAGGCCGTGTTGGATGAAATCCTGGACAAGATCCCAGAGACGTTCAACATGGCTGAGATCATGGCCAAGGCGGCCGAAAAGACACCCTACGTGGTGGTGGCCTTCCAGGAGTGTGAGCGCATGAATGCCCTCACCAGTGAGCTGCGGCGCTCACTCAAAGAGCTCAGCCTGGGGCTCAAGGCAAGTCAGCCCCAGAAGGGGTGGGCGGGGGGGGGGGGGGGGAGGCGGGCTTGGGCATGATGGCTGAGCCCTTTTGTCCCCAGGGGGAGCTGACCATCACCACGGACATGGAGGACCTATCCACAGCACTCTTTTATGACACGGTACCTGAAACCTGGATGGCCCGGGCCTACCCATCCATGATGGGCCTGGCGGCCTGGTACGCTGACCTCCTGCTCCGTGTGAGGGTAAGGCTGGGTCCACGGAGCCTATGTGGAACACGTCCCTCCCCTCGCCTCAGCGGCCAGAACCCCAGGCACCATTGTGCCCGCTGGCCTGCCTCTGTGAGCCCTTGCATCCCTTGTGAGCAGCCAAGGCCAGGCCAGGATGTCGGCTCAACCCAGCTGTCCCTGCAGGAGCTGGAGGCCTGGACCACGGACTTCGTTCTGCCGACAGCCGTGTGGCTAGCGGGCTTCTTCAACCCACAGTCATTCCTCACGGCCATCATGCAGTCGATGGCCCGCAAGAACGAGTGGCCGCTGGACAAGATGTGCCTGTCTGTGGAGGTCACCAAGAAGAACCGGGAGGACATGACGGCACCGCCCCGGGAGGGCTCCTACGTCTACGGCCTCTTCATGGAAGGTGCGGGCAGCCCTGGCAGGGGTGCAGCTGTCCACATGCCTCTTGCTGCAGCAGAACCTCTCCCATGTTCCCTGCTCCGAGAAACCCAACCATGGGCACTGCTGCCCCAGGACCCCCACATCTTCCACACACATACACACACGCAGGCCGGCAGCCAGTCTCCACGTTTATTTGGAATCACAGGCAGGAAGCAGCAGCTGGGCAAGGGGCTGGGTGCCAACAGAACATGCTTAGTGGGGGCTGCCTGTGCCCCTGGGGAGCGGGCAACCCCCCTGCCAAGACACAGTGCAGTTGATTGTGGAGGTGGAGATACGGTGAGGGGTGGGCCTGGCACAGTCGACGGTCCCATGTGTCCCTCGAGTGGGTCCCTCGTGTCGCATCTAGTCCGGGTGCCTTGACCCTCGCTGTCCCCACAGGCGCTCGCTGGGACGTGCAGAGCGGCGTGATCGCGGAGGCACGACTGAAGGAGCTGACGCCTGCCGTGCCGGTCATCTTCATCCGGGCCATCCCTGTGGACCGCATGGACACCAAAAACATCTACGAGTGCCCCGTGTACAAGACACGCCTCCGCGGTCCCACCTATGTCTGGACCTTCAACCTCAAGACCAAAGAGAAGGCGGCCAAGTGGGTCCTGGCAGGGGTAGCGCTGTTGCTGCAAGTATAGGGCTGAGACCCAACCCCTGGAGGTGCTGATTAAAAGAGTTGAGCTCCCACTGCGTGTCCGACTCAAATGCCCGCACCCGACCCCTGCACTGGGAGCTCTGTGTTTGCAGGGCAAGTGGAGGAGAATTGTCACCAGCCTTGATCCAAATCTCATTCCCTGAGTCTAACTATCCAACACCCTAGGGTTGGTTGAGCCTCCTGGCTAGCGCCAAGACCTCTCCTGGCCACAAGAGGCCGCTGTGGCCTTTCGTGAGGACAGTCCCACCTCCTGTGCTCCCTCCCTGCCGGCGGCTGCTGAGTAGGTCCCAGGTGGGCAGCAGGAGGTGGGGGGAGGTACGTTCGCCCAAGCCATCGGGTACAGGGTGCTGGGTGCATCCTCCCAAATGTAGGAACCCACATGGCCCCTCCTGGGCTCCTCCAAGGGTCCCTCCAGCAGGACAAGGCAGTGCCTAGGCTGAGCGGGGCTTCCTGGCGAAGTGCCCAGGGCCATGTGGAGGCTGGCCCAAGGGAGGGTTCAGGGGCCCCGAGCGCTTGCCTGGACCCTGCAGGCCAGGCCGCATCACATAGCACCTTGAGGAAGGGAGAGTCCCACCACAGCTCCACAACTGGGGTGTGCCCAGAGCGGGTAAAGGGGCGTACCTAGGACTTCAGAAGAAGTTCTTGATGAGTGGCGTGACCAGCTTCACCCACAGCTTCACTTGCCGGCCAGGCTGCTCAAAGGTAGCAGCCGACACCAGCTCCGACCTCAGGTACAAGCGCTCCTGCTCCTGTGGGGAAATAGGCAACTGAGGCTGTGCCTCTGCAGTGCCCACGGGCAGGCAGGGCCCAAGGGATGGTGGTACAACAGTGGCAGCACCCAACGCCTGAAGGGAGGGCTGAGCAGGCACCACCAGCATAGGGTCTGAGGAGGGTACCCGAACAGGGATCCTGAGATCCTGAGACAGGGCCAGAAACCTGCCTGCCTCCCTCTGTACCCCAACACCTCCTGACTCGTCATTCCAGACCAGGTTGTGGAAGCGGGACACAGGCTGAACACCAAGGGCACAAGGACCCCTCAGACCCTGCCCCCTCACCCACCTGGTGCAGCTCCCGCTGCAGGGCGGGGCTCTCCGTGACAATGGCGATCTGGGCCTCCAGGTCCCGGTGAACCGACCTGTATCCAAAATTAGGAGAGCCAATCAGCGTGAGGCACGGCAGGCTGCTCCCCGGCATGTAGAGCCAGAGGCCTGCGGGAAAAGGAGAGGTGACAGGAAGTGAGGCATGGCCCGGCCCAAGCCAGCTCCCCTCACTGCCCCCTGCATCAGTGCCCGTTTCTGGCCTGACATACCAGCACTACCTGGGAAGGCCCTAGGGGGTACCTGTGTGTGACCCCAGAGCCCTCATGCCCAAGCCCCAGAGCTGTCTCCTGGAGGGTGGGCTATCCTCATGCTGCCCAGTCCTGAGGTTACCTGAGACCTGAGATGGGCCCTCCCCAACCACCCCTACAGCTGCACACACACCCCGGCTCCCCCTGCTCTGGCCTTTGCATTAGCCAGGGCAGGGAACAAGCTGCCAGCCTGGGGAACAGATCTCTTATGCGGCCGCAGAAGTTAGGCCCAGGGAGTCAGGTCCCCCATGCATCTGGCGGGCAGGTGGGAACTGTCTATTGGATGAGCCTGCAAGGACCCCATAGAGTGATTTTTGTGCCCCATCACAGTGGGCCCCATAGGGTCAAATAATGCCCTGCCCCGCAGTGCTGCCCTCTGGGTCTCTGGAGTTTTGTGGGGACCGGAGAGAAGCCTAGGAGCCAGCGTGGAAGTTCCCTGTCGGTGATCCCTAGCCCGTGCCCCACCACAGCCAGCCAGACCAGTTGCAGTGAACTGCCAGGGCAAGCCCTGGACTCAGATGGCTGCACCCAGAGTGGCTGTGGGCAGCTCCAGGGCACATTTCCTGCCCCAGCTACAGACAGGCCCCCAACAGGAGGCTAAGTGTCCAGGACCTGAACCCCCTGGCCATGTCCCTGGCAAGACCCCCCCATGGCCAAGATCCCCCAGTCCTTCATGAAAAGAACTATCTCAGGGGCTCAGGGGAAGAGCAAGCACCAGAGAGTGAGCACCGCTAAGTGTCAGCACCACTGGGGTCTCAGAGAGCACAGTGGGCAGGGCACCTGGATTCAATCCCTGGAACTGTACAGGATTCCTGGAGTGTGATCCCTGAGGAAGCTGGAGTGACAGCACAGCAGGGAGGGCATTTGCCTTGCACACAGCCAGCCTGGATTCAATCCCTGGCATCCAATAGGGTTACTAGAGATTGCCAGGATTGATTCCTGAACAGAGCCAGGACTAAAGCCTGAGCACTGCCAGTGTGGCCCCAAAAATAAGTCAAAAAAAGGAGGTAATCCCTGAACACCGGCAGGAGTGATCCCTGAGTACTGCCAACCAGCACCAATCACAAGCACCTCAGATATGTGAGCACAACCCAGCATGAGCACCGTAGCGAAGCATGTGGCCCCGAGGTGCACATGCCAACCCCACAGCCCAGTCATTGAGAAGTGACAGGCAGTGACAGGGAGGAGCAGCCACACCTGACGCTCAAGAGCAGGTGTGGGGCGTTTCATCCCATGTGTAAGGGGCTGCCCTTCCCATCCTCCGCCCATCCTTCCCCTTTTCCCCATGCTGACACCCCCAAGGGGCCTTGCAGCCCCAGCCTGCCTACTCAGAGGACACCATAGTCCTTGTACATGCAGGCGGTGCTCACTGCTCTGGTCAGCCCTGGGGCACCTGGGAAAACACCCAGCTGAGGGCTGCTGCCAGGGGCAGGGGTCGTGGCCATACCCGAATGGCACAGGGCACCGGGGCATTGGAGCAGCTCCCGCAGGCAGGAAGCAGGCAAGCACTCAGGCTCTCAGCACATGCTGGCCCTGTAGCAGGCGGCTCCATGTGGCTCGCCTGCCTTCCTGACAGCCGCCTGCAGCTGGTTTCCTGTCATCACAGCCCCCCAGCTGATGGGAGGGGTGGTATTTCCCGGCACCAGCATCTCCCCACCTGCTCCCGGGTTCTCAAGGCGGGCCCTGTGGGAGGGGTCTCCTAGGCCACACACAGGCCCCACGGAGGCCGCCAGGACTGTCCAGAGGCAGGTCTGGGCGAGAGCCCCTGCTGCGGGCCCAGGCCTGTCCTGAGGAGCTGGCACTGTGTGTGTGTGGGGGTGTCCAGGGCCCACGCACGCACATGACCTCCCACCTAGCAGACACTGTGGGAAGGAGGCCACCAGTCCTGGCAGGTCACAGCTCTGGGGTGAGCCCAGGGGACGCCCCTTGACACCCCATCACGTAGGCCCAGGGGTGAGGCCTCTGGGAAAAGGTGGAAGTTTCAGTTCCCGGCTGGGCAGGAAAATCAGCAGGCGCCCAGCCCACCTCCCTGGGGACACATGACCCCCAGGACTACCCAGCTCTCCCAAGGGACTGCTGGGGCTTTGGGAGCCTGGAAGGCAGCTCAGTGGGTAAGGCTTGCCTGCAACCACAGGTTCAGCTGGGCCTCACATTCTTCCTTCCTGCCAGTCTAGGAGAAAGGACACTCCCCTGGGATCCAGTGCTGGTGCAAAGGGGGGTCTGGGAGGGCCAGCACAAAAGCCAGAAGGCAACAGCACAAGATCAGAGCTCAAACCCACCCCAGCACCAGCGAGGGAAGCACAGCATGAGAGTGAGGAGCTGCAGTGCTCCTGTAAGTGATGGAAAATGGGCAATCTGGCTGCCTCACGTATCCCAACAGGCCTCCCACGCTTACCTTCTCCATACCCCAGAGGCACCAAGGGGGGAAATCAGGCACCAGTACAGAGAACCCAGAAGCAAGGCCCAATGAAGGGCGTATGTCCCCAACATGGAGGCCCAAGCTCGGGAAAGACTAAGGTGGTACCTAAGGTTGTGCTCGGGAAAGACCAGGTGTGAAAGGAAGGTCCTGAGAAGCAGAAACCACACGGCAGGCCGAGAGGGTGCAGGGGCCACTGCACAGGTGCAGGAGAGCACAGGGCACGGTACAGGTAAAAGTGCAGGGACACAGGTGGACAGGGACAGACACAGGTACAGAAACACAGGAACACACAGGTACAGCGCAGACAGTGGGCAGCGCTCCAGGCCCCATACCTTTGGCGTGGAAGGTCCAGCCCGGATGCTGGTACTCCTGCAGCTGAACACGGTCCTGCTGGCCCAGGCGGCACACGGCATGGTAGAACTGCCGCTCGATGTGCACATAGGCAGCTGGGATGGCGCCCGCCACGCCCTTGGCCCCGAAGAAGCCGTTCACCTCGGGAGAGGCCAGCAGGATGCGGTACTCGGCCCGAGTGCCCAGCACCAAGTCCATGTAAGCCTGGGTGAGGTTGAAGTAGCCGGTGGTGAGGCAGATGCGCGCCCCATGCTCCGCCACTGTCAGCAGGCTTGCGGTGACCAGCTCATCTGTACGGATGGCGAAGGGCCGCATCTGGATCAGCGGGTAGATCCACGTGTCCGGGCTGGGTCTCCGGTCGCCGTCGCCGGCCTCAGCCCCGTGGCACGTTTGCGCGTGCAGCTGCTGCTGGCGGGCACGGGCCGAGTGGATCACGCCCATCACCCGCTTATGTGCCGCCTCGCAGTACGCGGCCTGGTCACCTAGAGGGACAAGGGTTGGCTGAGCAGACAGCGAGTCCCCCTCCACACCAGGCGCCAGGAAAGGCCTCGCCTGCGGCACCCACACTCAAGCTCTCCCAGTCCTGCGGTATCCCTGGAACCACCGGACAGGAAGGCAGCTGGGGGGGGTGTGACTGAGGGGAGGCACGCACACCCCAACATGGCCAGGCCCTGAAGACACAGGCAAGTCTGACCACAAGCCGTGAGGGCTGGGCCAGGCCACATGCAAAAAAACTAGACAGTCCCTGGTACTACGCGGTTCCCTGAGCACAGTGGGTACGACTGAAAGACCAAAAGAAGAAAACATGAGCTGGGGCCAGGGAGACTGCAGCAGGAAGGGCGCTTGCCTTGCATGTGGCCCATTCAGGTTCCATCCCCAGCATCCTGTAGAGTCCCTGAGCCTGCCAAGAGGTACCCCTGAGCACTGCTGGGCCCAAACCCAAACAATAAAGACCATACGTAACATAGACACACACACACACACACACACACACACAAACACACACACATATACAACAATCAGAAACAGAGAGATACATACACAGAACACACACATGCACCGATGTACACATATACAATTCACAGACGCATATGCAGATATATACACAAGACACAACAAACACACATAGATTCACAAGACACACAACATAACACACTGATACACCTACAGAGAGACACACAACAGTAAAATGCATACAAGACACAACAGACACACACGTATACAAACAACACATACAACAAAGGTGCAAACATATACACAAAAACACCACAGACACACATATACAGACACACAACACAGGCTTGCGGCAGCGCGGGTGTACCTAGGTAGGGGTGCACCATGCCCTCCACCACCTGCACAGTGTCGTTGGCCTGCAACTGCAGGGACACGTCGCCCACAGCGCCCACCAGCTCCGAGAAGAAGTCGGCCACCTCAGGGCAGTCCCGCAGGAAGACATAGCGGTCCTGGCGGTTGGTGAAGTAGGAGTCGCTCAGGTTGGCCCTGGGGACGGACGGACAGATGGCAGCGGCGATCAGGGCCTGCAGGGTCAGGCAGGGCAAGGACCCCTGCCATGCCCGGCACCCCACTGAGGCCTCACCCACTGAGCACAAGGCTGCCGTCGAACACGTAGGCCTTGATATGCTGCAGCCCGATGGTCTCGTTGAAGCGTTCGGGGAGCAACAGCCGCAGCAGCCCGCGAAGATGTGGAGTGTGGAAGAGTGAGACCCGCACCCGGTCTGGGAAGCGTCGCAAGAGCGGAAGCAGCATTGTGCGAGAGTTCTTTCGCCCTGGGGAGACGGTCGGGATAGTCGAGGGGACAGTCAAGGGATTGTCAGGGAGAGACAATTGAGGACAGTCAGGAGGACAAGAGGGGGCAGCATCCTATGCAAGTTCTTCCTGGGGGGGGACATCCAGGAAGGGGTGAGTCAAGGAAGGGGAGCAGTCAGAGACAGTCGCAGCATGCCCGCCCCACCCTGCCAGTGCTGATCCCAACCCAGCCTCGCCCCAGAGACCCAGGAGGGGACAGGGGAGGAGCCGGCTAGGTGACAGCCCTGTCCCGCTGGATCCTGCTGCCCCCCAACCCCCCCCTCCCTGCACAGTGACCACAGCAGACCATGAAGCCCTATTAGCAGGAACTGGCTCAGGTACAACTGGTCCCCAGTGGCACACAAACTCCCGCCCACCCGCAGGCTCCAGGCCACATGTTAGGTCAGGACCACCAGAAAAGTCAGTTCTCGTGGCTTCTCTGGGCACAAGGAGCTAGGTGGGGAATCACCAACCTCTGGAGCCACGCGTGAAGTCCAGCAGGATGGAGACCTGCAGTTCCGGCGCCTGGAGCGACTTCTCCAGGGCATTCTCCAGACAGTCCACCTGCAGGGGCACCCAGGGTGAGACCCCAGCGTGACCCAGTCTCTCCTGAACCCCCAGCCCCTGAAGCCACTGGGCAGGGCCAAGCACCGCCTGCTCCGGCAACCCTGCACCTGCCACTGATCCTGGGTGCCACAGCTCCCAGGGTGCAGGGACACATCTATGGGGACCCGGGCACACCCGCCTGCAGACTCTTCCTGATGCGCCTGAAGCCTTAACACAGATGGACGTGGCAACACCACAGCCTGTAGAGCATGTCCTGGTGCTTGGACCAGAGAGTTCCTACACAGACACTTAGTGACCCCCAATGCTGCTGCTAGCAAGGCTGCACCTCCAAGTACCCCACTGTGGGTTGACAGGAAGGCCAGGCCCGTCAAAGGCAGGACCTGACCCCACACCGCCCCTGGTCCCTCTGGAGCAGCCCACATCCAACCCATATTAGGGTCAGAGACCACCTGGGTCTGAGCCTAAGCGTGAGCACGGGGACCGTGGAGTCACGGGCCAGGGCTGATATATGTCCAGTTGGAAGCGACTCTGAGGGCCTGGAAATGCAGACCTTATGTCTCCCCTTGTGCTCCAGACAGTCCTCAAGTTCTACCCAAGTGGATGCCAAAGCCGGGGTCAAAGAGAGAGCACAGCGGGGAGGACACTGGCCTTACACACAGCTGACCTGGGTTTGATCCTGATCCCCGGCACCACATAGGGTCCCGAGCACCACCAGGAACAATCCCTGAGCACAGAGTCAGCCCACGCACAGAGCCAGGAGTCAGCACAGAGCAAAGGCAGGGTGTGGTTCCAAAACCAAAAAGAAAATCTGAAAAGTGAAGACGTGCCAAACCCATTTATTAAGGACTCCCAGGGGGCGGGGAGGCTCACCAGCTCCTGCTCTAGGGGCCCCGTGCCCAGGTACAGCGACGCCATCACTATTCGCCTCTTGGCCACCTTGATCTGCCCCTGCAAGACAAGAGGCCAGTCAGTTAGAGGAGGCAAGTGTACTTGGTTTGGTGCTCGATCCAGGTGTGCCCTTGCCTCGAGGGTCCCCAAGAACTGAATCCTCCCCCTGAAAGCAAAACACCTGGGCCCAGGGCCTACCCGGCAACACTCTCTGACCCTAAAGCAGCAACACGGCTTTTCTGGCTGGGAGCCAGAAAACAGGAGCTAGAAGCCAGAAGTAGTGCTCCTGGGCCAGCAGTGTCTCAGGGGTGTAGCCCGTGCGGGAGGATTGGCACAGTTGGGAGGCGCTGGCCTGATTGGGCCATACACACCCCAAGGCAGCGGTGCAAGGCTGCGGTGCTGAGCACTGCTGGGTGTGGCCCACTCCCATTCCAGAAAAGGAGCACAGGAAGCAGGTGCTAGAAGGTGGCAGACTCAGGGACTCGCCTCAGGGCCAGGGAACGGCCGATGGCCCCTCAGCAAATGAAGCACGGCCCGCCATGTGTACATGTATGTGCATTGTGCACTTGCATGTGTGTGCAGGGGAAGGCGCACATGCTAAGCTGAGGGGGTGGGGTGCAGGCTGTGAGAAGTGTATGTTTCCTATGAATAAGCACAGGAGAGCCTGAGCAGCCAGGGAGCACAGAAGGACAGTCAAGGAGCACAGAGGGACAGACAGTATGGAAGCATGGCTATTAGGTACAAGGGCCCTTCACTCCCCTTCCCAGCTCCCGGAGCACAGTCCTTTCCTTCACCCCACGAGCCCGGGTCGAAGGGCACGCAGGTCTGGCCCCCTGGCAGGCACCTGTGTGCAGGCTTGGGCCCAAGCCCTCCAATCACGGAGTGACTCAGCATAGCACCGTATGCGTGTGTGTATGTTGTGTATGTGTGTGTGTGGGTGGAACAGCCCAGGGTGGTCTTCCTGGAAGCAAGTGTCCTCGAGGGCAGCAATGGCAGGACCAGGTGAAAGGGGGCCCTCCCTCGCTGCCCACAACAGCCCCCAGAGCAGCTGCAACAGACCCCAGAGAAGGAAGCCCTGGCACTGGGGTGAAAAAGGGTGTCCCAAGGCCCGGAGAGATAGCACAGCAGCGTTTGCCTTGCAAGCAGCCGGTCCAGGACCAAAGGTGGTTGGTTCGAATCCCGGTGTCCCAAATGGTCCCCCGTGCCTGCCAGGAGCTATTTCTGAGCAGACAGCCAGGAGGGACCCCTGAGCAACGCCGGGTGTGGCCCAAAAAAACCAAAAAAGAATAAAGAAAAAGGGTGTCCCAGGTTCGCAGCTTCCTGCTGTGCTCCATGAGCAGAGCATCAGTGTAAGTGCAGGCAGTGACGCCTCCACCCCACGGGGACATGGGAAGCACCCAGCGAAGGGGCACAGGGAGGGCGGGCACCATCCGCCTCCGCCCTCACCTCCGGCACACTGGGAACTCCCGAAGAAGCGTGTTCCAGCCAGAGAATCAACCGAGAACAGAACAAACAAGACCAGAGACCACGACCAGGGGCACTGGGCCAGCGGGCGGTACGGAGGTTGTGACGCACATGCATGTGCAAACATGTGCACGTGTGTAGACAGGTGAGCGTGTGCGCACATGTGTGCGTAACTCACTCACACATGCATACACATCCATGCAGATTCACACAGTCCATTCCCACGTGCAGATACACACACCAGCATCATGCCCAGGCAAACCCCCAGCTGTGCAAGTTTATAGACTCTTGGCACACTTGTGTGCAAATGCACACTCGTTTTTTCGTGCACACTCAAAACACACACTCAGGCACAGGCACACACATCCACATGTTCACAGGCACATGCCATGCTCACGCCACTGCACACCTCACACATGTGAACCATGAGCCACACACACACACACACACACACACACACACACGTGTTTCGGACAGGCTGCCACAAGGCACCACACACAGAACGGCAGGAAAGGAAAGGGGAGCAATGGGTGGACAGAGGCGTCAGGGCAGGTGTGTCTGCACGGACTCCTGCGAGCGGGGCTCAGCTCGACCCCGAGGCCCAGCCTCCCCAGTTCTGTGAGCTCCACGGCAAGACGGGTAATGGGCAGGATGACTTCACCCCCATTAGCAGCGCCTCCCAGATGAGCTGCGAGCTGCGGCATGAACGAACGCAGGGGAGGTGTTGAGAGGTAAAACCCCACAGGGCATCAGGAACCCCAGTTTCCCAGCGAGCAGCGAAGGCCCCCTAAGTGAGCTGGGTGTCCCAGGTCTGTCCCCTGGGTACTGGGAATCCGCTCGGAGATGCATCACTGTTTTTGTTTCTGAGCTACTCAGGAGTTACTCCTGGCTCTGTACTCGGGAATCAGGGGACCCTATGGGATGCCGAAGACTGAACCAAAGTCCTCCCCGCTGTGTTACTGCTCCCGCCCTATGTGTTTTCAAGCCATTTTCATGCCTGGACTGGAGAAGCCTGTTTCCTCCCAGATACTTGAGCAGAAGCTGCCCTGTATCTTGGGGTGTTGGGGTGGGGCCCAAGTCCACCACGGGCCCTTACTACCTTGCCTGCCTCTTGCCCCCCAGAAGGGCCCCTCACACACCCCCACTCACCTTCATGAGCTCAAAGAACTCAGCGGGGGAGGAGAGCACCTGAACGTTCGAGCTGGAGACGCTGAACTCGGGGACCAGGTTCCGGAGCCACTGGAAGTGATGCCCGGCCTCGGGGCACAGGCAGCAGGGCGGGAAGGTGACCTGAGGGACTGTAGGGGACAGCAGGGGTGACCTGGGCAGAGAGGAAAGAGAGGTTGCAGCCCCGCACAGTCAGAGTGCCTGTCTGGTGCTCTGTAGCACCAGATCAAACCCCAGATTCCAAATAAGCCCAACCCAGGGAAGTCACAGTGCCCCACGCAAGGCCCAAGCGTGACCCCTGCACATCCCACTGGACCCAGGGACATGCCTGTCTGAACACTGGGACGTGGGATAAAGCCGGTGCAGGAGAGGCCAAGAAGAGGGGCTTCGAGAGAGGCCAGCAGGCCCAGGAGGCCCTTTCCTGCGACCCCAGAGAAACGGCTGTTTCAGCCTCTCCTGCACTGGCCAGGCCTGAATCCCAGCCAAGAGCAGCAGGAGCCTGAAGCCCAGGAGAGGGCCAGGAGCACACCGCCTTCCCTACATGCACACCCACCGTCGAGGCCAGGACTCAGGCAGAACTTGGGGCTCTTAGGCGCCACGGGCTGTCTGGGCTGGGCCTGCACGAGAGCTGGGTTCACTGCCTCGGTTTCCCTGCTGTGTTCAGGCAAACCTTTGAGTCCAATCAGAAACCACCACGAGGCCATGGAGACAGTATTCAACCAGTACTGAGTGCAAGACCTGAAGCCTAGCCATTGGGGGAGCAGGATTGCCCCTTGGTGCAGTGTGTAGCCCAGGACTCTGTTTACCTACACCCAGAGAGGCAAAGAGGTAAGTCCTGGGCTGGAGCAATGGGGCAGGGGGCTGGGCATGGAGCAGAACAAGAGCACAGACATGGCAATCTGGCAATCGGTGGGGGCTCCACCTCCCTGCCCAGAGGTCATGCAGGTTGGTCCCACCTGCGCTGATAGTGGGTGGGTCAGCACAGGAGTTGAACCAATGGGCTTCAGGGACCCAGCCCGGAGCTTGCTGACGGGGGCCATGACGAAGGGGCTCCCAACAGGCCCCCTAGGGATGGCACAGGTGTGACAGCATCCTAGAGTGGGGTGCCAGCCAAAAATAGCAGGGGGTGAAGGCACTGGTCTTGCATACAGCCAGCCAACCTGGCTTCAATCCCAGGCACAGCCTATGGTCCCCCGAGCATCACTAGAAACAACTTTGAGCAGAGCCAGGAGTCGGAACTGAGCACAGCTGCTGTGACCCAGAACTCCCAAAACAGAACATGGGTTAAGATCTCTGACTACCACCCCAACCTACACCTCACCATATACCTTCACCTACACACACGTGTTCTCATACTCACATGCATGATATGTGTGTTCTCACATTCACTCTCTCAGGCTCTCAAACTCACACTTTTTTTTTTTTTTTTTTTGGCTTTTGGACCACACCCGGCGGTGCTCAGGGGTTACTCTTGGCTGTCTGCTCAGAAATAGCTCCTGGCAGGCACGGGGACCATATGGGACACTGGGATTCGAACCAACCACCTTTGGTCCTGGATCAGCTGCATGCAAGGCAAACGCCGCTGTGCTATCTCTCCGGGCCCTCAAACTCACACTCTTTTTTTTTTTCTTTTTTTTTTTTTTTGTGGTTTTTGGGTCACACCCGGCAGTGCTCAGGGGTTATTCCTGGCTCCAGGCTCAGAAATTGCTCCTGGCTGGCACGGGGGACCATATGGGACGCTGGGATTCGAACCGATGACCTCCTGCATGAAAGGCAAACGCCTTACCTCCATGCTATCTCTCCAGCCCCCAAACTCACACTCTTAACTCACACCCTCTCAGGGCCTCACAGGCACCTTAGCTCTCTCAGGAACCGCTCTCAGTCCACCTTCCCCTCACTTCTACCAGAACCCCTGGGAGGTTGCCCCCGTACCAGCTGGGACTCCTACGATCCCCCAGGTTTGGACCTGCTCCTAGGCCACCCTAGCAGGAGACCTGGGGATCACTAATGGGGATGGGGGTTCAGGAAATCAGAGCTTTCAGTACTGGAGACCTGCCCTGAGGGTGGAGGGCTCCTGCCCTGAATCCTACCCTTGCCCTCCTGACAGAATGGGGGATCTTGGCCTGAGCCCCCGACTGCCCTCCTGCTTGAAGGCCGGCAGGTTCTGAGAATCAGGCTGGGCAGCAGCGGGAAGTACCGGGCCTAATGGTACCAGCTCTACCCTATCCCCATGAGCACTGAAGGTGAAGAGCCCCCCAGACTGAAGGTGCACCCCTCCACTAAGAGGGGCCCAGGAGGGCCGCCCTGCCTGCCCAGAGTGAGGCGCCAGGTACATCCCAAGTGACAGGTTCTATGGGGAAAGGTCGGGTCCTACTGAGCCAGTACGACCGCCCCAGCCCTCTGGGGGAGATGGCAGTGGAGATGCCAGACAAGCTGTCTCAGGGGAACACAAGTGGGGAGGGCATGTGGGCCCCAAAACCTGAGACCAAAGGTGAGGCCTGTGGTGTAGACTGTGGGCAGCCGCGTCCCGTTGGGGGAAATGACGTAAAAGCTCTTCACAGAAGCCCAGTTTTGAGGTTGTGTCATTCTCAGACCACCACCACCCCCCCCCCGTCCCCTGCCCCCGCAGCCACGTCAGAGGGGCCCCCGAGAAGCGCCGAGTCACCTCGCTTCCCAGGAAGGGCCGAGAAGGGCCGTGCTAGCACTTCCTGTCAGAGGAGGCCCCCACAGCTCGCTGCTCCCCAGCTGGTTCTCCTCTGGCCTGACGGAGCACACGGACATGCTGCAGAGACAGGCTCAGAATGGTGCCCCACTCTCACCCGCAGCCCTACTCTGAGGACCCCCATCCCAGGCTCAATCTGATTGTTGAAGGGAGGGGGCATACAGCAATCCCAAAGCAGCGCCCAAGGATCCCAGCATATCCGGTGTCCCGCCCAGCCAAGGCCGGGCTTTTGCTGCCGCTGCCACCCAGACTCAGCGACTCTCAGGGGACTGAGGGGACCCACAAACCCACACTCAGCTCCACCACAGCAGCTGCCACCACACAACACCCCGACCTGGCCCCCACCCCGCCCCTCCTCCATCCCACCACACTCCTCACCTGGACACCCCCCCAAATGCAGACTAATGGTCTCGTCTCCCCCTTTCCCTGGCCTCAGCTACTCTGATCAACAGTCCTCATGCTCCCCCCAAAACACCGCCTGGGGCCTCATCCCACAGGCAGAATTTTCCCCTTCTCTCGCACTGTTCTGGAGTCTTAGCACCCAGAAGAGGGGGGGTCCATCTGTCTGCGGGGTCCCCACAGAGCAGAGGGTGGAAGTGGTCAGCAGTTCCACATCCCATACTGTCAGGGGGCATTTCTGGGGTGTCCCTCACAGAGGATCCCAGGAGGATGGGCCGCGCCAGCGGGCTGAGTCACCCGAGACAGGGCTGCTACACGGAACCATGATCAACGACCCAGCGATCAGGCTTACAAGAAACCGCCTCATTCTGGGAACGAGGAATTAGGAGCCGGCGAACAATGAGGGAAGAAACGAAAGCCAGAGGGGGTGACATGAGTCACCGCAAACTGCTGCTGCCACAGGACAGGAAAACCTGCACCCAGCATGAGGGTCCAAAACCGAGACTTCAGAGCACTGCCCCGGGGTCGGAGCGCTATGGCAGGGCCCTCTGGCTTCCATACACTCCTGGTAGTGTATTGCAGATTTTTTCATTTTGGGCCACACCCGGCAGTGCTCAGGGGTTACTCCTGGCTCTGCACTCAGAAATCACTCCTGGCGGGCTCTGGGACCAAATGGGATGCCAGGCATCAAACCCAAGTCAACTGCATGTAAGACAAATGACCTACTACTCACTGTGCTATCGTTCCAGCCAAGTGCTGTGGATTTAATCGAGTGTCTGATTTAACCACTGGTCAGAAAAAAGCAACTCTCAGCTGCATCAAGAAACATGGACCTGGGGCCGGAGAAATAGCATGGAAACAAGGCATTTGCTTGCATGCAGAAGGATGGTGGTTCGAATCCTGGCATCCCATATGGTCCCCCGAGCCTGCCAGGAGCAACTTCTGAGTGTAGAGCCAGGAGGAACCCCTGAGCGCTGCCGATGTGACCCCCAAAAACCAAGCAAACAAAAAAAAAGTAACACGGAGCTGAGGCCAGAGAAATAGCATGGAGGTAGGGCGTTTGCCTTGAATGAAGAAGGACAATGGTTTGAATCCCAGCATCCCATATGGTCCCTGAGTCTTCCAGGAGCGATCTCTGAGCATAGAGCATGGAGTATCCCCTGAGCGCTGCCGGGTGTGAGCCAAAAACCAAAAAAAAAAAAAAAACAAACACAGAGCTGGGTGAGGCCAAAGTGACAGGACGTTTGCCTTGCACACAACTGACTCAGGACAGACCTGGGTTCGATCCCCAGTGTCCCACATGGTCCTCCAAAGCAGGAGCAATTTCTGAGCAGAGCCAGGAGTAACCCCTCAGCATCACCAGGTGTGGCCCAAAAAACAAAAACAAAAATAAAACCCAAAATAATAATAATCACACTGCTGGCCCTCATCCACTGGGCGTTCAAAAGTCTTTTGTTTTTGTGGTTTGGGACCACACCCGGCTGTGCTCAGGGCTTACTCTTGGCTCTGCACTTAGGGATCAGTCCTGGCAAGCTTGGGGAGCCCTAGTGGATGCCAAGGATTGAATCTGGGTTGGCCACGTGCAAGACAAGCGCTCTCACCAATGTACTATCACTCCAGTTCCTCAAATGTCTTTTGTTTTGCATTTGGTGGGGGGAGGCAACCAGCAGTGTGCAGGACCCTTGCCGGTGAGTTGTGGCCTGCCACATGCAAGACAAGCACTCTACCTGTGGTACTCTCCTGGACTTCAATAATTAAAACCTTTTTGGGGGCTGGAGTGATAGCATGGAGGTAGGGCGTTTGCCTTGCGTGCAGAAGGACGGTGGTTTGAATTCCAGCATCCCACATGGTCCCCCGAGCCTGCCAGGAGCGATTTCTGAGCACAGAGCCAGGAGTAACCCCTGAGCACTGCTGGGTGTGACCCAAAAACCAAAAAAGTAAAAAATAATAATAAAAACCTTTTGTTCCGTTTCTGTTTTGAGCCACACCTGACTACACTCACACCTGACTCCTGGTGGAGATCGGGGCAGGGAAGCAGTATGTGATGCCCAAGATCAAAATCCAGTCAGCCGCATGCAAGAACAACCCTACCCACTCTGTTGTACAATCATAAGTCTCTTTTGAAAGAATGTACAGGGGTCAGAGAGATAAGACAGCAGGGAGGGTACTTGCCTTGCATGCGGCAGACCCAGGTTCGATCCCCTGCACCCCATGACACCCCAGCACATTCCTGAGAGCGGGGCCAGGAGTGAGTAACCCCTTTGTACAACAGGTGTGGGCACCCACAACTAAGATAAAATAATGTACAGCAGTCAGCGCCACATCCTTCGGTGATCAATCCCCGAGTCAAACAATGATTAACAGTAAAGGGTTTTCCCGGATAGTTTAAACCCAGAAGGGAAATGACCAAATCGCCGAAACATCTCATCCTTGAGGAAAAAAACCTTTCTCTGAAAACTCAACCACAGTTCTCGGAGGGCTGAATACCAGGATGGGCCTGAGATCACACTGAAGCCTTTAGGCTGGGAAGCACCGCTTAGGGGAACACACACCCACCCACCCATCCACCCAGCACAGCCACACCCCTCCCTGGGCTCCCAGCCACCAAGAAACTGAGTCTTTCTCAGCAGGCAGCTTCCAGGAGCGCGCCCACCGGCGCCCAAAGCCATCGCCAGCAAGTTCCCCTAAATTTCCGCAAGTGAATTCTTGCTGAATATCTTCCTCCGGAACAGCCCGGGAGGAAAGAAAGGAGCCCAGCCTCCTACCTCCAGTCGGTGCCCATGATGGGGTGGCAGGTGGGCGGGCACGTAAGGCAGGCAGCAGGGAGCTCCCCAAAAGCAGGCTGGGCCAGGCAGTAAAAGGCCCCGCAGCCGACTAGCGTGCTTTAGAGCTGGTTGCTTTTTTCTTTGAGCTCGAGATCTCTTTCTCTCTTTAAATAAGCTGCCTATTTGCACACTCCTCTTTGATACATATATATGTGTGTGTGTGATTTTTTTTTTAATATTTGCAATAGCAAACGTCCTGTTCTGGGCAAATGTTGACTCTGCCAACCCCGGGGCCTTGAGCAAACGGCTTCAAAGCCCACTTGAGCGGTGGCAGAGCACATCTGGAGGCTTTTCCTTTGAGAAGGGCGAAGGAGAGAGGGTTCGAGTGGTTTACTCGGGCCATCTGAGTGTCAGCAGCTGACTCAACACCCCGCGATTGCTCCATAGCCCCGCCGAGGGGGCCTCTAAGAGCCCCATGGCATGGGTGGGGGAGCCGGGCCAGGTCCCCGGGGGCCACCAGCAGGACCCCCGGCCTCGCCTGTTGGAGTGCAAGTCCAGGCCAGGACCGGGCCCCGAGACGTGGCCGCCGAGCCCCGCCCGCAGCAAATCGGGGCGAGCACTGGGCCCCGAAATCCGGCCGCGCACAGCCCACCCGCACCGGCCCCGGGTCCCTGCACCGGGGTGACGCCAGGGGGGCCCAAGACGGCCGACGGGCCGGATCGCGCCGCGCCGCTCCCCGGGCAGGTGAGGGGGACCCGGCCGCCCGGACCTGCCCGCCGCCCCGCTCACCTCCGGCGCCGGCGGTCCCGGTTCCGGCCCAGGCGGTCGGACAGGCGCCCCAGGAGCGCCGCCAGGCCCGGGCGGCCCGGCAGGAGGCCGAGCAGGCGCCTCCAGAACACCGGCCCCGCCGGCGCCGCCATGGAGACTCGCCACTTCCGCTTCCGGCGCGCAACAACTTTATTGAGCGCCGCGTGAGGACACCGGCCGGCGCGCGCAGCCAGCTGGCCGAGGCCACGCCCCCGTCCCGGTTGGACACGCCCACTTGATCGGAATGCCCCGCCCCTTTCTGGGAAGCCCCTCCCCGCGTGCGCGCTCATAGCCGTATGAGGCCACGCCCCCTGCTCGATGCCACGCCCTGTATCGATGAAGCTCCGCCCATATCCCGGGAGGCTCCGCCCACAATCCCCAATGCGCTCTAGGATGCTGAGCCGGCCTCCAGGGATGCTGAGACCCGCAGCGCTGCGCGCGGCTTCGTTAGGGCGTTCGGCCCCGCCGTCCCGCGTCCCTCCACCGTGCATGGGAGTTCATCCCCGAACCTGGAGGCCTTGCACGCCGGTCTCATCCACTCGCCAGCCCCGGGGCTGCTGCTCCGCCTTGCAACGACTGGTCCCGTTTGCTAGTCGCTCCTGTTTCCAGGAGTTTCTTGCAATTGGCCAGCCCGTGGGACGCCCGAGGACCACCCTGTGGCTGACCCCCTGGGAACACGCAGGTGGCTGGAGCTCCTCTGTGCCAAGGACACTCACTGCTTGTGGCTGATCTTACTTTATTTTGGCCTTTGGGTGTTCAGGGATTGCTCTTGGCGGGCTCCCCGGAGCCCTTGTGTGATTGATGCTGGAGATCTA
This sequence comes from Suncus etruscus, assembly GCF_024139225.1. NCBI lineage: Eukaryota > Metazoa > Chordata > Mammalia > Eulipotyphla > Soricidae > Suncus > Suncus etruscus. Next base: position 206,251,886 of record NC_064848.1, on the reverse strand, counting down.
ATCCAGGTGGACTGTATGCAGAGCACTCACTTGCCCCACTGTACCATCTCTCTGGCACAAATTTTTTTTGGGGGGTTGTTGGTTTTTGGGTCACACTTAGCAGCACTCAGGGGTTACTCCTGGCTCTGTACCCAGAAATCGCTCCTGGCAGGCTCAGGGGACCATATGGGATACCGGGATTTGAACCACCGACCTTCTGCATGCAAGGCAAATGCATTATTCCATGCCATCTCTCCAGCCCCCTGACTCCCTCTTTTGACTTAATTTAAAATTTGAAAATGAATAAGAAAAATAGTCTAGATAGTACACTAGCATACAGAGCACTTGCCTTGCACATGGCAATTTGCTTTCTCTCTCAGGCACCCCATATGGTTTCTTGAGCCTTGTCAGGAGTGATTCCTTGAGCTCAGAGCCAGGAGTAAGTCCTGAGCATAGCCAAGTGTAAAACCCCCCAAAATAATAAATTAAATAAATAGGAGAGAATCCAGAGCAATAGTACAGGAGGGGGGCTGGTGCAATAGCACAGCGGGGAGGGCATTTTGCCTTGCACATAACTGACCCAGGTTTAATCTCCTGCATCCCATATTGTCCCCAGAGCCTGCAAGGAACAATTTCTCAAGGCAGAGCCAGAAGTAATCCCTGAACACCACTGGGTGTGGCCCAAAAACAACAACAACAACAAAATGTTTACAAGAGGGCTGAGGTCTGGAGCCATAGTACAGTAACCCCTGAGTTTCACCTGGTGTGGCCCAAAAACAAACAAAAGAAATAATACAGCAGGGAAGGCATTTGCCTTGCACACAGTCAACATGGGTTTGGGAATGTTAGGGAACATTCCATATAGTTCACCAAGCCTGCCAAGAGTAATCCCTGAGTGTAGAGTCAGGATTAAGCCCTGAGCACCAAAGAGTGTTCAAAACAAACAAAAAAAGTAGGGGGCCAGAAAGATAAGACAAGGCATTTATTTACCTTGCAGGCAGAACCCAGATTCCATCTCTGTTACCTCATAGGGTCCCCAACCTCCAGAAGTGATCCCTGCAGAGACAGGAATAAGACCTGAGCACTGTCAGGTGTGACCCTGAAACCAAAAATATTCGTCAGAAAGGAGAATTTTGCAACATTTTGAGAGGCAAAGGCAATGTAACATGAAGTTCCTTGGCTACTCCAGAAAGGTTGAGAACTTGGATCCTGTAGATGCTGAGAGGACAGGGCAAGAGAGAGAGCACAGTGGAGAGGGCACTTGCCTTGCAGCTGACCTGTTTCAACCACAACATCCGGGATGGTCACCTGATCCCTGAGCACAGACCAAGAGCAAACTCTGGGCATCACTGAATATGGCACATCCTAATAAAACTCTAGAGAGAGGAGCCAGAGCGATAGCACAGCTGTAAGGCATTTGCCAACACAGAATGAACCCCGGTTCAAATCCTGGCATCCCATATGGTCCCCCAAGCCTGCAAGGAGCGACCTCTGAGCAAAGAGACAGGAGTAACCAGGTTCTGCCAGGTTAGACCCAACCCCTGCCAAAAAAAACTCTAGGGAGAATTTGTACTCTGATTTTTTCCCTGGAAGCCATTGTGAACTGCCAAGGTTAGGGACCCACTGGATCCAGAAAGAGCATAATGTGTTCACTTCTTCCACCAACGCAGCCTGAGGAAATCCATTACTCACTCTAGATGAGAAAGCCTGTCTCAGCAGCATGACAACCCCAGGTCAAACCCGTGAAAGCGATCAGCGGGGGTGGGGGGACTTGGTTAGATAAATAATGGTCCATCACTGTGTTGGTAAACCATGCATCAATAAAACATGACGGGAGAGAAACAAGCAGAATGACATTCTGCATAAAACCCAACTTTCTAAGAGAGAGAAGAGTTATGTTAATCTCGTGTTGCTAAAAATTGAAAAGAAAGGGCCAGGAGAGATAGCATGGAGGTAAGACATTTGCCTTGCATGCAGAAGGATGGTGGTTTGAATCCCAGCATCCCATATAGTCCCCCAAGCCTGCCAGGAACGATTTCTGAGCATAGAGCCAAGAGTAACCCCTAAGCACTGCCGGGTTTGACCCATAAAACAAAACAAAAAAAAAAATTGAAAAGAGGGCCGGGAAGGTGGCGCTAGAGGTAAGGTGTCTGCCTTGCAAGCGCAGTTCAATCCCCCGGTGTCCCATATGGTCCCCCCAAGCCAGGGGCGATTTCTGAGTGCATAGCCAGGAGTAACCCCTGAGCATCAAACAGGTGTGGCCCAAAAACCAAAAAAAAAAAAAAATTGAAAAGAAAGGGACTGGAATAATAGCACAGTGGGGAGGGTCAAAAACTAAAACAACGGGGCCGGAGAGATAGCATGGAGGTAAGGCGTTTGCCTTTCATGCAGAAGGTCATTGGTTCGAATCCCGGCGTCCCATATGGTCCCCCGTGCCTGCCAGGAGCAATTTCTGAGCATGGAGCCAGGAATAACTCCTGAGCACTGCCGGGTGTGACCCAAAAACCACAAAAAAACAACAACAAAAAAAAAACTAAACAACAACAACAACAACAGGGGCCAGAGAGATAGCAGGAGGTAGGGTGTTTGCCTTGCCTACAGAAGGATGGTGGTTCAAATCCCCGAATCCCATATGGTCCCCTGAGCCTGCCAGGGGTGATTTCTGAGTGTAGAGCCAGGAGGAACCCCTGAGCGCTGCCAGGTGTGACCTAAAAACTAAAACAACAACAACAACAGCGGAGAGGACATTTGCTTTACACATGGTCAAACAGGGTTCCATTTTCAGCATCCCATAGGGTCCCCTGAGCCTGCCAAGAGTGATTCCTGAGTGCAGAGCCAGGAGAAACCCCTGAGCACCGCACCGCCCCCCCCCCCCCCCCGTCAAATTTTTATTTCGTAGAAAGAAAGCCCATGGGACAGACTGGAAGGAAAGGCATTCAAATGTTCACACAGGCTTTGGGTGCTTTCAAGAATTTCCAAATTGTTTACAGTCAGTGAGGATTTCAGGCTGGTTCCCATTTCTCCTTTAAGCTCTGAGCAGCTCTGCAAACAGATGGGGAATGTGACCCGCTCTTCCGAGTTGGAGGGGGTGAATCACCGCATTTCCTAATTTCCAGTAACTAACACAGTTCCTCTTCTGCGCTTCGGGGCCTGGTTGCCTTGGGGAAACTGCACCGTGGTTTCAGACCTCTTCACCCCTGGGACTTCAGGAACCTCCTGCAAGAAGTTGGATGCACGCACGCCCCTCTGTGCTGAGTGTGCGCTGAGGAATTTCTGATGGGAAGCAAGTTGTGGTCCGTCACCCATGGCCCAACGGATCACCTGGTGAGCTCGCAGCAAGCCTGCACCCCATCTTCTGAGACCGCCCCGCCAATCAGGGCCTCTTGCCTACAAGTGGACCGTGTGAAACAGACCCACGGCCTGGGGTGAGGCAACCCCAAGAGCCCAAGGACACATGCATTCAAGGACAAGGCACAAGTTTCAAATCATGTTCTTCAAGGGGTTGAGCAACTGTGTCATGGTGACATCCTGACCACAGGGCTGGTTTCCAGGATGGGGTCAGGGGCTGGTTAGAGAGGAGGCTGGAGAGGGCGCTCTCCTCATAAAAAATGTGGGGTGACAGTTGCCTGGTTACACATAAACACACACACACACACACACACACACACACTGGTAGAGTACTGGAGTCCCATCCACCAGTCTGATCCTTCTTCTTGGGCCCCCCTTCCCCTGTACATGAAGACGTATGTCCTGGGACATCTGCAAATTTCCCCAACTGCCCACCACTGCCCACTTGTTCCTCTCTCCTTCCCAAACAGGAGGTGCTGGGGTTAGGGTGACATGGGGATGGTGATGGGCAACAAGTCTCTTCCCAAAAGGAAAAGGAAATTCATTCATTGCACGGGTCCTTGACGTCAAGGGGAGGTGGGCCGCTATTCCCGATGACAGGAAATCCTGAACCCAGGACTGTGTCTGCTTGTCCATGATTGTAAATCACAGCCCTGAAGTGAAAATCAGGCGGCTGCAGAGGGAGGGACTTGCATGCCCCCTATCACCACCTCCCGACTGCCTGGGGAAGCACAGGGCTGAGGGCAGGCTCAGAAAGAGCCAGCTATGGGGCCAGAGAGATAGCACAGCGGTAGGGCAGGGTGTTTACCTTGCGTACAGCGGCTTCAGGATAGATGGTGATTCGAAACCCGGCATCCTATATGGTCCCTAGAGCCTGCCAAAAGCAATTTCTGAGTGCAGAGGCAGGAAGTAACCCCTGAGTGCCACCAGGTGTGACCCCAAAATGAAAGAAAGAAAGAAAAGAAAGAAAGAAAGAAAGAAAGAAAGAAAGAAAGAAAGAAAGAAAGAAAGAAAGAAAGAAAGAAAGAAAGAAAGAAAGAAAGAAAGAAAGAAAGAAAGAAAGAAAGAAAGAAAGAAAGAAAGAAAGAAAAAGAGAAAGAAGGGGCCCGGAGAGATAGCACAGCGGCGTTTGCCTTGCAAGCAGCCGATCCAGGACCAAAGGTGGTTGGTTCGAATCCCGGTGTCCCATATGGTCCCCCGTGCCTGCCAGGAGCTATTTCTGAGCAGACAGCCAGGAGTAACCCCTGAGCACTGCCGGGTGTGGCCCAAAAACCAAAAAAAAAAAAAAAAAAAAAGAAAGGGAAAGAAAAGAAAGCTCTGATTCTCCAGCCTGGACAGTTGCCCTGAAAAGTGACCCTGGCCACCTGCTTCTTTTAGGGGGACACAGCTGAGCACGCAGGGTGGGAGTCAGCCTCTGCTCCTAGCACTACCTTTGCTTTTTTCTTTTTAGCCTCAGTGCTGGGATCAAACACAGGGCCTCGCATATGCCCACCAGAGGCCATCAAGGCTCTCCCTCAAGACCATCCTGTCCAAGCCCCCCCAGAAGCCCTTTTCCTTCTCTGACTTAGTAAGCAGAGGGCAGAGAGATGCAGCGTCTGACCCCAGCACCTGTGTATGGCCCAACACCCCCACCCTCCAGAGACCCACCTGAGCTGCATCTGGGCCGGGACATCATCTGCTCTGTCTCTGTGAGCTTCTTCTCTAGGGCCTCCTTCGGCCTCACAGCTTTGTGTGGGCTCATAATAGGTTAAAAGAGCAGCTCACAGACCCGCAGGCCAACCTTGACCTTCTAAACTGCCCACTCCAGAGGCCAGAGAGATAGCATAGTGGGGAGGGGACTTGCCTTGCACATAGCCAACCTGGATTCGATCCTCAGCATCCGATCGCGTCCCCCAATCACCAAGAGTGATTCTTTTTTGTTGTTTGTTTTTGGTTTTTGGTTTTTGGGCCACAACCACCAGCGCTCAGGGGTTACTCCTAGCTCTGAACTCAGAAATGGCTCCTGGCAGGCACAGGGACCATATGGGATGCTGGGATTTGAACCACCATCCATCTTGAATCATCTGTGTGCAAGGCAAACATCCTACTGCTGTGCTATCTCTCCGGTCCCACCAAGAGTGATTCCTGAGTGCAGAGCCAGGAGTAACCCCTGAGCACCATCAGGTGTGGCCCAGAAATAAAAACAAACAGACCTGCCCACACCAGCCTCGATTTGGAGCGAGTGTAACCTGATCCCAGAATCTCCTTCCCCTCAGCCCCAGTCTTTTCCTGTATTCATTTGGCCCCAGGTTCAGCCTCCTCCCACCCCCAAGATATCACTCTGATATTTTCCATGACTTGGTTGACATCCCTAAACTAAAGACTAGCCCACCCCAGTCTTCTCTGTTTTAGTGAGAGGAATGTTTTTGGCGCTCAGGGGTTACTCCTGTGTCTGAGCTCAGAAATCGCTCCTAGTAGGCTCGGGGAACCTTATGGGATGCTGAGGATTGAATCTGGGTCTGTCCAAGGTCGGCTGTGTGCAAGGCAAATGCCCTACCTCTGTGTTATCACTCTGGCACCACAGTGGGAGGATTTTTTTTTTTGAGGGGATACACTCAGTGGTACTCAGGGCTTACACCTAGCTCTGCCCTCAGGAATCACTCCTGGTGGTGCTGGGGAACCTTATGGGATGTGGGAGATTGATCCTGGTCAGCTGCATGCAAGGCAAACGCCATTCCCATTACGCTCTCTCTTCAGCCCCCAAATTCAACCTCTGACAAAGTCTCAGCCATCAGGACTGGTACACAAAGTTTGTCTTTGGCAGGTGCGGTGTGGGAGGAATCACTCCTGGCAGGCTCAGCGGCCCATGTGCAATGCCAGGAATCAAACCCAGGTCTACTGCGTGCCAGGCAAATGCTTTAATCCTTGTCTTCTCCCTCAAGCCCAAACAAAGCTTCTCTTTCCTTTCTTCTTTTTATTTGGGTTTTGGTTTTTGGGCCACACCCAACTGTGCTCAAAAATCACTGGCTTTGAGCTCAGATATCCTTCCTGGCAGGCTCAGGGAACCATATGGGATGCCAGAAATCGAACCCGGATCTGTCTCAGGTCTGCCACTAGCAAGGCAAATGCCCTACCGTTGTGCTATCATTTGGGTCCTCCTTTCTTATTTAATGTCATTTTCTTTTTGGTTTAAACCCGACAGCGCTCAGGGGTTACTCTATACTCAGAAATCACTCCTAGCAGGCTCGCTCGGGGGACCATATGGGATGCCGGGATTCAAACCACCATCCTTCTGCATGCAAGGCAAACACCCAACCTCCATGCTATCTCTCCGGCCCCATTTAAGGTCATTTTTGTTTGTTAGAGCCACATGCAACAATGCTCAGAGCTGACTACTGACTATCCTCAGGACTCATCCCTGGTAGGCTGGGCATGGTGGTGGTGGTGGGAACTTTATGGGGTGCTGGGTATCAAACCCAGGCCAGCCACAAGCAAGACAAATGCCCACTCTGCTGCTATAGCTCCAGTCCAGCAAAGGTTTGGGGGTTTTGTTTGGGCCATACCTGGCAATGCTCAGCAGTTTCATGCTTTGAAATTACTCCTGATGGTGCTCAGGGGACCCTATGGGATGCCTGGGAACCCAGGTTGGCTGCATGCAAGGCAAATGCTTCCCTGCTGTGTTTTCACTCCGGCCCAGCGAGATTTTTTAAAAGGTCCTACTTACTAGCAAATAGCTTGGGGGGCAGAGAGGACCCAGCAACTACTCCCTGAGTTACAACAGGGACACACACAGCTCCGTGCTTTGGCCCAGCAGTACTGGGCATCACTAGGGCACACTCAGAGGTGCTTAGGGGTCCCACACGGCCCAAATTCAGGGCCTTGTGCTTGTGTGGCATGAGTCCCTGACCCCTGAGCTGTGCCCCTCATCCTGCATTGCCAACTACTTTATGCTCCATAGATCTGATGCAAGGAAACAGCTGGGCACAGCAGGGCCTGCTGGGGGAGAAGCAGATGGGGCGGGCACACACACATCCTTGCTCCTTGCCTCGGGAGGCCTCTGCCAAAGCACAGGCAGCAGGTCCATCAGCCCCACACCGCCCCCGCGTGCCCTGCGTGGTGGCATCCCAGGAAGGCCAGTGGTGCCCAATGCTGTGAAGCCAGGGAGAGGCGCGGGCAGGGCTGCTTCCCCTTTAAATCCTCAATGTCGAAAATCTTGTTGTCTGTCCGCAGAACAAAACACCTATTGCTCAATGGCTCCTCGCCCACAGAGGCTAGGGATAATCTGGCATTTCATCAGGCAGCCGCCAGAGCCCAATGTCTGGAAATGCCTCCTGGGCAGGGCAGGCGGGTTTGTCTTTGAGCCCGCAGAGAGATAAATGCATCGCTCAGTCCCAGGGCCAACGGCCTCTTGTGGCCTGGCCACTATCCTGTGACACCCCAGCATGGCGCCTCCACCCTCATGATCTGCACCCAGCAGTGTGGAGATGAGGCAGAAGCCAGTGAGATCCTGGGGAATCCTAGGTCCCCCAGGGAGTTGGAGGCGCCCTGGCTGAGCCCGCCACTTCTGCCGCCTTCTCCTGCCTCCCCAGGTCCGTCCCCAAGGCAGATGCTTAGGGATAGCCAGGGGCTGGTTTCAGGTCCCTGCTCAGGACAATCTTTGCTTGCTGTGAGAATGTGCTGGAAGTTGGCCAGGTGGGCACCTGGAGTTCCTGCAGTTTAGGGAAGATTCAGACTCACCCCTCTTCTCCACTGCTGGCCCAGAGAGAGCGCTCAGAAGGCTGTGGCTGCCATGGGAGTCTGGGCCTGAACTCTGGCATTCATGGGACAGGTTTGGGGTGCTGGTCAGCTGTAGAAGCCTATTTATTTTGTTTGTTTGCTTTGGGGCCACACCCAGCAGTGATCAGACCTCTGAGCACCCAGATATCCCTCCTGGCAAGACTGGCAGTGACTATCTAGGACTCCAGGGCTTAAACCCCATTCTCCTTGGCATCAGGCCCTACATGAGAGGCCTGTTTCGAGGTGATGACACCCTGACCCCCCCCCCAACAGATATATGTTTTTTGAAGTTTTTTTTTCCCCCAAGAAAGCTTGGCACACATGTTAACATGTGCCTGCCTGCACACTTTTCGGGTTCCTTTTGTCGCTCTCGACTTGTTTCTGGGGCTCAGTACCAACCCACCAACGCATCAGCCGCTATGTTGTCTGCCCGAGGCGCCTGGCGTGTCTGGCCTGCTGAGACGTCCGGGAAGCACTGGAGGCGAGTCCAGGAGGCTCCCACATCACCACAGGACCTTGTGACTGCAGAGCCTGGGGCCCAGCTGCTTGTCCCTATCTCACATGACCAGGTCAGGGCACCTTGCTGAGGGGGGACATAGAGGCTCCGGATTTCAAACATGAGGAAGAACAGGGAGGCGGAGGAGCACCAGAGGAGACAGTGATCCACTCGCTTCCCTGACTCAGTTCTCACCCGCCTGACAGTCATTTCCTCTGGGAATCCCCTTGTCCGGTGCCCCCAGAGCTCAGGTCTCCCCGGAATACGTTCTCACCCACTCCCAAGAGACTTCTCCTTCAGAAATCTCGGTGCTGCTGAAACAAACCAGCCCTAACCTTGGGAAAGCAGACCTTCTAGAAAGACCCAGAACTTTCCAGGCATTGGGGGTGGGGGCAATCCTGGAATCTCAGTGGCCACATCATCACTTCCCAGGCAGCCCTGCAGGAACTAGGATTCCGTGGGACACACCTGGCCTAGGGGTCTGCCCTGGTCAACGTCACGATGCAGGGGTAGGGGCAGAAGCCATAGGACAACGGGGAGTGCACTTGCGTGGTTGTCCTCAGCCAGCAGGTTTCAATTTCCTGATATCCCAGAGGGTCCCCTGAGCATCACCAGGACCCAGGATGTTGCAAGTTAACCCTTGATGGGGTTGACTGATGGAGAGATGGAGGATGAGGTCTTTCCCCTCAAGCTCGGAGCACGCGTCTGCCACCCTGTTCAGCTGCCGGTTCTGAGGTGAAGCGGCAGGTAAAAGGCTAACAGACAGTCAGGCTTGTGAAAATATCAGCTTTATTCGGAGGACAATACTGAAGCCCAAAGCCTCAGCATCAGTTCCAGCCAAAAGCCTTAGCCTTCCACAGACCCTTGCTTTTATGCCCCAGAATCAGGTACCACCCAATGGTGGGATCAGGTACCACCCAAGGGTGGGAACAGAATCAGGTACCACCCTAGGGTGGGAGCAGAATGCCGGTCACACCCCAGAGTAGGGCACAATCACCGATCAGGGTAGGGTCAGTAACATAATAATCCCATTGAAATGTTTACATACACAACACCAGGAATCATTCCTGAGAGAAGATCCAGGAAGAGTCCCTAACCCTTATCACTGAGTAAGACCCCTAAAACAAAAACAAACCAATAAACAAACACAACACAGAGACTCAGGATATCCTGGCAGGCTCCAGTATCCCCAGATGAGAAATGTTGGCGCTACCTATGGAGGGCAGAGAACCAGACTGTTCTTACTTAGCATTAGCATTTCACTTAGTATTTCACCTCTGCACCCCTGGGGGACCCCACCCACAACCCGCTCCCTCAGAACTCTACTCTACCTATGACTGACAGGCCCCTAAATTCTTTAGCAGACTGGATGTGTGACAAAACCCACATTATCAGCTTCAGCTGGGAGGGGGTTCAAAGACCACCCCCCAACATGTCAGCCTCCAGGGGGCAACTGGGAGGTGCTGGTGCAGCAACATTGAGCTGCTCAGGTAGTGGGGGAGAAATGAGTTGGCCCCTCACAAACCACCCGACCTTACCCCCATCACTGGTTCTCACCTGCTTTGTCCACCGTCTGGTTTCTTCCATGGACAGCACGACATGTAGACATGCGTGCGCTCATGCATACACCCACACATGTACGTCATATAAGTTATGCGTTCACCTACCCAAACATGGGCACACACTCGTTCACACATACAAGGGTGAGTTGCACGCATACATGTGGCATGGCATGATCCTGTGTACACAGGCACACATGGATTAATGCAGACTTCACATTCATGCATACGTGATGGCACCTTCTTACATGTACACGCCTACGCACACGCATGGACACACACACGCACACTCCCTCCAGATCCTGGGTTCAGCAAGGACATCTGAACCTAGGACAGCCCCCCCCCAGCTAGCTCTTCACCCCTCCTCAGGGTGACCCTTCTGTGACCTCTCAGCTCCAAATGGGTACCCCCATTTGCACCAGGCCAGACTCCACCTCCCAGAAGTGCCTGGTATCTGCTCCTCCCAGCGTGGCTGGACAAACTGGGGCTTAGAGAGGCTCTCTGTCCTGGACAGACAGTTGGATGAATGCACAGACAGAGCTGGGGTTGCTGATTGAGAGTCAGGGCAGACAATGGGCTACAAGCTAACCCCCAGCCCCTCCCCATGCCCTGCTCTGATGCCCAGCTGTCCCTGGGGTAAAGGCGGGTTCCTGGAACAGACTGGGAAGATCCCCTCTCGCTTTCCCTTCTGCACTCCACACACTTCATTCATAGTCCCTGCATCTTCTAGAGTCACTTCCCCCTTGTCTAAGCCCCCCTCCCCAAGTCCCTCTGTGGGCAGCAGTGGGCTGGGCCCCAGCCCCCCGCCCCCAGGGTTTAGCGGGAAGAAGGAATGTGAGAAGGCGGTGGGTAAGTTTTCTTTCCCCTCCCTTCTGCACTTTTTCTGGGAAATGCCAGAGGCCAGTGGCCTGGAATGTCAGTCTTGAAAGGATAGGACGGGGACAGGGACGCCTCCACCACTGCAGACACCCGAGCCAGGAACCTTTTCATTAGCGGCCGCTCCTCCCGTTGGGACAAAGGCCACCGGCATTCCAGCGGAGAGTGTGGCCGGCCATCAGCCATCAGCCACGGCCATCATCACTCTCATCATCATCTTCTTCAGCTCTTGCCCTGGGAATTGTCTAACGTCAGAAAGAGGAGCCTGGAGCGATAGTCCAGCGGGAAGGGCATTTACTTTGGTTTTTTTTTTTTTTTTTTTTTTGGTTTTTGGGCCACACCCTGTGACGCTCAGGGGTTACTCCTGGCTATGCGCTCAGAAGTTGCTCCTGGCTTCTTAGGGGACCATATGGGACACCGGGGGATCGAACCGCGGTCCGTCCTAGGCTAGCGCAGGCAAGGCAGGCACCTTACCTCCAGCGCCACCGCCCGGCCCCGAGGGGCATTTACTTTGGATGAGGCAGACATGGGTTCAATCCCCAGCATCCAATAGGGTCCCCCTCCCCCACCTGCTTGAAGTAAGCCCTGAGTGCTGCTGGGTGTAACCCGAAAAACAAACAAAAAAGCCAGCCAAAAGAGATGCTCCATCCTCCAACCTTTGCCCCTGCCTCTGCCCCACCAGATCATCGGTGACCACCTCGCCAGGGGGCCCATGGGCAAGGGCACAGCTGGCCGTGGCTGGGTCTGGCAGCATCTTCCGGAATTGAGCCTGCAAGAAGGGATGCAGAGAAGGAAGGGGCCACACTGGGAGTAGCATAGTGCTGGAGGGAGGAATCAGCTTTTAGCTGGGAGTCCATGGGGGGGCCTGGGGCTCCATCTAAATAGCTCTGAGGTGCATTAGGCTGCCAATGAGGCTGATAGACAATGATCAGCCTCCATGATGCCCCACTAGGCCTGCAGAGGCAAAGGACCAGGAGTGCGGGGGGTGGGGGGTAAGAACCATGGAGAACCTTATTTCCCCTATCTACTCCCCCGTCACACCATAACTTCCTGCTCTGTGGAGTGCTGGGGTGGGAGGCGCCGGAGCTCCCATGGGTGAGGTATGGGGAAGAAACATGGGTGTCTGTCCCCATGAGTAAAGGGGACACTGAAACCATGGGGCTCCCCCGGGAACCGGATGACTGGGTCTTCTCAGTCTGAGCAATAATCTGCTTGGAACCGGAATTCCCAAAGCAGAACCCAGGAAAAGAGATGGGGGAGGACACAGGGGAAGGGGCTTCTCCCCTCTGCTGCCCCCACCTCAAATAAGCCCCTTGAGGTTCTGGAAGTGTCCCCCAGGAAAGGGGCCAGGGCCCTGTGGTTCCTTCGTAGGGGATGGGCAAGGCCTCAGTCTAGCCACAAGCCAGGCCTGGTCTCCACACACCCCCACCCTGCCAGGGCTGCTGTGGGAGGAAACCCCCCTGGGGTCTCTGGGAGGATGAAACCCAGTAAGCCCGCACTGCCCTGATTTTAGAGTTCTGGGCCCTGAAGGGAATGGAGCAAAAGCAAGGTGAGGAGGACTCTTGCCTTGCATATGGCTGACCTGGGTTCGACCCCTAGAATCCCACATGGTCTCCTGAGCACAGTCAGGAGTGATTCCTGAGTGCAGAGCCAGGAGTCAGCCCATAACAATGCCCCAAACATACAAACATACATATATAAAAAAACAAAACTTCTCATAGTACATTCTGTTTATTTGGTTTGGCTTTTGGGGGGGGGGCACACCCAGCAATGCTCAGGGCTTACTCCTGACTGTGCTCAGGAATCACTCCAGGTGTTCTCCGGGAACCTTATGGGATGCCCGGTATCAAACCCGGGTCAGCCAGGTGCAAGGAAAACACCCTCCCACTGTGCTATTGCTCCAGCCCCTCAAAGCATATTCTGGGTTCTGGGTTCAAGGGAACAACAGGAAAGCAGAGGCGACATGAGTGCAGCAGGAGGGTGATGAGGGGCTGGAGTGACGGTAGAGCAGGAAGGCCTTGCCTTATAGCCAAGTGACCTGGTTAAAAAAAAAAAAATCCCTGGCACTGGGGCAAGAGCGAGAGAACAGAGGGGAGGGTGTTTGCCTTGCCAACTGGGTTTGATCCCCAGACATCCCATAGAGTGCCCCCCACAGCCTGCCAGGAGTGATTCCTGAGAACAGAGCCAGAGGTAACCCCTGGGCATCGCTGGGTGTGGCCCATTCAAAAAATTCCAGGCACTGCAGAGGGTCCCCTGAGCACTGCCAGGAATGGTTCCTGGGCACAGAACCAGGAGTAATCCCTGCACTTGTTGGGTGTGGCCCCAAACCAAAACCAGTAACGCCCAAAGGGGAGAGAAGCCAAGGCACTGTGGGGTGTCCCTGATGTGCGACTTTCTCCTGGTCACTTGGAGGAAGAGCCTGAAGTGGGGGAGCGAGTCCTTCTTGGGGAGTCCAGCCCCCTTCTCCAGCAGGGCCCCCCAGTTGCTGATGGGGACAGAGATTGGGCTCTCATGGTATCAGGAAAGTGAAGGAGGGGGCTAAGTTACACTTACTGGAGCTCTGCCACTAACGGTCATTCTAGGCCCATTTCCTCTGCCTATTCACCCCTGCAAAGAACCCCCTTTCCTGGGCTGTAGCCTCCCCAGGTCCTGGGTCTGTCCCCTGCTGATTCCTCTCTCACTGGGCCCTTGGCAACTCTGCCCCGGCAGGCTGCTGGCTGATGCGGGAGCCACGATGGAGGGTTTTGCTGAACCGATGAATGGAGCTGACGGGTGTCAGGAGCAATCGTTTACAAAGCACTTTCTCGTCCATTAACTCCAGGCTGTTCCTTGGGAGTCTTCCCTGTCGGCCACCGGCTCAGCCCAGAAGGAGCTGTGCAAGCCGCATTTTTCTAATAATCAATGGAGGAGCGAAAGAACTCAGGGGCCCAGACGGAAGGCTGGAACACAGACGTCATAGGCAGGAGGCTGGGGTTCAAGCTCAGGTGCCTCATGATGAGCCCCCCCCACACACACACACACACACACTTCCTAGCAAGCAGTTTTGGGAGGAAGAGGCCTCTGGATACTGAGCCTCTGAGCACCACAGCGGGGTGTGGCCCCCAGACTAAAAGGAAAACAAACAGTTGAGTTTAGGAAGACCCTTGGCCTGCAGGCACTGTGGGGTTTAGTCAACCTTAAATTTCTCCGCCTAGGGCAGGGGATGTGGCTCTCTATAAGCACATTCCTGGCCAGGCCATCACAGCCTGGGGTTTCCACTGGCATGTGTGTGACCCCCACCCTACCCTCACCCCTGTCCAGCATGTCCAGGCCCAGCATGAAGCTGCAAAGGCCTGAAGCCTGGGATGGCTCAGTTCCTGGCCAACTCTGAAGACTTCCTGTTTACTGGCTCCAGAGGGGGAGCTGGGTTTGGGAAGACAGATGGACGGATGGATGGATGGATGGACAGATGAACGGATGGCTCAAATGGCAAGAGCACTTTGCCCAGCATGGCCAGGAGGGATCCTCAAATACCAATCTAGGAGTTGCCCCTCACTCCAGCACCATAGTCTGTAGCCTTCAGTCCCATCATCCAAACAAAACCAGAACAAAACAGCCAAGTGGAGGAAACCACTTCCATTTTGTGTGACAATTGTGGAAATCTGGATCATGCCTGGCAGTGCTCAGGGCTTACTCCTGGCTCTGTGCTCGGGTCTCACACCTGGAAGACTCAGGGGGTCATATAAAACGGTAGGAATCAATGTGGGGGTCCCCTACCTTCTGTACTATTTCTCTGGCCCTCTTGTGGCACACTTGGATGTGGACAATCTTTTGTCCCCAAGGTTTGGATCACACCCGGCAGTGCTCAGGGCTTACTCCTGTCTGTCTTTAGGGTACCGTGTGGAATTCCAGAGATCGAACCTGGGTGGGCCGTGTGCGAGGCAAATGCCCTCCTAGCTGTGCTATAGCTCCGGCCCCATCATTCCTATTTCTTCAGATGAAACTGAGCCCCAAAAGGTGGGAGGGGGCCGTGTTCAAATCACACGTGGTCCCTGAGTCTGTGAAGAGGGGGTGGGCACAGATCTAGGTTGCCTCCACTAAGGGGGGGCTCTGCTCCCAGAAACAACGAGGACCTCCAACCCTCACTGTCCTGGGTGCATCCTGAAAAGGGGCATGTAGTTAGGTACCAGGTGACGGTGCTTAGGTCACTCCCATCTCAGGGGGACGGAGACCACCAAGTCAGAACTCGCAGGACCAAGAGAAAAAGCCTCATTGTTCCAGAGATGGGTTGAACAGGAGCGCCCCAACACCCCGATAGAGGCAAAGGCCGGGGTGCGTGTTGGCCGGGTGGGCCTCTGGAAGCGAACAGTTGAACAGAATTTCCTGGAAGCCCTTTTAGGCTGGGCGCTAGCGCAGTTTGATCCCCAAAGAGTCCCCCCAAGAGCGAGACACCCCCCTCTGCAGCAGCCCGCGTGCGTCCCTACGCCCTTGGGGGTTCGCGTCCCATCGCTGGCCAAGTGCGCTCCTCCTCCGAGACTCCGGGGTGCCCTCTGGCGGACAAGGACACGCGCGGGGTGTGGTCCCGCTTTGGGGAGGCCCGTCCCGCGCGCGCGGCCGAGCAGCACCTGGCCGGGCCGAACCGAGCCGCGCCGCCGGGACCCGCAGGTCAGGAGCTGCCATCGCTCGGGGCGGGCGGTCCGGGGTGTGTGTGTTCGGGGAACGGGGGTCCGGGTAGGAGGAGAAGCTGCGGGGAGCGAGCGCCGAGGGGGCCGGGCCGGGCTTGCCACGCAGGCACCCCGCGGGGTGTGCGCCTAGGGCGCACGAGAGGAGAGCGCGTCTCCCCAATCCGTGGCCACCCTAGGTCGGACTGGGTGACCGAGAGGGATCCCCAGCTCCCTGGGGGGGGGCAGGCCCGGGCCTCCTGGGCCTGGGGGTGTGGGAGAGTGGGTGGCCCTGGCAGGCCCGCACGGTGGCCAGGGGTGTCCCCGAGAACGCGAGGTCCGAGAAGCGCCGGCGCGGCCCCCACCGAGCCTCCCTCTCCCGCGCGCGCCGCCTCCTGGAAGTGCGGCTCCGGGGCGCGGCGTCCCCGCCCGCCTCTGCCCGAAAGCGGCTCTTCTTCGAAGGGGGGGAAAGTGTGAATGGGCCGCGGGGGGCGGAGCGCGCAGGGAGAGGCGGGGAGGGAGGGAGGGAGGGCGGGCGGCTGCCAGGAACGCGCCGCCGGGGCTGGCTCGGTGCCCAGCAGCTGCCGGGCCAGCCCCGAGCGGCGCTTTGTCTGGGCGCGCGGCGGTGGCGGTGGCGGCGGCCCGGGCCCCGGCCCCTCCAGCCCCGGCCCCTCCAGCCCCGGCCCGGCTCCGGCTCCCCGACTGCTCGCGGCCCGCCCTCGGCCTCGGCCTCGGCCCCTCCCCTGGCCGGCGCGTAGCCTTTCATGCCGCGAGTAGTGACTAAACATTACAAGAAAGGCTGCCGGGCTGTTCCAGGAATCGGGGGGCGGGGCGGGGCGCGCCGGCCGCCTATATACCCGCGAGCGGGGCCTTGGAGGCGGCACCGACTCGGATTCCTGGCGCGGCTGCTGCTGCTCCTGCTCCTGCTCCAGCCGCTCCTGCCACTCCGGCTCCCAGCCCGGGTCCGACTCCGACTCCGGCTCCGGCTCCCCCCGCAGCCCCTCTCCAAGCCGAGCCGGGGGGCGCAAGGCCGGGCGCCCCGCCGGAGCCCCAGGGCCACGCGAGCGAGCGAGCGCGCGCGCTCACCCCTTTGTGGGCCCGATCGCTCCCACATCTGGGCGCCACCGGGCCGGGCCGGGTTCCCTCCCGGAGGCGCAGCCCCAAGCAAGGCCCGAGAGTCCAGTTTGGAACCAGGTGAGGAAGGCAAGAAGGCAGCCAGCCAGCCGGCCGGCCGGGCCAGGGGCGCGCGCGCGCACGGGCGGCCGGTCCTGGGAGCTTTTCCCGGTTTCCCCTCCCTCCCTCCCTCCCTCCTCTCTTCTTCTCCTCCGTCTCCCCTCCCCTTCCCGGGTCATTCCCGGCAGGGAGCGCCCCGAAGTCGGGCGGGCGGGCGGGCGGGCGGACGGAAGCCGGAGATCCCGGGTTCCCGGAATGCCCAAGCTGGAGCCGTCGGGCTGCGCGCGTCTCCAACCCCCTCCCCGGCACCCACGGGGCCCCGGGACGGCCTGAGCGGCGCCCACGGCGTCCCTGGGGAACCCTGAGCTCGCTCTTCCCAGCCGGGCTGCGCTCCCGAGACCCAACTTCCGCGCCCCGACTTTCCCAGCCGGCCCCGGCTTCCCCTCCTAGGGCGCACGGGCGGTTGCGCACGGGTCCCCGGGTAGGGAACCGAGCCGGGGCGCGGTGGGTGCCGGTGCCGGTGCCGGTGCTGGTGGGAAGGTTCTCGGGAGGCCACGATCGAGGGGGGCCGTGCGCGCTGGTGGAAGCTGGAGGGTTCCTGGCACTCGCTCACTCACGCGCCTTCCTCCCCGCAGCCCCCCGGGATGCAGTAGCGGCCGCTGCGCGGAGGCCGCCGCCGAGCAGCTGCAGCCGCCGCCACCGGGCAGGCCCCGCGCTGGCTCCGTGCGCCATGGTCACCCACAGCAAGTTTCCCGCCGCCGGGATGAGCCGCCCCCTGGACGCCAGCCTGCGCCTCAAGACCTTCAGCTCCAAGAGCGAGTACCAGCTGGTGGTGAACGCCGTGCGCAAGCTGCAGGAGAGCGGCTTCTACTGGAGCGCGGTGACGGGCGGCGAGGCCAACCTGCTGCTGAGCGCCGAGCCGGCCGGCACCTTCCTCATCCGCGACAGCTCGGACCAGCGCCACTTCTTCACGCTCAGCGTCAAGACCCAGTCGGGCACCAAGAACCTGCGCATCCAGTGCGAGGGGGGCAGCTTCTCGCTGCAGAGCGACCCCCGCAGCACGCAGTCCGTGCCCCGCTTCGACTGCGTGCTCAAGCTGGTGCATCATTACATGCCGCCTCCGGGCGCGCCCGCTGCGGCCTCCGAGCCCCCCGAACCTTCCACATCCTCCTCCTCCTCTGCGGGGGCCGGGGCCGGGACCGAGGAGGAGCCGGAGCAGCCGCCTCCGGGGACGAACACCCAGCCCAGGAGGGCCTATTACATCTACTCGGGTGGGGAAAAGATCCCCCTGGTCTTGCGACGGCCGCTGTCCTCCAACGTGGCCACGCTCCAGCATCTCTGCAGGAAGACGGTCAACGGGCACCTGGGCGCCTACGAGAAGGTCACTCAGCTGCCCGGGCCCATCCGGGAGTTTCTGGACCAGTACGACGCCCCGCTCTAAGGAGCCCCGGCCCCTGGCGTGCCAGTGAAGAGGGGAGCACAGCCTCTCCGGGTGCCCTCGCACAAGAAATCCAGCAGGAAGCACAAGAATTCAGCATTCAGCAGGATGGTCGGTCCTGCGCTCTCTGGGCGAGCCAGGGAGGGGTCCTCCTGGAGGATGCGACCGCTGCCTCCCCGCCCCTCCAAGCCATCCTGGGCACCGCTGGAACCGCTGGGGGAGCTGCCGCCAGGTGGGGAGACCGAGGCAGGGTGGAACTCTGAGGTCTGCCAGGCTGCGGGGAATCTCCAAATGTCCCAGCGGAACTCTGTTTGCTCTTTGATTTGGTTTAAAACGATGCTTTAAACCCGAGCAGGCCTGAGGGGCCTGAGAAAGGGTGGAGAAGAGAGGGAGCCTGGGGAGACCCCAGGGAACGGCAGACTGGCCGAGGATGCGGCCAGGGGGACACTTCCAGGCCCCGTGAGAAGGGGCCCAGACGTCCCCCCCCAGCTTGAGCCTTACAGCTGGCGAATAACACCAAATCCACGCAGGCCCTTCCTCCGTTTTAAGGGGGAGTGGCACCGGGTTCGGGGGTGTCAGGCTGGTGGGTTGTCTCAGTTGCCCTCTGCTCTCTGCCCTTGTTACACCTCCCAGTGTCTGGGAGATGGGCGCAGAGGTGGGGACCCATCCGACCCCCCACAGGAGATGGGGTCCCACTTACAGCCTCATGGGAGGATTTTTGCCTTAAATGCTCCCTGTCTCGAGACAGGGGCCGGCACACAAGCCACGCACTCAGCCAATTAGTCCGTCTGTCCGTCCCATCGAGGTGTGTGTGTGAGGTTCTGGGGAAGGGGCAAGATCTGGTCTGCAGGAAAGCTGGGTCTGACCAGATGTGGCCCTCAGGCCATAGTCGGGTCCCCAGGTCCCCTCTCCACTCTCCTCTTATGAGGGGTTGTGGGTGCTGGCAGGGAGGTGTGGATACCCATCCCCTCCACTGCCCCCAGCCCATGTCAGTCCCAGAACTACGTTTGTGGGGCTACACCTGAGTTTCCTGCATCAGGTATGGGCTGCAGGAGGGGGGCAGAGCAGTATGCTGGGGTGGTCTTTATTTTCCTCTCATTTTGTTCAGTTTTGTTGTTCTTGTTTTGTAATGATGTTTACAATCTGCCTCAATCTCTGTCTTTTATAAAGATCTCCCTGCCTCCCACCACCACCCTATTCCTACCCTACCCGGAGCCTTCAGGGCTGTTGGGAGATGCTTGAAGTGAACAGAATACCCATCCAAGTCAGACTTTGCACATATTTATATTTATATTCAGAGACGTCTTTCTGTAATTTATAATAAAGAGCACTATTTTTTAATGAAAACCGCGGCTGGTGCCTTTTCCTCCCCTGCTTCCCCCCCAAACACACACCCGTTTCCTCTCTGGCACAAACACACACACACACACACACACACAGAGGCCTCAGGCAGCCTAGGCCCTCCCTCGACCTTGCCAGCATCTGTCACCCAGTCACCGACCAGAGGTAATTCCTGCCCCTCTGATTCAGGTCTGACCAGAATTATGCAAAGCAAGTACTACGGAGGAAGCCCTAGAGGCCTGGAGCACTTCTTGCCTGCAGTAAAGACTTTCTAAGGTGCTGCGCTGGCCTGAGGGGTGCCAGGAAGATGTCCCTCCAGGTTCTGGGCTGTGACCCCATGACCTTGGCTGGTTCCCAGTTCCCAGATGGGGTAGCCCCATCCCCACCTCACAACCTCTGCTCTCTCCAACCCTGCTCCATCTCCTTTCTGAGCAGTGAGGGGGCCCATTAGAGCCCTCCTATTGCCTGGTTCAGTCACCCAAGTCCCAGGTACCTGAGAGCCCCCTGTCTTCCCAGGAGTATCCTGAGTAGACAGTGCATGTGGGAAAATAGAAGACACTCTACAGTATCTAGAAGGGGGCTCAGTCTGATTGAGAGGCATTCAGGATCCATCTCTGGGATGGGGGCCAATTGGGGTCAGCACTGGGGAGCCCAGTACCTCTTTGCTTCCATAGGGATTGCTGGGGAAACTCCTGCATACACGTCCCCAGGGGTTCAGCACTGGGGTTCATGTCGAAGGGAACTGGTGGGTGCACATGCCTGCAGAAGTCCTGAGTGGCTCTTCTCCAGCCCGGCCCTTCAGCCCATGCCCTGCACCCACCTGCACCTGATTAGGTCACCCGTGCGCCAGACCAGAGAGTAAATAAACAGTTTTCTCTCCCCGTTCCAAGACTTTGGGGAAAAATACGCCACCATGACAAGGGGCCAGGCTGGGCACAAGGCCACTGAGTGGCCAGGGGATGTCAGGCCACTGGTGCCACTGGTGCCCTGCCCCTGCAGAGTCAGGCAAGAGGACAGAATTGTCTCCCAGTAGCAGAGCGTGGGAACTGACCGAACGTCAACTTGCCCTAGTCTGGGTCCCTGCACGGAGGCCACCAGCTTCCCAGTGGCCTGCTGAGAGGCATACAGGACAATCAGACAGAGGCTTCAATGAGTGCAGAGTCCTAGGCGCTCCAACCTCCTCCTAGACCTTTTTAGTTTGGTTATGTTTTTTTGGGTCACACTCGGCAGCGCTCAGAGGTTCCTCCTGGCTCTACGCTCAGAAATCACTCCTGGCAGGCATGAGGGACCATATGGGAGGCCGGGATTTGAACCACTGTCCTTCTGCATGAAGGCAAATGCCTTGCCTCCATGCTATATCTCCGGCCCCTCTCCTAGACCTTTCTGGGTCTCTCCATTGTAGGGGCTGGGCCTGCATTCTCCATGAACACCGCCCCCCCCACACACACACACAGCTTTGCAGACAAGGAAGCGGGTCCTGTAAGGAAGTACTTTTCCGGCACTGGCCCAGGACAGGCCCTAATGGGGTGACAGTCATGCAGGTCTCCCCAGGACCCCCTCCCACCCATTTGCAGAAACTATGCTAGGAAGGCAAATTCCCTGCCACCCCAGGACTTGGGGCTCCTGGTTCTAAGATTTTCTTTTCTTTCTTTTTTAATTTTTTTTGGTTTTTGGACCACACCTGGCAGCGCTCAGGGGTTACTCCTGGCTCTGAGCTCAGAAATCACTCCTGGCAGGCTTGGGGAACTATATGGAATGCCAGGAATTGAACCCGGGTCCACCCTGGGTCAGCCACATGCAGGGCAAAAGCCTGCTGTGCTATCTGGCTCCAAGATTCCAAAATTTTTGGTGAGTACTCCTGGAGCATCCCTGGGTTTGACAGGGATGACAGGCATGCTGGAAAGGAGGGGTCAGCGATTCTGAGCCCTATTATGAGTCTGGCACCAAAGAAACCACATGGGCTGGTCTGATGGTACTGCAGGAAGGGTAATTGCCTTGCGCAATTGGGTTCAGTCCCCAACAACCCAACACGATAGCCATATGGTCCCACAAGTAGCATCAGGAGTAATTCCTGAATAGAGTCAGCACTAACCCCTGAGCACTGCAAGAGGGAGGGAGGGAGGAAGGAAGGAAGGAAGGAAGGAAGGAAGGGAGGGAGGGAGGGAGGGAGGGAGGGAGGGAGGGAGGGAGAAAGAAAAGGAAAAAAGGAAAGAAGGGAGGGAGGGAAGGAGGGAGGGAGGGAGGGAGGGAGGGAAGGAAAGAGGAAGGAAAGAAGGGAGGGAAGGAAGGAAGGAGGGAAGGAAGGAAAGGAAGAAGGGAGGGAGGGAAGGAGGAAGGAAGGAAGGAAGGAAAGAAGGGAGGGAGGGAAGGGAGAGAGGGAGGGAAGGAAGGAAACAAGGGAGGGAAGGAAGGAAGGAAGGAAAGAAGGAAGGAAAGAAAGAAAGAATGGAGGGAGGGAAGGAAGGAAGGAAAGAAGGGAGGGAGGGAGAGAGGGAAGGAAGGAAGGAAGGAAGGAAGGAAGGAAGGAAGGAAGGAAGGAAGGAAGGAAGGAAAGAGAAAGAAGGGAGGGAGGAAGGAAGGAAGGAAGGAAGGAAGGAAGGAAGGAAGGAAGGAAGGAAGGAAAGAAGGAAGGAAGGAAGGAAGGAAGGAAGGAAGGAAGGAAGGAAGGAAGGAAGGAAGGAAGGAAGGAAGGAAGGAAGGAAGGAAGGAAGGAAGGAAAGAAAATACTGGGTAGTAGTGGGCAGCCCAAGGCCTGGTCGGGGGAGCCCGAGTGGGGGACACGAGGCGGCGAGGGGCGACAGGCAGGCAGCCGGCCGGGCAGGACCGCGGGAGAGGCGGCCAGGGGCGGCTGGAGTCCGGGCTCACGCACAGCTCCAGGGCCGAGGCCGGAGGGCTGCCCGGCCGGGCCGGGCCGGCAGAGCGAAGGAGCGAGCGAGCGGTCGCTGCAGGCTGCGGCTGCCAGGAAGAGCCGCTTCCCGGACCCCGGGAGCCCCGGCCGAGCTATGCGAAGAATGCCCGCGCCGGGCCCGCGGGAGACGCCTCCAGACCGGCCGCGCCGCCGCCACGGGCGAACTGAGCGTGCGCGGCCCCGCTCAGACGGCGCCAACCACGCCCACCCACCACAAGCCACGCCCACTACGACGGCTAGGCCACTCCCAGTCTCGCAGGCAGATCGGATTCCGCCCCTTTAAGCCACGCCCATGCTCAGGCCACGCCCCCGCCGCCCGCGGAGCCGGTTGCCATGGCGGCGGGATGACAGGCGCTCAGAGCTGTTTATTCTCAGCCGAGTGCCAGGAAATTGGGCCGGGAGGCTGCCAGGCGCACCTCCCTCTGGCGGGGGGCGGAGACGGAGGCGAGAGGGTGGACCGGCCAGCCGGGGCTCCCGGGGCCAGCGGGAGGGGGCAGGGAGCCGGGCGTCAGGCGGGGATCATTGACCTCTGCAGGGGAGGATGCTCGCCTGGCCCAGATCTTCCCCCTTTGCTCACCCACCGTTTCTGGGCTCCGGGCTCCGGGCTGGCACCTCCCTGGCTTGCTCACTCTCTCCAGAACGCCTCCGGCTCTCTCTGTCCAGGGATCCTGCCTGGCACCTTCTTCGGGGCAATCCCCGCCTCCCCCGGTATCCCTCGTTCCTGTGCACACCTGTGGCAGGGAGCTCGGTGGAGTGGGGCCTGCTAGTTAAGGCTTTCCCAAGATTTCGTGGGGGCAACCTCAGAGACCAAGCACTTCAGAGAGTCCATGCAGGATGCTCGGAGCTTCCAGGCGGCTTCTGTCGGTCCTCAGTCCATCTGTGCCCTACCATCACCCAGCTGCCCATTCTGCCCTCTCTCTGCGCAGCGAGGAGCAGTTTGGCCCCTGGGCACTCCATCCACACTCAGTGACTGGTGAACCAGGGCTTCGGGGCCAGAGAAGGTGCCCATGTCAGAGACAGAGAAATTGAGGCCTGAGCCCAAGGTGGGTGCTTCCAGGGCTGCATGCACTAGCATATGTGTGTGAAAGAGAGAGAGAGAGGGAGAAGGAGAGAGAGAGAGAGAGGGAGAAGGAGAGAGAGAGAGAGAGAGAGAGAGAGGGAGGAGAGAGAGAGAGAGAGAGAGAGAGAGAGAGAGAGAGAGAGAGAGAGAGAACGAGCACTGTGGCTCTGGCTTCAGTTCCACACTTCCACCTCCACCTCCCAATACCCCCATTCCCAATCCTACAGCCGAGTCCCCCAGGGGCTGAGCGGAAGGACCCTGAAGTTCCAGTCCCAGCTGTTCTGCAATAGGTCCCTGAGGACTCTTTGGGTATCCGAATGACCGCAGATCTCAGAGCACTGGGCAACTTTGTAGGACACCAGTCTGGATGCCCCTTTCTCCTGAGACCTGGCATTTGCCCTGCAGCCCGGCTGACCCTCCCTCTGAGATTTCTCTGCAGTGGCTGCTACAAGCAGGGACAAGTGAGGCCCTCCCCCATGCCGGGCTCCGGTGGAAGACAGGACAGTGGGGGGCCAGGGAGGAGGTGGCCTGGTGTCTCCCTGCTCCCCCTGGGGCTGAACCCTCCCAGCTGTGCTGGGAACAGGCCAGGCCTTTGTGAAATCCTTGGGCGGGCTAGTGAGCCTGACCCGTGTCAGGAGGCTGCCAGTGGAGCGGGTGCCAGGAGGGGGCGGGGGGCTGTTCCCAGAAATGGAGAGAACTCTGGACTTCCCACTCCTCAGGGCTCCCGATTGCAGCACAGCCTTAAGCAACAGCCCAGGCCTGGACGGCCTCGGGACGGGACCAGCCATCTGCGTGCAGCCTCCCTGGCACGTGGCCTGTGTCTGGGATCACAATGCCTTGGGCTCAGAGACACATGTAGGGATGCAAGCTGCTGCTTCTCCCCCAACCCTACCCCCCAAAAAATATTCAGTGGCGCACAGGGCTTACTCCCAGAAGTGCTGGAGGGACCGTATAGGATGCTGGGAATAGAACCCAGGTCTGCCGTATGCAAGACAAATACCCTCCCTACTGTATTATTGCTACAGTCCCAGTCCCTCATCTCTTTTTTATTTTGTGTATTTTTGGGAGGCCGTCCCTGTCGATGCTCAGGAATTACACCTGGCTCTGTGCTCAGGGCTCCATATGGGATGCCAGAGATGGAACCCGAGTGGGTCACCTGCAAGACAAATGCCCTCCCTGCTGTGCTATCATCTCTTTTTTTTTGGGGGGGGGGTGGGCCACACCCAGCGGTGTCAGGGTTTACTCCTGGCTGTCTGCTCAGAAATAGCTCCTGGCAGGCATCGGGGACCATATGGGACACCGGGATTCAAACCAACCACCTTTGGTCCTGGATCGGCTGCTTGCAAGGCAAACGCCGCTGTGCTATCTCTCCGGGCCCATGTGATATCATCCATCTCTTGATCTTGGTTTTGGAACCTCTCCTGGTGGTAGTGAAGGGTGACTCCCGGCTCAGTACTCTCCGGTGCTTGGATCATGTGGTTCAGGGATAGAACTTGGGACACCAACACACTTCAGTATGTGGGAGCAGCTCCCTGGCTCAGGGTCTGTCCCTGTGACAAGTTTTTGCAGGCCTCCTAAAAGGCTGCAGGAGAGAAAACAGAACTTCTTTCTACCGGGGCCACGGAGAGGTGAAAGCTGCCAGGGCTCAGGTCTGTGGCTTACGGCAGTGGCAGCCGGCCAGGGATCCAACCTGGAACCTCACATGTCTAGGCTGTGCCTGACCCCTGAGCTAGTCTCAGCCTAGAGCGAGTGTCACTTTTTTTTTTTTTTTTGTTTTTGTTTTTGGGCCACACCTGGCAGTGCTCAGGGGTTACTCCTGGCTGTCTGCTCAGAAATAGCTCCTGGCAGGCACGGGGACCATATGGGACACCGGGATTCGAACCAACCACCTTTGGTCCTGGATCGGCTGCTTGCAAGGCAAACGCCGCTGTGCTATCTCTCCGGGCCCGCGAGTGTCACTTTGATCTGCACAGGAAATGAAGATGCCTGTGATTCTTTTCATCATTACCGTATCTATCTCCGTATCAACTAGGTGTACCCAAGGGGCAGAGTGGAAGGGACATGGAAATAAAGTCATGCAGTTACAGGTACCAGGGCCATTGAGGAATGGCTGCAGTGGGTTTCAGCAGGAGTGATTCGGCCCTAGAGAGCACACCCCCTGCATAGGGCTGACCTGGTCTTTTTTTTTTTTTGGGGGGGGGGGCCCACACCCGACGTTGCTCAGGGGTTACTCCTGGCTGTCTGCTCAGAAATAGCTCCTGGCAGGCACCAACCACCTTAGGTCCTGGATCGGCTGCTTGCAAGGCAAACGCCGCTGTGCTCTCTCTCAGGGCCCTGACCTGGTCTTCATCCTGGCCCACAGAGTTAGTTCCCTGAGCCCTTCCAGAAGTGAGCCTGAGCATAGGTCCAGGAGTGAGTCCCAAGCACAGAGCAACAGTGAATCTGAGCACAGAGCTCAGTCGTCCCTGAGCACACAGCCAGCAGGGAGTCCTGAGCACTGCTGGGTGTGGCTCAAAACCCAAAACCCAAAAAACCATGCCTGAGAGAGAGCACAGCGGGGAGGGTGTTTGCCTTGAATGCAGTCTACCCAAGTTCGATCCCTAGCATTCCATATAGTCCCTTGAGCCTGCCAGGAGTGATTTCTGAGTGTAGAGCCAGGAGGAACCCCCGAGCACCTCTGGGTTGGCCCCCCCCCAAAAAAAAAGAACAACAAGAAAAAGAAAATAAAGAAGTGAAGGAAAAGGGCCAGAGCAATAGCACAGCGATAGGGCATTTGCCTTGCATGCAGCTGACCCAAGACAGACCTGGGTTCAATCCCCAGCATTCCATATGGTCTCCCAAGCCAGGAGAGATTTCTGAGCTCAGAGCCAGGAGTAACCCCTGAGCATCACAGGGTGTGGCCAAAAAAAAAAAAAGGGAACAAAGGTATTTATTTGAGTCTTTTCTTTTTTTTTCTTTTTGTTTTTGGGTTTTTGGGTCACACCGGGCAGCGCTCAGGATCGAACCACCGATCCTGTGCATGAAAGGCAAACGCCTTATGGTGCTCAGGACTTTGCTCAAGGCCCATGTAAGCTGCCAGAGGTCAAACCTGCTCTGGTTGGCATCCTCTATTTTCAGCACCTGTGTCTGTATGAAGAGCACTTGGGTAGTTCCCTGAAATGCACCTTCCCCTCACTGCCCCTCTGACCTGGCATTGCAGGTTGGAGTAGCCCAGCAGAGGCGGCAGGAGCCTGCAAGGTCTGTGGCTGCCCCGTGCACTCAGGTGACCTGAGTCAGTGCCCCTCACCTATCTCCACCTTGAGAGACCCCTTAGTTCTGGGGCGTGGGACCTGCTCTCCAACCCACCAGAGGGTCCATATGTGTCAGCCCTGGGAGCCAGCCTGGACCTTCCCCCATGCACCTGGGCTGTGGGTAATCTCTGGGGGGCACCACGTTCTCTCTCTCTCTCTCTCTCTCTCTCTCTCTCTCTCTCTCTCTCTCTCTCTCTCTCTCTCTCTCTCTCTCTCTCTCCTCTCTCTCTCTCTCTGTGTATGTGTGTGTGTGTGTGTGTGTGTGTGTGTGTGTGTGTGTGTGTTGTGTGTGTTGGGGGGAGCCTTAGGTGCTCAGGACTGGACATCCCAAGGGAAGTTTAGGCCTCTTGCCACCAGCATGCCTGTTTCTCCTACGGCCATCACCCTGCACTGTCCCCTGGGCCTCTTGGCTGCCCTGGAACTGTCTGGAAGGGAAGGCTGCAGGGGG
Organism: Suncus etruscus; assembly: GCF_024139225.1. Lineage (NCBI taxonomy): Eukaryota > Metazoa > Chordata > Mammalia > Eulipotyphla > Soricidae > Suncus > Suncus etruscus. The sequence continues at coordinate 206,224,575 of NC_064848.1, read as the reverse complement.
CCGCCTGCTCGAAGCCCTGGTCCTTGCCACTTGGCATCACGTGAAAAGCAAACCAGGGGATCTGGCAGCAAGGCTCCTCAGAGGAGCCCCGGAGCCCAGCCAGCGGCGTGACCTACAGGATGGGGACAGTCAATGGCTGCAGACACGGCCCCACACACTCATTGAGTCTCCCCAGCTCGGGCACTGCAACTTTCCAGGCCAACACTCTGGGGTTTTGGCTGGATTTCAGCAAGGACCCCCCCCCCCCCCACCGACCAGGCTGCTGCCAGAGGCATTGAGGGAAGTGGGGGAGCCCCCAGGAGGGCCTGGTCTGGCCCGTCCGGAGAAGAGGCTGAGAAGGTCAGCCAAGGCCCCAGCTGCAGCAGGGACCTTGGACCAGCCCGAGCTGGAGCCCAGATGGGCTGGTCCGTTCAAGCGGGGGAGGGAGGAAGCCCAACAAGGGCCACCCCACCAGGCTCGCCAACTGGCATGGGAGACCTTGGGGCTGCGGGAGCCCAGGCTGGATGCCCAGGAGAGGGAAGATTGCTGGAGATGAGGGGAGCAGGAGGGTGAGAAGTTCTGTCTGCTATTGTGCCTTGGACAGGCAGGAGAAGCTTTCTCCATGGGGTGATACATGATAGTGAATACCACCCCCAAGACCCACCGTCTCCTGGGCCTCCACCGTCCTCTAGAATGTTCTGTGTGTTTCATACTTTATTTATTTATTTACTTGTTTATTTTGGTGTTTGGGTCACATACTGCAGTGCTCAGGGGTTACTCCTGGCTCTGCACTCAGAAATAGCCCCAGGCAGGCACGGGGGACCATATGGGATGCTGGGATTCGAACCACCGTCCTTCTGCATGCAAGGCAAATACCCGACCTCCATGCTATCTCTCTGCCCGTTTCATAGTTTTGTGGGAGGACAAGGCATGGGCAGAACTGTTGATATTTGGGGGCCTCCCTGGGTGGTACTTGAGGTGCTGGGGCCGGGACATGTGGACCTGAAAATGGATCCCAGATCTGACACGTGCCAAGTACCGGCTCTGTCCTCTGGGCTGGCCTCATGAATGCCGAGCACTGTTCTGGATGCCGGTAGGTTTAGGGAATTCTCTGGTTCCAAGAGCATGTGCCATGTCCCGTGCAAGCCCAGGCTTTGCAGAATCTGGGGTGTCTGTCCCCAGTCCCCCTGCCTGGAGAGGAGCCTCAGCAGGGCACAAAAGGCACTTTGTATTTTTTTTTTTTTTTTTGTGGTTTTTGGGTCACACCCGGCAGTGCTCAGGAGTTATTTCTGGCTCCAGGCTCAGAAATTGCTCCTGGCAGGCACGGGGGACCATATGGGGCGCCGGGATTCGAACCGATGACCTCCTGCATGAAAGGCAAACGCCTTACCTCCATGCTATCTCTCCGGCCCCTGCACTTTGTATTTTTTTTTTTTTTTGCATATATTTTGTTTATTTTGTTTTGGGGCCACACCCGGCAGCACTCAGGGGTTACTCCTGACTCTGCACTCAGAAATCACTCTTGACAGGCTCAGGGACCATATGGGATGCCGGGGATTGAACCTGGGTCCGTCCCAGGTCTGCCGCATGCAAGGTAAACATCCTACTGCTGTGCTATCACTCCGACCCCAGGGAAGGCACTTTGGTCTTTACTGTATTCCTGCCTGTGAAGTTGAGGCATGTAAGGGGGTTGTTACTGGTTTTTATCAGCATTGCCTGGATCTCTCTGGAACCAGCCAGCCCTGGACTCCTTGGTCCTCCTGACATTAGGCTTCTTTTGGTTTATTCTGGGAGCTGCCAGGCGGGGCTCAGGGCTGACTCCTGGCTCTGTGCTCAGATTTGACTTCTGCTCGCTTCTTATTTTCACTCAGGATGGTGGTGCACACGAGAATCTCTGGGTTGCTGGGAATCAAACCCGGTTGGCTGTGTGCAAGGCAAACGCCCTTCCTGTTGTCCTATCACTCCAGCCCCAATTCCAGACACTCTCTCTCTTTTTTTTTTTAATTCCAGACACTCTTGTGAGCATTGTGCTTGTTACAGAATTGGGGAGTGCACTTTCTTAGGGTGTCTGGGATCCCACTCACTGATGCAGGATGGAGCTAGGGTTGGTCCCACCCAGGTACCACACATGCTGAGCAGGGTTTCTACTTTGGCCCCAGTCAGGCCTCGTCCCCCAGGCACCCCACGCAGCCCAGTCCTCCAGTCTGTCCGTTGTTTGCCTTCCCTTTCCTGCCACTGAGGAAGCGTCTCCCCGCCCCCCTGCCCTGCCTGTGCACCCTCTCACTGCTTCCTCCGCCTTTTCCTGAACCGACTTCCCCTTCCTATTTGGAACCTCTTCAAACCCCAGACGCGGACGCTCCCCTGCGCCTAGGCCAGGCCCTGAAGTCAGGGTGCCTGGACATCTCAAGGGCAGATGCCCCCTTTCTGGCTGCTTTCAGAGGGTGATGGGAGGCTCAGCATTCCTGGGGGGGGGCATCCCTGTAGCCCCAGCCCCATCTGTGTGGACTTCATCCCTGGATACGTACATCTGTGTCCTGAGGTCTCCCCTTCCTGGGAGTTATGCTAGAGCAGAGCTGATCACTTGTCAGCTCCCTTGTCAGCAATGTCCCCCTCTCCATAAGATCCACCCACCTAGCAAAGAAGCCACAATCCCAGGTTCCAGGAACACCTGGAGCCTCACACAGGATTGCCAGACAGTCACTGGGATCTCAGAGCACACACACACATGTGCACATGCATGCACATACATGTACACATATGCGCACATGCTCAGACTTGTGCATATGCAGGTTTTCTCTTCCCTGTGTCCTTCAGGGAAAGGCCTAAGCAGGTGTGCTGCATTTGCTGGTAGCTGCAAGGTGGGGGAGGGAACATAGTGGGAGCTGCCCCATGGCCCGAGGGGCCAGCTCAGACCTCCAGAGCAAGTCCCATCCGCAGCTGTCCCCTGCAGACTGTTCCCGCAGGACGGTGACATCCTGGTCCTGCAATCCTGTAGCCTCATATGACCCAGCACACAGGGGACGCTCCTGGGAGCCTCTCCGGGTAGAGATTGGCGGGAGCAGGCCAGCCTAGAGAGCTGGCCGGGCCCCAGGCCTTCGGCAATGTCACTGCAGACAGAGGGAAGTCAGGCAGGCAGCCCCGCCGCTGCTGACCCTGTGGCCAGAGCAGGTGGGCTGCCCTGGATTCGGGACCAGAGACCCTCAGTGCTGGGCCAAGGCACAGCAGACCCAGCCCCTGATCCCAGAGGCGCCAGCCGACTTGGGGGGAGGTTCAGTTTCTACCTGAAGCACAGGAAGGGTCTGCCCCGGGGCTCACAGGAAGTCAGCTGAGTGCTGAGAAGAAACCTGCAGGCCTAGGGGAGGGGCTCACCGCCTGCGGGTAGAGGAGACACCCCCTTTCGCTGCTACCCCCCCCTTCCCACGCAGGAGGCCAGCTGTGGGGAGGGATTAGGGGCCACCACCCCCAAGCAGCTGAGAGAGGCCCTGGGTCTCTAAACTGCTGCCTCCAGGCTTCCGACAAGGGGGGGGGGTCCCCAGGTGTAGCTTCCCATTGCCTGACCCCAAGATCCCTCCTCCCTCAACCAGAGCCAGTTTACTGAGCCCTGGGGTGTCAGGGCCTTTGGGGCCCTGCACAACACATCTTGCTTCCAGGGAGTAATCTGGCTTTTAGGAATCAGGCACCACACAACAGCCACTTCCAGGATGCCCACCTGGCTTGCTAAGTGTGTCCTCAATGCAGTAATGCCTTCCCTCAGTTTCTCCCGTGCCGGCCAACTCACCCACCCTGCGCTCTCTCTGTCTCTGTCTCTCTGTCTCTCTCTCTCTCTCCCCTCTCTCCTTTCTCTTTCTTTCTCTCCTCTCCATTCTTTCTCTCTCCTCTTTCTCTTTCTTTCTCCTCTCTCTCCACTCTCTCTTCTCTCCACTTCCTTTCTCTTTCTCTTTCTCCTCTCTCCGCTCTCTCGCTTTCCCCCTTTCTTCTCTCTCGCTCCTCTCCCCCCTCTCGCTTTTCGGCCCAACCACAGGACAAGCAGCAGGCATCAGGCCAGGCAGTTACAGTAAAGCCAGGCCTGCCCTGTTGCAGGGCATTGCTGGTCTGAAGCCCGGAGCTCGCTGGGTTTCCACACAGGAGGTGGAGGGGCGGCAGCGGGAACCCCTTCCTGGCCCGGAGCACCGAAGCCTGGGTAGTGCCCCCAGCCCCACAGCCATTTCCAGGTCCCCAGGGTGCAGACTACACATAGAGTCGGGCACGCTCCAGGGAAGCCAGAGGGGCTGACTCACCGCATGGCCCTGCCCCTCGGCCTTGTTTTTGGCCCGGGGCCTGGGCCTGGGAGGGATCCCTGCAGGGTCTCACCATAAGTCAGGGCCTCCTCCTTTGTGGGAGACAGTGGGGGAGGCTTTGGGGCACCCCAGGGGAGCAGGGAGGGCAGGGCTGACTGACCAGAAAGGGGGAACCCAGACCCCCAGTGCAAGGAGGGGGTGAGGACAAGGGGACCCAAACTCGGGGTTGTGACGTGGGGTTCTATTTCCAGCCTGCTGAGCCTGCGAGAAGCTGCTGACACATCAGGGCATGCAGAAGAAGAAACTGAGTCTGGCAGGGCCACCCTAGACAGGGTCCCCTGGGCATTGTGCTCGAGCAGGGGCCGGTCCTGTATCTTCCAGCCTCTCTCCGGCCGAGGTTCCCAGGGGGCTGGAGCAAAGCTGGACAGGGGGTGCAGAGGGGCCCCTCGGCTGTTGATGCTCCTCAGTCCAGGGCCACGTGGCCGGGAAGGCCTCGCCGCCAGCTGTGGATTCCTCGGCCCTGCATCAGCGCTGGGCTCTGGCCTCAGGTCCCCGCCCCAGCCTGGCCCCAAGCCCGCCCGGGATCCCCCGCCTGCCGGCAGCGGCCAAGCCCCACTCGGCCAGGCCCCTCCGGGCGTCCCCAGCGCCCCGCGCCCCGCGCACCCCTCCTGGCACGCCGGCCCCGAGCCTCCCCGGCCCTGCGCCCGCCCGGCGCGTTCCCCGCAGCGTCCCGCGGGCCTCCCGGCCCAGCCCTGCCCGGAAAGCAGCTATTCTGGGCTGGCGCTGAGCAGCTGCAGGATCAGGGTTTCCCGGCAGGGTGCGCGGGGGCAGAGGGCACAGCAGGGCAGGGCAGGGCTCCCCGCCTGCTCCCAGCGCCCCACCTTCCTCCGTCCCTCCCTCCCTCCGGTGGACACGGCCAGCTCTCTCTCCTGGCCGGCCAGATGGGGAGCCGGCCCCTGGGCCAGGGCTTTTCCATGCCCACCACTGCCCACAGCGCCCTGCCTGCCTCACTCGCCCCTGTGCTGGCTCTGCGGGCACAGTCTCACTCCCTGGGTCTGTCGGCCCCACGCTCAGCCCGGGATGGGCCCCCCGAATTTGTTATTCTTTTGGGGGGTAGGGCCACACCTGGCCGAGCTTAGGGCTTCCTCCTGGCTCAGGAAACAGATTTGGTGCCAGCAGTGAAACCCAGGGTGGCCTGCCTCAGTGCACCCTCCCCAAAGCCTGTTTCCCTCCTGCAAAAAATCAAAAAATCGTGGCTGGAAGCTGATATGTGACCAATATGAGCCGACTCCAGCTCCTCAGAGTCCTGGAGTTAGGCCCGGCGCCACCCGTGGCCCCTTCACCTGTAGAGGACAGAGTGGCCGCTTTCATGCCAGCTGGGCTTGGGCTGGGCCCTCGGTGTGGGGGTAGGGGTCCTGGGGCCCCAGTTTTCTCTGTGACAGGCGACCTGTGGCCGGCTGAGCTGACCTGCCCCCCTCCAGCTGTCCATTACCCTGGGTTGAGCTTTCCCGGACACTGGTCATGTCTCCCTTGGAGTCTCTCCTCTGCAGACTGTGGGAAGGAAGAGGCGGGTCAAGTGTGCAGGTATCTGAACCCGGTCTGGCCATGTGGTGCCCTTTGATCAGTGCTCCAGACTCCAAGGTCAGCTCTTGCCATGCAGGGGGTCTGGCTTGAGGCTCTTCTCCGTGTCTGGGGTCTTGGGTACCTGTTCCATGCAGATAACCTCCTCCTCACATCACAGCCTCTAGAAGTTGGAGTCTGAAGTTTTGGGGGGGTCCATAGCAACCTGCTGGCAAAGGGAGGCCAGGCCAGGTGCCCAGAACCCCAGTGTCCAGCCCTCTCTCTCCTTCCTTCCATTACTCTCGAAGGTTCCTGTTGATGCTGTGATGTTGGGGAATGAGAAAGTTCCTAGCAGGCCTTGTGGGTACAAATTGGGGAATCAGGAGAGACAGGACAGTGGGGAGGACACGTGTCTAGCATGCAGCCAATCCAGGTTCGATCCCTGATACTCCATAGGGTCCCCTGAGCACCGCCAGGAGTGATCCCTGAGCACAGATCTAGGAGTCATCCAGGTATGGCCCCAAAACATAAAAAGGGAGAAAAGAAATGGAAATGGGGAGCCTCACCCCTGCCTGATCTGCTCAGCCCTCACCCAGAACACAGCGCCCAGGACTCACTTTCCTGGGGGGAGGGGGGAGAGATGTACCCTCACTCTATTTATTTGGTTTTTGGGCCACACCTGGCAACACTCAGGGGTTATTCCTGGCAGGATCTGGGGACCATATGGGATACCCGGGATTGAACCAAGGTACATCCAGGCCCATATCCGCATTGTGCAAGGCAAATGTCCTACCGCTGTGCTATCACTCTGGCCTCCCCACTCTGTTTATGGCTGGGACTGGACAGGACAATAACCTCAGGTCATCCTGGGGTGAAGACAGGTGGGGGGGTCAGGGAGCGAGCAGGGGTGGGGACAGTAGGGGAGAGGCAGAAGCACCTTCCCAGCAGGTTGGGGCAGAAGAGGAAGTGGGAGTGGGTCTGGCCCAACCCATAGTAGTCCCAGTTTTGACTCACAGGCCTGAACCGGGATGGCCCCCAGGGGCCATTAATCAGGGGAGCAGAGTATGCTAAGACCCAAGGCCTCCAGGAACCTGCTGTTCTGCCTCAGTCAGAGCTGCAAGGGCTGAAACACAATTTCTGGGGACCTGGGGGGACTCATTGTCCAGGGAGGGGGATGGTGGCTCAGGCCAGAGAACTGGACCATCTGCTTATACCTGGGGTTGCCCTGGTCTCCAACACGAAGCTTTTGAGGCACTGCAATACCTGGGGGTCAGGCAGGTACCTGTGGGTGGAGGTCCTGTTCCCTCAGTTCACCCACCAGAGCCCCTCACTCAGTGTGCCTCAGTCCAGTGCATCAGAAAAGTGCAGACTTTGGGGTTGGAACGACAGCACAGTGAGGAGCATGTTTGCCTTGCATGTGGCCAACCCGGGTTTGATCCCCAGCATCCAAAAGGTCCCCCAAGCCTACCCAGAGTGATTCCTGAGCTCAGAGCACCACTGGGTGTGGCCCAAAAACTTAAAAAGAAGGATAAAATGGAGACTTTTCTCCAGATGCAGGGGGGCACTGAGGGGAGAAGGGGGGGCCTGGGGGCCCCAGGAATGTGACCATCAGAAGCCACTTCTGGGATGCTTCTCACAGCTCAGGACTATGCAACTTCCTGGGGGTGGGACACTATTTACATCCACATCCCTGAAAATTTTAAGGCAGTGTTTCCCCTTTCTCCTGCCCCCACTCCTGGCAGATGGAACATCTTCGGGGAACTGAAGTCTGGGGACTGCTGTGGTAGATGGCGCTGGCCGCCCCTGTTCTCCCCCCAGCTGATTCACTCACTTGTCCTGTGGTCACTTCCCCAGAGGGTTGCAACAGAGCGGAGGCTTTCCAGAGCCTTCCAGACACCTGGTCCACCGAGCCCTTCCAGCTGCTCCTGTGTCTGCCCTTTGACCTTTGGCCTCTGACCCCATGTCTCTCCTTACCTCACAGTGCTGCAGGGGCTCCCAGTGCCCAGATCCTGAGTTTGATTCTTTTTTTTTTTTTTTTTTGGATTTGAGTCACACCTGGCAGTGCTCAGGGGTTACTCCTGGCTCTGCGCTCAGAAATCGCTCCTGGCAGGCTTGGAGGACCATATGGGATGCCAGGAATTGAACCCAGTTTGGTCCCATGTCAAGGCAAATGCTCTACCATGTGCTCTCTCTCTGGCCCCCAGTTTGATCTTTTTAATCTTTTTTTTTTTTTTTTTTTTTGGTTTTTGGGCCACACCCGGCGGTGCTCAGGGGTCACTCCTGGCTGTCTGCTCAGAAATAGCTCCTGGCAGGCACGGGGGACCCTATGGGACACCGGGATTCGAACCAACCACCTTTGGTCCTGGATTGGCTGCTTGCAAGGCAAATGCTGCTGTGCTATCTCTCCCGGCCCCTTTAATCTTTTTTTTTTTTATTTGTTTGTTTTATGGCCATGCCTGGCAGTGCTCAGGGGTTACTCCTGACTCTGTGCTCAGGGATCACTCCTGGCAGTGTTCAGGTGACCCAATGGGATGCCAAGGGTTGAACCTAGGTCAGCTGTATGTAATGCAAGTGCCATGCCTGCTTTATTATCACTCAAGCTCCAAACAGTTTTTGTTTTTGTTTTTGTTTTTTGTATTTGGGCCATACCAGGCAGTGGTCAGGGCTTACCCCTGGCTCAGAGCTCAGGGATCACTCCTGGAGGTGCTTAGGGGACCGTATGGGGTGCCAGGGATAAGACCCAGTACCTTCTTCCTCATTTTCTTTTTTTAATTTTCTTTTTTTTTTTTCCAGGGGAGAGTGTGCACGCAGTCCCCCACTACCACAAATTACGCAGTCGAGTTTCCCCACATTTGGGGAAATCGCAGGGGTCAGCACACCCGGAGTGCAACGGGTGAGCCTCGCCCTGGGGAAACCACCTTCAGATCATGGTATCTCTCCTGCCAGGTAAAATTTTTTTTTTAATTTTGGAAGTTAAAAACAAGTTTTATTCAAAGGCACTGAGGAAGGGGAGGGAGAAAATAAGAGAGAAACTCAAGAGAGAGCTGAGTGGCTTTTCTAAGGTGGAGGGAGCCCCAGTACACAGACCACAGGTGGGCAGGAAAATCAGAACTTCGGAGGGGAGAGGTGGGTGGCATGTACTCATGAACCGTGTGCTGGGCCCAGGGTGTGCACTGTCCCTCTGCATCTGTCTCTTCCCTGTAGATGGATGCCTCTGCAGTCAGTCCTGGGACTGGGACCCCAGCTCTTCTCGGGCCCCCCTCCTACCACCGTCCTGGGTCACAGAACAGAGATGAGGGCCCTGGGGCCAGCTCTGCCCACCACACACAGTATGGTTTGTTCATGATGTATCAGCCTTCGGGTCCCTGGTGATGGGAAGCTGGGGTGGAAGAGCCAGTGACTTGTTGGGGTCACCTCTATGCAGGTGAAGATCTGTGAGCTAAGCAAAGACATGAGAATTGTCAGACCAGCGCGTTAAGGGGTTTCTGAGCAAGAAGTTCCAGAGGGACCAGAGAAAGCTTGAAGAATCAGGGAACATGGGGGAACTTCGATCCCATCCCTGAGCACCCCAGAACCCAGGAGGAGCTGGAGCACAGCCAGACGTGACCTGAGGCAACTGCTTCCAAGGACTCGCACCCAAACAAGCTCCAGGTTTTACCAGTGAAAATGGGTCCGAGGTGGGGAAGGGGCTCAGGTGTCTAAGCCAAGCCTGGCATGTGTGAGGCCCTGGGTCACTGAGAGCCTGTGCCCTCTGTCTGCCCCCCCCCCAACCATATGTGTGTGTGTCTGAGCATTCCTGGGAATGGGACCCCTCACAATTAAGGAAAAGGGTCCAGGGGCTGGGGTTATAGCATAGCAGGGAAGGCAATTGCATCCCATATGGGAGGAGGCAGAGGGAGGATGGGGGAAAGAATGAGGGAGGAGGGAGAGAAGGGGCAGGAGGAGTGGGAGAAGCATGTCAGGTGAACAGGCCTAAAGCAGTCCAGATCATCCTTAGGGAAGAAACTGGTGGGGTCCCCAGGCCAAGGGAGTGGGAGGGAGGGAAATACCACACGGGTCACCTGCTGGGCCCTGGGACCTCAGATCTCTCCAAGTCACCAGATCCTAATGCTCAGGGTCGGAGACACACACTAGCCACTTCCCAGTAGCCCCTGGCCAGCCGCATCCCGTCGGCTCCATATCAGCTGGGCCACCAGCCAGCGGAGCTCAGGTCAGGAGGAAGCTACCACCTGTTCTGTGTCATCCCTGAGTGTGAGGGGCCGGCAAGCACGGGAAGCCGGGCCCTTTGCGGGCAGATCCCAGCATGGGGAACTGGGAACAGTGACTGGCCCCGTTACCAGCACGGCCTGAGTGAGTCATCGCACAAACTCATCTGTTGTGCCAGCAACACTGATTCACCAAGCGCAGCATGAACTGAAGGGGAAAGCTCCATTCAGGGCTGAAAGAGTCTTCGAGAGCTGAGGATGAAGTCTGGGGAAGGATAGTGTGGGAGGACAGAGTGGACAGAGGTTAGAACGAGGGAACGTGGGAGCTGGTCCAGGGAAGGGCCAGGCCCCTGGGGCCTGTGTCTGTCACAAAGCAGGCCACAGCCAAAGCCTGTGGAACAGAAAATACCCACATGGGGGAATGAATACGACACAGCCAGGAACAAGCCTTGTCCAAGAGGGAATACTACACAGCCAGGAAAAATGTCACGACCCTTACCTCTGTGCACGCATAAGGATTTCACCAAATACCATCAGTAGAAAAAGCAAATAGAGAGAGAAGTTAAGGCCTAGAGATAACTCTGGGTTAAACTACTTCCTTGCCTGGCACACTGCCTTCCAGGGCTTACTTCATGCAACAGTACCTCTGACCTCCGAAGTCCTGCCAGGGTTATCCCTGAGCTCAGAGCCAGGAGTAAGATCTGAGCACCCGCAAGTGTGGCCTCCAAACAAACAAATAAGTGAGTCTCCAGGTCTGACTTCATGGGGGAGGTATGTACTGTGACTTTTCTTAGAGCCACTGTCATACAATGACGGGGTTTATTCCAGGCCACCTCGCTGAGTGACCGGAGGTCCTTGTTTTTGTTTTGTTTTGTTTTGTTTTTTGTGGCTTTTGGGTCACACCCGGCAGTGCTCAGGGGTTATTCCTGGCTCCAGGCTCAGAAATTGCTCCTGGCAGGCACGGGGGACCATATGGGGCGCCGGGATTCGAACCGATGACCTCCTGCATGAAAGGCAAACGCCTTACCTCCATGCTATCTCTCCGGCCCTGACCGGAGGTCCTTGAGAAAGCCAAGCCTCCTTGGTCCAAAGCATATACTCTTCCTCAGCCACCCGGCTGACCTGAGCAGCCCATGACCTGCGATGGCACAGAAGGTGAGATGGACAGGCGCGGGTACTTCTGAGGCCTCCTGTGCCCCTTGGTGAGGTCCTGCAGGGGACCAATAGCCTCTTCCCTCAGCCTTGAATACTGTTGGGTTCTCGGGCCTCACCAACAGTGCTCAGGGACTTCTCTCAGCTCAACACTTGGGAATTGGTCTGAGTGATGCTAGAGACCACATAGGTCTCCTACATGCAGAGTCTGTGCTCAGGGTCCCTGGGTGTCCCTGCAATACCGTCAATCCCCCCGGGCTCTCTATAGAGTCTATACACTCTATAGTCCCCCCCCGGGCTCTCCAGGAGTGACCCCTGAACTCAAATCAGGAATGACTCCTGAGCACTGCCAGGTGTGGCCCCCCAGAAAAGTACATAGGACTATGGAGATAATACAGGGGTTAAAGCAGATGCCTTGCATGTGGAGGGAGAGAGGAAGAAAGAGAAAAGAAGAGAGAAGAAAAAGGGAGGGAGAGGAAGAGAGAGAGGGAGAGAGGAAGAAAGGGGGCATTGGGCCAAAGTGACAGCACAGTGGGGCGGGTGGTTGCCTTGCATGTGGCAGACTTGGGTTCAATCTCCGGCATCCCATAGGGTCCCCTGGACTTGCCAAGGGTGATTTCTGAGCGTGGAGCCAAGAGTGACCCCTGGGCATCACCGGGTATGGCCCAAAAGCCAAAAAGAAAGAAAAGTTGGGGGAAGAAGTTAGGGGAGAGAGAGAGAGACAGAGAAGAGAGAGCTCCTGCAGAGATGGGGGAGGCAGCCAGCGGTGGGGTGCGGTGGATGAGTGGGTGCCTGGGCACAGCTCTGCTGGCACCGGGCAGCAGGATACTCGCCACAGCAGCTCTGGCGGAAATGGGGGCACAGGCTGGACTTCGGTCTGAACTAACTTCCTAGTCCCTCCCAGCCTCTACCCCAAGGTCCATCCTGAGTGGGGAGCAGCTAAGCTCAAGCATTTGGCCCTGAACACTGTCTGCTGGCTGTGCCCACAAGCTCTGAACCCCCAGAAAATCCTGGCCTGTGAGAAGACCCACTGAAACAGAGCCAGGGAGGGGCTGGAGCACCCAGTACCTGCAGAAACCCTGAGTGTTGAGGAATGTGGGGCTGGAAACCAAGCTGGACCCCAGACTCAGGCTGCATGGAACCCCTCTTGGGGGGATGGCTTGGACCTAGGGCGCCCAGGGTACATACTGGAACCCCGTGAGTCACTCACCGTGCTCATATCCTGCCACGGAGCCCAGCTGAGTCACCGGCCCCCCAAAAGGAACTTCTGGCCACAGGCCGGAAGGCTGGAGCCCTGGAGGACAGAGCCCCTGACCTTGGTCTGTGGGAGACATCACAGGGAGTACAGTCCAGTAGCAGCTCCTTCAGTTAAGACAAGCAAACAGGGGCCGGGCGGTGGCGCTAAAGGTAAGGTGCCTGCCTTGCCTGCGCTAGCCTTGAACGGACCTCGGTTCGATCCCCCGGTGTCCCATATGGTCCCCCAAGCCAGGAGCGACTTCTGAGTGCATAGCCAGGAGTAACCCCTGAGCGTTACCGGGTGTGGCCCAAAAACCAAAAAAAAAAAAAAAAAAAAAAAAAAGACAAGCAAACTGGGGCCAGAACCATAGTATAGCAGGGAGGGCACTCGCCTTGCATGCAGATCACCTAGGTTTGATCCCCCAACATCCCATAGGATCTCCTCTAAGTCCGGTAGGAGCGATTCCTGAGCACAGAGCCAGGAATAACCCCTGAGCGCCCCTGGGTGTGGCCCCCCAAAAAACCAAGAAAACTTGGCTTTCTCTGAAAGAGGAAGAGCCCCCCCCCCAAAGTGTCCAAGTTCCAGTAGGAGTCCCCAGCCCTGTGCACTTGGGATGGGGTGGGCTGCTCCCCACCTGAGGACACCCTGTGTTTACTACGGGTGAGCTCAGTCAGTCTTAGGGCTGGCCCCAAGGTGCCTCTTGACCTCCTCCTGGGGTGTAGGAACCCCGTGGCCCTCAGACAGCGGGGCCATCATTTCTCTCTGGGGCTAGGCTACTCCAGGCTCCCTCTGATCCCCCTCAGAGCTGACACCCAGATCCTGAGGTGAACTGTGTATGGGGGCATGAAGAGGAGGACCACAGGCCTCCCCAAACCCGGGTGAGCACCCCCCCCTATTAGCCTTAGAGTTCAAGGAGTTTGCTCGTCCTAGTCAGCCCGGCATTTGGCCAAACTGAGTTCAGATCCGGTTTTTGCTGCTCTGAAAATCTGCTGCTCCGTGTGTGCTGTTCCGTGTATGTGTGTGTATGTATGTGTGTACGCATATGTGTGGAGTATACATGTGTGTGGAGTGTGCACATGTGTGCATGTATGAAGTGTGACGTTTGTACTGTGTGTATATCTGTATGGTATGTGTATTGCCTGTTTGTGGGGACCCAGTGGTCTATCACACTCACGATTCAATGAGCTTGTGCCCCAGAACTAGCTCCAGACACCCCAAGGCTCCGTGCACTCAACCACCTGGAGGGACCCGGGGCTGGACATTGGGGCACAGAGACAGAAACGATGCCCAAATGTCCTTCTGCAGAGCAAAGTCTGCTCCACCGAAAGGCCAGGAGCACCTGGGGGGGAGGACCATCCGGTCACCGAGGTCACAGCGACACGACACTGGCATACAGGGTCAAGTGTCCTGTCTCCCAGAAGTGAGCCTGAAACAAGGGTGGACCTCGTGAGCAGGGGTGCACTTGGTGTGACACAGTCGTGTTAGTGTGCACTATCTGTGTGAGTTGTATGAAGTGTGTATGGTGTGCTATTGCGATGTACACCTGGTGTGTTGTATTGACATCTGTATGTTGTGTGGATTGTGCGTTGCATGTGATGGTGCATTTTGTGATGCACATACGGTGTGTTGTGTGATGTGTATATGTTGTGTGTGTTTTGTGTATATAGTGTATAGTGTGTGGCATGTATATGGTGTGAGACATGTATGAGGCATTTGCCTGTATATGGTCTGCGATATGTATATAGTATGTGACATGCGTGTAGTGTGTATATGGTGTTCTGTTTTGGATCTGTGTATGATGTGTGTGTGTGTGTGTGTGTGTGTGTGTGTGTGTGTGTGTGTCCTCATCCCATGCTCCCCCAGGGACCTGGCTAGGAAGAGTCATGGCTTGGCAGACTTGGGTGGACACAGCCAGGCCTGCAGTGCTGTTGTCTGGTTCCATCAGGCCAGGTCAAGCTCCCCAAAGTCCTTGAGGGGATCCCATTTCCATGGCTGGACTGCTGAGGGACAGACACCCCCCCCTGTGCCTGAGGGATGTTTCTAGCTGATGGGTCCAGGCTCAACTGGGTTCAGGAGACAAGCCTCGCTCTGTGCCTCACCTAGGTGGGTTCCTTCCGTGTCAGTCACCACATTCCTCCCCCAGAGCCCAGACCAGGTTGCCCGGGACACCCCTGGCAGGGCAGGACAGCCCTAAACTGGAGCGGCTCCCACAGGGCCTTTGTTCCGCCCAGTCCTAGAAGGGGACCAGAGAAGCAGTTAAGGAACCCGCTGGCTAGGTTGCAGTTGGCTGTAGCACCCCCAGGCCAGTCGGGGAGGGGGCGGGGAGTCCCAGCAGCCCCCTCATAAACAGGCACTTCCTGTGGCCGCTCTGCTGTTTGTGGAGACAGATGTTGGGGGACGCCGCCTCCGTCCCCATGGAGACGGGAAGTTTGCTTCGTCGCGCCCAGGCAACTGGAACCGAAAAGGGAGCAGAGAAGGAGGGGCGCTGGGAGGAGGGAAGACAGCTGGACTTTTCCAGAAGCCGAGCCCAACAAAGGGGGGGTGTCCCTCGAGCAGCATGAGGAGATGGGGCTGGGAGGGGCAGGGCCTGGGTGGGGGATGGGATGGAGCTGCTGGTTGGGGTGCCCAGAAAGGACTGGATGAGTTTGCTGCCCAGACCTGCCCTGAGAACACGCAGCAAACGGCCCTGGGGGGGTACGTTCGGGGGGGGGGTGCATGTTCCACCAGAGACCCCTCTGGGATTCTCCTGGCTGAGTCTCCTTTCCCAGGGATCTGGAAACATGAACATTCAAGAGCCTTCGGAGGGGGCCAGAGTGATAGCATAGCAGTAGGGCATTTGCCTTGCATGGACCCAGGTTCCATCCCTGGCATCCCATATGGTCCCCCAAGCCTGCCAGGAGCGATTTCTGAGCACAGAACCAGGAGTATTCTCTGAGCACTACTGGGAATGGCCCAAAAACCAAAAACAAAAAGATCCTTTCAGAGCCATTGAAGCAGGCCCACTCCTACCCCGATGCCCTCAGGAACCAAGATTGGGTGGGGCTCCTGGAAGTGAAGGCTGGATCCGGAGTGGGGGGTTCTGGCAGGTCTCCATGTGCAGGACCCTTCCTGAGCTTCTGGTTCCCAGGCAGGGGGACATTGGGGGTGGAAGGGATGGCTGGGTCAACCTAGCGAGTGGGGAGCAGGGAGCCCTTGGGGCAGGATGGGGTGGCCTGACCTCCCCTGCACATGCTCCCATCTGGATCCAGGTGGCCTACTCCCCACTTGGTTGGGCCCCTCTTACTAATATCCTTTGGTTTGGGGCCACACCTGGCAGTTCTCAGGGCTGACTCCTGGCTCTCAGTTTAGTTACTCTTTTTTGTGTTTGTTTTTGTTTTTGGGTTTTGGGTCTTACCGGGAAGTGCTTAGGTGCTACTCCTAGCTCTACAGCACAGAAATGCTCCCAGCAGGCTTGAGGGACCATATGGGATGCTGGGATTTGAACCACAGTCCTACTGGACGCAAGGCAAACGCCTTACCTCCATGCTATCTCTCTGGCCCCTAGGAATCACTCTTGGCAGGGCTCAAGGACTATATGGGATTCCGGGGATTGAACCGGGGTCAGCCACATGCAAGGCAAACTCCCTCCCCGCTGTCCTTTCTCCCTCTCCTGGCTATCCACTGGGCACCTTTGGTTCTAGGTCCTGACCCTTCAGGCATCAGGCTTGTTCCCTGTCACTCATCTCTTCTCTCCCAGCCTCCCAAAGGTGCTCCGGGGTCCCCAACCTCACTCAACTCAAGGAAAACTAATAACTTCTGGCCTGCAGAAATCAGCCACTCACTCTGCTACCCCACCCCGTCACAGTGCATCTAACGCTTACACACACTGTGCGTACACACATGAGCAAGCATGTTGGTGCTGTGAACATGTGTGACCAGGCATGCATGTGTACTCCACTCATGAGCTTCAAACGGGCCCTAACTTACATACCTGCTCCTGAGCCACACAGCGCCAGGACCCAGGGCCAAGGGAGCCCAGTGGACGGCAGGTAGACAAGACTGTGGGGCAGGCACCTGCCTTAAACATGGCTGACCCGGGTTCAATCTCCGGCATCCCTGATAGTTCCTGAGCCCTGCCAGGAATGATTTCTTTTTGTTTTGTTTTAGGGTTTTGGGGCCACACCTAGTGGCACTTCAGGGTTATTCCTGGTTCTGTGCTCAGGCTCGGGGGTCATATGGAATGCGGGGGATCAAACCCAGGTCCATCCTGGGTCGTCTGCGTGCAAGGCAAACGCCCTACTCTGTGCTATCACTTAGCTCAGCAAGAGCAATCTCCTACTCTCCTGCCTGCCTCACAATGAGCTTTCCTGCTCAGAGACTACGCCAGTGTCTGGTGTGGGCTCCCAGCCCCCTGGTGCCGCCCAAAGGCCTTGTCTTGTCACTGTCCACTGTGGGGCAGAGGCCAGCAAAGGACCTTCCTTTGAGCGGGCGCAGCCACCAGAGCTGACGGTTTGGGGCAGGAAGCTAAAGGCTCTTCCTGTAATTCCAGCCACTCAATTATTTATGAGCACCGAGGCCAGAGGTTGGGCAGTGACCGGAGAGGAGAACCCCCCCCACCAGCTTCGAGTCCTGGGTCGGAGGGCTGCTGAGTTAGAGGGGCCCAAAGTGAGGGGTCAGGGGGCTTCCCTTGGAAACTCAGTGTCTTGCTCTGGAGGACTGAGGGAAGCATGGAGAGTCTGTGAGGGGCCCCGGGGTCCTCCACTTGCTCCAGACTCAGGGCCCTGGGGTGGGGGCAAGATCACAATCACACCCAGTCAGGAGGGCATTGGAGCTGCACCCTCCTCCGAGCCCTGGTGGCTGGGGTCCAGGAAGGAGCAGGCACCATGGGGAAGACGCAGAGCTGAGATGGGGGTCCTCATCCAGGCCCCACCTTGGACTGACGCTCATCCTGACCTCCCAGGAGACCTGACCAGCAGGAGGGCTCTGGGGCCACCCCCACCAGGCCCCAAAATGAGAAGGAGCAGAGCAGAGTCATCACTCTGCTGGAGGATGAATAAATGGACTGAGGAGCCATCAGGGGGCTCAGTGGGAGGACAAAACTGCAGGGGACACAGAGGGAAAGTCAGAAGAGGAGGGAAATGGGGCATGGGGCAGAGAAGTTACCAGAGGAGGTGAGTACTAAGGGAGCTGAGGAAAGGGGGAGAAGTAGGAGTGGGGGAGAGGAGAGCAAAGGAGGGAGGGATGGAAGAGAGAGAGGAGGGAGGGATGGGGAGGAGGAGGAGGAGGAAGGAAGGAAGGAGGAGAGATGGGAAGGAGGAGGAGGGGACCCCTGGGCGCTGTCTTTGGACAGTAAATCTCTGGTGGGGACGGCACATGAGATGCCCCCATCTTCCTGCTTCCCGGGATTCTCATTCCAGTTCCTTTCGGGAAAGCTGCCTGCTCCGTGACTAATTTGTCCTTAAACAAACCAAACCCAGCGGTGGGGCTCTGGGCGGGGCCTGAGTCACGGTGGGGGGGGGGGCCGCACCTCACTGGGGCCTGGGAGAGGACTGGGCGCTCAGACCCCCTCACCTACTCCTCACCCCCCCAGTGTCTCCCCTAAACCCGTCTTGGAGACCCTCCACCTGGGGACCTTCAACTGGGGACGTCCTACTTGGGGACCCCCAGGAACCGGTTCCTAAGGCCTCCCCTTGAGTCCCACATGACTCAGGGGGGAACTCCCAGCCACCGCACCCCCCTCGGTGGGTGACTCAGGGGCTACCCCCAGTGTGCTGTGTCCTAGCTCCGTGAAAACAGATCTTGGGGTGGGATAGGGCGCCCGCAGGAAGGAACTGCTTGGGTTTGCAGGGAGGAAACCGAGCCTGGGAGCTGAGGATGGTCCCCAGGACAGGGCTGATGAAGCACCTTGGGCAGGGCGCCGGGCTGACCCGGGTTCCATCACTGCATCTCACAAGGAAGCACCTGAGCACCACCAGCTGTGGCCCCCAAACAACAAAGATTCAGGGGGTGGCCAGGAGTCCCCAGATGGCAGGACTGGGGTGTTGGAGCCTGGCGTTTGGGGAGAGTAGCTGCAGCCCCAAAAGCAAGTCTCCCAAGAGAGCTATGCAAAGAGGACCATCCCGAAGAGGGACACCCCCGTGGGTGGCTCTCCTTGGAAACCTCAACTGTTGGGGAGCACCCACGTGGTTGCCCGGGCCTCGAGGACACAGGTCCCCGCCCGCCCGCCCAGCCGCTCCCGGGACACCCAGGCTGGGCAGGGCGCGGTGCGCCCCGGTTCCCACCCCCGCCTGGCCCGGCGCCTCCTTCCCGGGGTGGCCGCGAGGATACCGGGAAAGAAGGCGGGTTCGCCCTGCAGCTGTGCCCCCGCCCCAGGCTTCCCCGCGGGTCCCCCGGGGTCCCCTGCGCCCCGCCACTGGCCGGCCAGGTCGGGCGCTGGTGCGCGCTGCGCCCACCTGCAGAGCGCGCCGTGCCCTGGGCCCTGGGCCCCGGGGCCCCGCGGCCGGCCGGACCCATCGAGCGGTCGGTTCCCCGCTGGGGAGCGCGTTTCCTGGAAGCGCCGCCGAGCCCCGCCGAGTTCCCGACAGCGGCCGGCGGGGCTCGGGGCTGCCGCGCGCTGGTCTCCACCAGCAATCAATGCGCCCCGGCTGCCTGGGCCTAATGGAGCGCACGGCGCGCTGGCAGCTGCTTGCGCCCAGGAACTGCAGGGGGGACCCTCACTGCCCGGGCTGATGGGGTCTCCCCAACCCTGGGTGGTGGTCAACGGAACCCAGGACCTCAGGATCCCCCTAGGTCCTGGCCTGGGCACTCCCGAGTGCCTCCCCATCAGTGCCACTGAGCAGGATGCTCTGCCCTTCGCTCGATTTTGTGCCCCGTCTCCATGCAGCCTGCAGCCCCTCTCCACATCCCTGCAGCCCTCAGCCCCTCTCCAAACCCCCTCAACCCTCCAATCCCCTCTCCCGAGCAACCCCAGCCCCTTCCACCATCCCCTGCAGCCCCAGAGGTGGTCCTGGGGGCCCACATGCCTTGTCTGTGTCAGCCTCAGGTTCTGGCGGAAAGGGGGGCTGTGACGGGGGCCTGGGGCAGGGGCTGAGTTCTGGGGACAGCGGGAGACACTTCTCACTCTGAACCCTCCCTAGGCACTAAACTGCAGGTGGACTCCGTTTATGGACAAGCATGTGGACTGCGAGGACGGGGGTCCTCAGCGCTGGGAGGACCTTTCACCTCCCTTCATCGGCCTTTCACACGGAGGGCAGCACTCCTGCCTCTCAAAGTCCATTCATTCATTCATCTGTCCTATCACTCATTCATTCACATACCCATTGGTTCATTCTTTCATTCATCTGCTCTATCACTCATTCATTCACATACCCATTCATTCATCTATTCTATCACTCACTCAGCCATTCACACACCCATTCATTTATCTGTCCTTTCACCCATTCACACACCCACTTGTTCATTCATTCATTCATTTGTCCTTCCACTCATCCATCCACACACCGATTTGTTCGTTCATTCATTCATTCATTCATTCGTCCTTTCACTCATCCATTCACACACCCATTCATTTATTCATCAGCCCTAGCACTCACTTATCAATTCACACACCCACTCATTCACTAATTCATTCATCTCTCCTTCACATTTACTCACCCATTCACTCATTCATTTCTCCATTCACTTACTCATTCACAGATTCACTCGCTCACTCACCATCACTCATTCCTGCTTCCGTCACTCCCCCAGATGCTGAGATGACTGCGGGGGAAAGCCCGTGCCTCCCATGTGCCAGGCCTCAGATTCCATCCCTGCTCTCATGTCCCAACTCCACAGCACAGGCATAAACTGGTAGCCACCGAGCACCTCCAGGAATGGCCCTGTCGACACCACATGACAATGCTCAGGGGCGGGCCCGGAGAGATAGCACAGTGGCGTTTGCCTTGCAAGCAGCCAATCCAGGACCAAAGGTGGTTGGTTCGAATCCCGGTGTCCCATAGGGTCCCCCCGTGCCTGCCAGGAGCTATTTCTGAGCAGACAGCCAGGAGTAGCCCCTGAGCACCGCCGGGTGTGGCCCAAAACCAAAAACCAAAAACAAAACAAAACAAAAAAGCTCAGGGGCTCAGGAGCAGCTGGAAGGGCTGAAATGCATGCTCTGAGCCCCAGGTTTGCTCCCTGAAATCCTGTGGTCCTCAAGGATGGCTCAGAGCACTCAACAAGGAGTAACCCTGAGCACTACTGTATGTGAGCCCAAAACAAAAAAAGTCTCTCATTGGTCATACATGTATTCCCTCATTCATTCATTCATTCATTCATGCTTCACTTATTCTTTTACCCATCATTCACTCTTTCACTCCTTCACTCAGTCAGCATCATGCATGAATTAACTCACTCACTCATTCATTCATTCATTCATATATTCATTTGGTCACATCTCATTGCTTTAATCTTTATTTATTTATTTTTTTGGTTTTTCGGTCACACCCGGCAGTGCTCAGGGGTTATTACTGGCTCTGCACTCAGAAATCACTTCTGGCAGGCTCGGGGAACCATATGAGATGCTGGGATTCAAACTACTGTCTGTCTTGGGTCAGTCATGTGCAAGGCAAACGCCCTGCTGCTGTGCTATCTCTCTGGCGCCTCATTGTTTAATTTTTAAATGATTTTATTTATTTATTTATTTTTGGTTTTGGGATCACATTTGCAGGCCCTCAGGGTTACTCCTGGCTCTGCACTCAAAAACTGCTCAGGGCAGGCTCGGGGATCTTATGGGATGTGAGAATTGAACCAAGGTCTTTCTGGGGTTGGCCATGTGCAAGGCAAACACCCTACCACTGTGCTATTGCTCCGGTCCCCTCATTGTTTAATTTTTGTTGTTGTTGTTGTTGTTTTTGGGTCACACCCGGCATCGCTCAGGGGTTACTCCTGGCTCTGTGCTCAGAAATCACCCCTGGCAGGCACAGGGGACCATATGGGATGCCAGGATTCGAACCACTGTCCTTCTGAATGAAAGACAAAGGCCTTACCTCCATGCTATCTCTCCGGCCCCATATTTTTTTTTTTTTTTTGGGTTTTTCGGGCCACACCTGTTTGATGCTTCAGGGGTTACTCCTGGCTAAGCGCTCACCAGGGGATTGAACCGAGGTCCTTCCTTGGCTAGCGCTTGCAAGGCAGATACCTTACCTCTAGCACCACCTCACCAGCCCCTCATTGTTTAATTATTAAGAAGATTTTTTGTGTGTGTGCTTTTTGGGTCACACCTGGCAGTGCTCAGGGGATACTCCTGGCTCCATGCTCAGAAATTGCTCCTGGCAGGCACGGGGGACCATATGGGACGCAGGAATTCCAACCGATGACCTTCTGCATAAAAGGCAAACGCCTTACCTCCATGCTATCTCTCCAGCCCCAAGAAGATATTTTAAAGATATTTAAATATCCTTAAAAAGATATATTTTGGGGCAAGAGAGATAGCTCAGCAGCGTTTGCCTTGCAAGCAGCTGATCCAGGACCAAAGATGGTTGGTTCAAATCCCAGTGTCCCATATGGTCCCCTGTGTCTGCCAGGAGCTATTTCTGAGCAGACAGCCAGGAAGTAACCCCTGAGCACCCCTGGGTGTGACCCAACAACCAAAAAAAAAAAAAAATAGAAAAGGTATTTCTTTTAAAAAGCTATTTTATGACCAGGGGTGACCCAAAAAACAAATAAAAATCCTTTCCTTTTATTGTTTGGGAGTTTCCCAAGCAGCGCTTAGGAGGTTGAGAGCCACTGCTCCTGGGGATTCTTAGCTAGCCAGGCTGCAGATCAGCTCAGGGGCCCAGGAATGTGGCACCATCTGGGCCCTGCTCTGCTGGAAATGACCTGAGCGCCCCGACATTGCTTGGGAGACTTAAGGGCTGCACCGGACAATGTTCCAGCCAGTTTCAGAGACTGGAGGGTGGCTTCTCTTTTTTTTTTTTTTTTTTGGTTTTTGGGTCACACCCGGCATTGCTCAGGGGTTACTCCTGGCTGTCTGCTCAGAAATAGCGCCTGGCAGGCACGGGGGACCATATGGGACCCCGGGATTCGAACCAACCACCTTTGGTCCTGGATCGGCTGCTTGCAAGGCAAACGCCGCTGTGCTATTTCTCCGGGCCCATGGCTTCTCTTTTTTTTGTTTGTTTTTAGACCACAACTAGCCCCAAACTGGCCACAACTAGCCACAATAGTCAACTCAGGGCTGACTCCTGGTTCTGTGCTCAGAAATCACTCCTGGCAGGCTGAGGGGGGACTCATTGGCAACATGCAAAGCAAATGTCCTCCCTGTAGTGCTGTGGCTCTGGACCCCAAAGTTTGTTTATTTGTTTGTTTATTTTAGTTTTTGGGTCACATGGGGCAGCACTCAGGGATTACTCCTGGTTCTGCCTCAGAAATCGCTCCTGAGAGGCTCGGGGGACCATATGGGATGCCGGGATTCGAACCACTGTCCTTCTGCATGGAAGACTAATGCTCTACCTCCATGCTATCTTTCTGGGCCCCCCCCCAAAGTCTGTTTTGTATCTGAATTCAGAGTGTGAATACTAGCCCTGTGCTGGTCTCTTCAAACGCTAAAGAGTCTGAAGGCAGAGGACAGGGAAGGAGCCTGGAGGCTGAGGCTGGAGCCAGAGTGACTCCACCTCCCAGAGGCACCCCCCACACACACCCTGTGGGGTAAAGAGGAAGATCCTGCCCCCACAGAATTAAAACACCCAAATGCCTCAGAACAGACATGGCAACTTCACCAGCTCCCTCTGTGTCGTGTCCTCCCTTGGGGGGGGACACTCCCCTTCCTGGGTCAAGATTCCCAGGGGAATTCGTGCTAGTTTGACTAGGATCAGGGCTCAGCCCAGCCTGAACCCCAAACCCATCCACTGCCTTTATCTCCCAGCACCATCTTCCTTCTTCCCGAGGGCACCCATCCTTGCTCAGATTCAGGAGAGACAAAGAAGCAGAAAAGATGGAGAGACACAGAGATAGGGGAGACAGGAGAAATAGAGACAGAGACGGAAGAGACAGAGAGATGGGAGAGGCAGGCCCCCCACCACTCAGAAGGGGCATGAGACCCAGCACAGCCCACCCAGAACACATCCCAGGGTGAGACACCCGAAAACACGAGAACCGAGAGGTGGGCTTGGCTTCCAGGGCACCTGGACTCAACCGGGTCCAAGACACACACATACACAAACACATGTACACACAAAGACACACAACACAGTGCACACACCTACACGCATGTAAACATGCATAACTTATTCGCACACAAACACACTTGCACGAATATGCGTTGCAAAATGCATGTACGTGTATTCACAAATACATACGAACATATACAAACCCATGCCATCATAATCACATGTACATACATGGACAGCCACATAAATACAAACAGGCAGGTGCACAAACAGTACGTTCATATACAGACGTGCACACGGATGCAGGCACACACAGGTCCACCGTCCACCTGCAGTGCTCACAGCCCCCCACACGGTCTCAAATCCCTCATCCAGCCCCCCCAAATCTCAGCCTTGCTTGGGGTGGGGGCCCAGTTTGATCACCAGCAGCATCTCCTCTGCAGGCCAAACATGGGCACCCGGCTCCGGGCAGGCCGGGGCCTGGGCCCCCTGAGACTGCCTGGAAGTGGAACCAGGAATGCAGTGGGCAGCTGGGCAGGCCCAGTGCCCACACTTCCCACCAGCCCCTGCCCTGACCTCACCCCGGTGGCCTCGGCCAATGGGTGCCCGTCCTGGGTTCCAGCCCCCTGTGGCTGCCCCTGCACCCACCCTGCCTGCCTCCCAGGCCTGGAACCGGATCCTTTGCTGGTGCTGGGACTCAGGCCTCCGGGAAGTCGACTGGCTCTTGGCCCACCGGGGCACTATGTGTCTCTGCCTCCAGCACTGGCTCCCCAGAATGGCGCAGCACCCCACAGAGCCCTCCTGGCACAGCTCAGAGCCACCCTACCTCGCCTGGGCATGATCCCTTCCTCAGCCCTTGGGGGCTCCCAGCTCTGTGGGAGACGCTGATCACCACCTACCCACCCCTGCTAAAGTCAGGGCTTTTCTGTTTTTAGGCCATACCCGGGTGGAGCTCAGGCGTTACTCCTGGCAGGCTGGGGGACCATATGAGATGCAGAGGATCAAACCCAGGTCAGCTGCATGAAAGTCAAATGTCATCCCCACTGTGCTATCACTTTGCTCCAAGACAGGGCTTTATGGGAGAGCAGGGGTCTCTCTGGGACAGGAGCAGGATATTGAGGTCCCTAGGGGACAGGATGATGAGAGGGTCACAGCACAGTGACATACTAGCTGCACCAGATCAGATCGGTGTTTCAGCTCTTCACAGTGACCCAGTGGGACCCCAATGGACATGATCTCCTGGTGCTGCAGTGGACAAGGTCAGAGCAAGGATAATCGAGGTTCTGAGAGGCAGCAGCAGGCAGGAAATACCAGCAGTTCAAGGTGCTCTGTGGCCCCAAGCCCTGGGGAACAGGTGCCCGACCAGTGTCCCATTCACAGTCAACCTCATCTTTGCTACTTGGGGCAACATCAGGCTAGGGGAAGCTGTAGAAAGTCGGGGGTCTCCAAGGAAAGTAGTGGGGCCCAACCTGTGTGTGGATAGGAAGCAGAGAGCTGCAGAGAGGGTGGGCAACAGTGACCTGGGGGAGTCAGCAGTTTGTCCTCTGAGAAGCCTGCAGGAGGGTCAGGGGCAAGGGGCACAGGACTGGAGTAGCACCAAGGCAGGAAGGAGGTGGGGACACACTCATGGGCCTCAACCACTTGTATGCAGGTGACTAAGCAAAGACAGTCACCATGAAGACATGGAACTAAAGACAAGCGTGAGGGGCTCCTGACGTGAGAGGTTCCTGAGGTGAGGAGTTCATGAAGTGAAGGAGGAAAAGGCTATGGAAGGGCTCTGAAGTGAAGGGGTTCTGAGGTGATGGGTTCCTGAAGTGAGGGGCACTGGAGGTGAGGTTTTTTTTTTTTTTGGTATTTGGGCCACACCCGACAGTGCTCAGGGGTTATTCCTGGCTGTCTGCTCAGAAATAGCTCTTGGCAGGCACGGGGGACCCTATGGGACACCGGGATTCGAACCAACCACCTTTGGTCCTGGATCTGCTGCTTGCAAGGCAAACGCTGCTGTGCTATCTCTCCGGGCCCAGGTGAGGTCTTTTGTGAGGTGAGTTCTTCCTGAGGTGAATGAAGGTTTTATGAGATGAGAGGTTCCTGAGGTGAGGAGTTCCTGAGGTGAAGGGTTCCTAAGGTTTGGAAATCCTGCGATGAGTAGTTTCTCAGAAGATAGTTGTAGGGTGAGGGGCTCTGAGGTGAGGGATTCCTGAGGTGAAGGATTATGTTCCTGGTGGGCTCCCAAATGTTGGCCAAGGCCTGTCTTTTCTGATCTAGGGTAACAGTCATTCTGTCAACCTCAGGAACAACATTCCCAGTTTTAGTTCAGTGAGTCCTGCATGCCCAGAAATAAAATCCAGCCTTTTAGTTCCTCCAAATGCTGCTCCTCATAGACACAAGTAGCAGCCATAGATCAAACATCGCACTTTCCCAGGACTGTACACCAAGCGAAAAGGAAGGTGATGTGAGCAAAGCAGATTTGCTTCAAGGTGGGCATGGGGGAATGTATGGCAGTAGGACAAGTGACCCCGAACACACCCCTGGGCACACTTAGTTTTTTTTGGGGGGGTTTTTTTTTTGGTTTTTTTTTTGGTTTTTGGGCCACACCCAGCGGTGCTGGGGTTACTCCTGGCTGTCTGCTCAGAAATAGCTCCTGGCAGGCACAGGGGACCATATGGGACACCGGGATTCGAACCAACCACCTTTGGTCCTGGATTGGCTGCTTGCAAGGCAAACGCCACTGTGCTATCTCTCCGGGCCCCACTTAGTTTCTTTTCTCTCAGTCCTGGGCATATGGTCGCTACATGTTGGCATCCCTGGGTGGGCACGAGGCCCCACCCAACAGCTGGGCCCCATGGCCTCCTGAGAGTCTTGCAGCCCTGCAGCCCTGGCAGCCTTGGGCCTTTGCAGGAGCTGTTCCACTTGGTAGCTGGAGCAGCTACACCAGGACTTAGCCTGCATCGAGGCCCAAGTCTGCTCAAGGACCTGTCTGACCGAGCGTCCATTACCTGTCTGGGGGACAGTGAGCAGCCACCATTCCAGATGTGTGTGAATGCATGTTGTGAACATGAGTGTGTTAATGTGTGTTGCCTGCATGTAGAGGAGTGTGTGACATATAAGGTTGTGTGCATGAATGCCACTGTGCATGGATTTATGAGTGTGAGTGTGTGTGTGTGTGTGCGCGCGCGCAAGTTCAGGGAGGAAGGACTAGCCAAGCAACAGGCATACAGAAGCACTGATGACATTTTTCAGAGCTGGAGGCCAGGAACTTTCCTCCTGGCTGGGAGAGGGGGGGCCTCCCCCACAGGCCAGACGAAGAATGCTCAGGCAGGAAGTGCTGGTTTCGCTGAGATGGGAAATGTCTTGTCTCCGAACTTCAGAAAACAGAGAAGTGAAAGAAAGGAAATTAGGGTCACCCGGCTTATTGTTTGGGCCCCACTCAGCAATGCTCAGGGCTGATTCGAGGTTCTGTGCTCCGGAATCACTCGTGGCAGGGCTTCGGGGATCAGATGGGGTGCCAGGATTGAACCTGGGTGGACCATGGACAAGGGAGGCACCCTCCCCACTGTCCTATCGCTCCAGCCTAGCTCTTCAGTTTTTGAAAAGTAAATCAGCTTGGGCTCCCTGGACAAGTGCACCCCAGGCATGCAGGAGGAGGGCTTTCCATGTTGTGTGATCCACTAAGCACCAGCACTGAGGCCAAGTAGCTCCTGAATACCTCTGGTGTGGCCCCAAAATCAAAACAAAGGAAAAAGGATTCTAGTTCCAAGAGATACTCCAGCAGGGGGGCACTAGCTTTATTCTCTGCTAACCCAAGTTCAATCCCTCATACCTAACGGGCTCCCCCAAGCCCCTCCAAGAGTGATTCCTGAACGCAGAGCCAGGTGTTAGCCCTGAGCACTACTGGATGTGGCCCCTAAACAAAATAAAAACAAAAAGAACTTACTCTTCCTTCATCTCAGATGCCCCCCTAGTTAATGGGGGGCTGAAGGTCATGGGGACTGAGAGTAGTTGAACAGGGGATCTGATGGTGGAGTCAGAACAGGCGGCCAGGGGGGGCCTACCCAGCACTACTAAGAATGGGGTGATGTGAGGCTGCAGGATAGGAACTCTGGAGTTCAGAGGAGGAAATGGGGGCGCTCTGAAGGTGTATGCCCCAGGGGACTGGGTCCGAGATGTAACCGGGAGCCCCCCACCAGGGAGCAGCCCAGAGACCTCTGTGGGTCCTCTCTGCGCCCTGCAGAGTCTGGGTGGAGAGAGGTCAGGGTGTGTGTTCTGGGGAGGCCAGCAGTCACAGCCCATGACACATGGCACTTCATGGCACATGGTACAACTCACGGCATATAGCACAGGACACACAGCACAATAAACTGCACACACACTCAGGCCAGCAGCAAAGACCTGGGCATGCAGGCCAGAGAGATAGCACAGCGGTAGGGTTTTTGCCTTGAATGTGACTGACTTGGGAAGGGGCCGGTTTGATTCCCAGCATCCCATATGGTCCCCCCAGTCTACCAGAGGCAATTTCTGAGTGCAGAGCCACGAGTGACCCCTAAACATTGCTGGATGTGGCCAAAAACCAATCAATCAGTCAATCAATCAATCAAGTTAAAAAAAAAGACCTGGGCATGGAAGCCAGGTGAGGTGACTTAGGGACAGGAAGACAGAGACAAACCTACACGGCCTGACGAACAAGGTCTGAACATGCCCCAGCGCATCGGCACTCCTAGTCTCAGTCCCCAACCTGTCCCCACAGTCACAGTGGGACCCAGGGGATGGGGACAGAGCCTGTGGCAACATTGACCCAAGAGCAAGGAAGCAAAGGTCGGAAGGAAGGAGGGGCTGGGGGCCTGTTCCCTCTGGAGGGAGAGGGGCGCAGACTTCCCAAGCAGTCGACCAGGGTTTGATCCCTGGCACCCTAGATGGTTTCCTGAGCCTACCAACAGTGACCCCTGAGCACCACTGGGACCCGGCCAAACATGAAAAGAAGTAGAATGTTACCAAAGCCATGTGGGCTGCCTCACTCATCACATCCTTTGGAAGGTTATTTGTGGGGATCACACCCAGCAGTGTGGAGGAGAAAAGGAAGAGGAGGAGAGAAGGGGAGGAGGGGGATGAGAGAAGGAGGAGGGAGAAGGGAAGGAGGGAGAGGGGAAGAAGCAGTCAGGAGGAGGACAGGAGGGAGAAGAGAGGAAGGGAGGAGGCGGAGGAGGAAGAGGGAGGAGAAGAGAAGGGGAAAGTGAAGGGGGAAAAGGGGAAGAGGGAGGATAGAGTAAGGGGAGGAGAGAGTAGAGCAGAGAGACTGAGGAAGGAGGGAGGAGGGAGAAGGGGAGGAGGAGTGAAGGTGGGAGGAGGGAAAAGAGGAGGGAGAGGAAGGATGGAGAGGAAGGGGAGGTGAAGCCTGGGCTCCCCCTTCTCCTGTGGAAATCATGAGGTGCTGAGCCAAGGAGAGGAAGAGCAAGTGAGGGGTCACTCTGGGTGGGGCTCATTCCCGGGCACCTTGTCCAGGCTAGAGAGGGCAGCCAGGGCGGCCTCTGGGCAGCAAAGTTGAGGGGTACCCTCTGTGTCTCCTGGATCTGAGTTCATACCCCTGATACTGCCTGCCCCAGGGTAGGGAGCTCTGGCCCCGCTGGCCTGCCAGGCTCGGCCTCTTCCCAGAATGCGCCGCCCCAGAGGACGTTCACCCTGGCTCAGGCAGCCAGAGGGCAGGTCCAGGGGGGCCAGGGAGGTGCCAGCAGGCCACAGGGTGCAGGGACGACCTTCTGGGGGTGCTGATCTAGGTTCGCTCCAGAGGATCCTCCCAGCCCAAGGTCCAGGTGGGCACGTGGGGACTCAGCACTGCAGCTTGCTTGTAGGGGGTGTCACTGCACTGGGGGGCACCCAGGGGTACCCCAAGTGTGGTTCAGAGCAGCTTTGTGGCTGACTCTGGCACAGCATGTGGCCACCCCCTGCCTAGTCCCCAGCCCCACAGGTTCCCCTGAGCACAGCTGTGGCCTCAAACCAAGCAAAAAGAACAAGAAGGTCATTCTCTGCCCTTTGGATTGGGAATCTGAGGCTTTGTGGGGATCCTTGTCCCCCAAGCCTGGGGGTGGATGAGACCCCTCAGTCCTCAGGGGTCCTGCAGTGAGGGAAGCTGAATGCAAAATGCCATGTGTGGGTCCTGTAGCAGAAGAGATGAAGAATTTTGAGGGGGGGTCACATCTGGCAATGTTCAGGGGTTACTCCTAGCGGGTTCAGGGACCCTATGGGATGCCAGGGATCAAGCCTGGGTCAGCCACATGCAAGGCAAACACCCTCCTGCTGCCTACTGTTCATGCCCCTAAGCTGAAGAATTTCAAGAGGCAGGATAAGAAACCTAGTGTGCAGTGGGCCTTTGGGGGGCCTGGATCCTGGACCCCTAAAGTCAGCCCTGCAGAGAGGCAAGAAGAAGAGGCAGGCTCAGGGGGAGCAAGGGAGTCTGCCTGCAGCATTCTGGGCACACACAAACATGCAAAGACCCTGTGGACACAACCCAAAGGGAGGCCCAGACATACCTCCCTCCACACCAAATGTCCTCTGAAAATTCAGACACCCTGGGTGGAATCAGACCATCGCCAGGAAGACATGAGGCCAGATCTGGGGCGACTGAGCCCTCACAAGGCGGATTTCCTCCCCTCCCCTCACACTGTCTTTGCCTGGCTCAGTCCTTGCTCTGGTAGTGACAGGAGTTTGTGGAGCCTCAATCTACCTTGCACGTCCCCAGCACAGATGACTCACTCCAGAGCACAGAGCTGGGAGCAGCCCCCAAACATAATGCAGTCCCACCATTCCCCATGCCCCCAACTGGAAAAAAAAAAAGTAGGAACTGGAGCAACAACACAGTGGGGAAGGCAATTGCCATGCATGTGGTTGACCCAGGTTTGATTCCTGGCATCCCGTAGGGTCCCTTAAGCCTGCCAAGAGTGATTCCTGAGCAAAGAGCCTGGAGTAACCCCTGAGTACAGCCACGTATCCCCCCCCCCCTAAAAAAAAAAAAGAAAGAAAAAGGAACTAGATCCATAGCACAGCGAGTAGGGCGTTTGCTTTGCACGCGGCTGACGGCAGTTTGATCCTCGGCTTCCCATAGAGTCCCCTGAGCCTGCCAGGAATGATTTCTGAACACAGCCCGGAATAACCTGAACAATGCTGGGTGTGGCCACAAAAAGTAAAAGAGAAAGAAGAAAAAAAAAAAAAAAGAGGGGCCTGAGAGATAGCATGGAGGTCGGACATTTGCCTTTCATGCAGAAGGATGGTGGTTCAAATCCCGGCATCCCATCTGGTCCCCGAGTCTGCCAGGAGCGATTTCTGAGCATAGAGTCAGGAGGAACCCCTGAGCGCTGCCGGGTGTGACCCAAAAACCAAAAAAGAAAAAGAAAAAAGAAAGAGAAAGAAGAGATGAGAAGAGACGAGAAGAGGAGAGACGAGAAGAAGAGAGACGATGTTTAGAAAGAGGAGGTACAGTAAATGCACCCATATACACCTCAACCCAGGCCCTTTGCCTGGTCTGTATTGTGAATTGGGGGACAAAAAAAATACAGTGTTGGGGCTGGAGAGATAGCATGGAGGTAAGGCATTTGCCTTTCATGCAGGAGGTCATCGGTTCGAATCCCAGCATCCCATATGGTCCCCCGTGCCAGCCAGGAGCAATTTCTGAGCGTGGAGCCAGGAATAACCCCTGAGCACTGCCGGGTGTGACCCAAAAACCACAAAAAAAAAAAAAAAAAATACAGTGTCAGGATTGATAGATTCTAACCTCATATATTAAGATCAATTACAGATTACACTTTAAACAAAGTAAATAAAACCCTTCTTATTTCTTGGCTAAAAAAAAAAAAAAAAAGAAGAGAGACGAGGAGAGGAGAGGAGAGGAGAGGAGAGGAGAGGAGAGAAAAGAGAAGAGAAGAGAAGAGGAGCATGGATGGAAAGATCCCCAGCAAGGCTCGACTGCTGTCGCGGGGTCTCGAGAGCTAATAGCACAGCGGTAGGGCGTTTGCCTTGCAGGCATCCAGTTCAGGACAGACGGTGGTTCAAATCCCGGCATCCCCCAGCCTGCCAGAAATGATTCCTAGCACAGAGCCAGGAGTAACCCCTGAGCACTGCTGGGTGTGACCCGAAAACAAAAACAAACAAAAAAATCTCCGTGCCCTGTGCCCTGACACCCCACTTGTAAGCCATACCCCTCCTTCACTGGCAAGGCCCCCACACTCCTTGCTGGAGCACCCCAGGGCTTCTCCCCTGCACCCCACCCCACCGCTGTCAAGCCCAGGTTGTCTGCAGAGGGCTCCTCCTAGTGGCTGCCGGGTAGCAGCGCGAGTGCTGACCTGGAACTTCAGTTTCTGCACCCCTTGAATACAGATTGCAGGGTCCCCTCAAAGTTGCTTAGGGGCATCGGGAAGAAATCATGGACTGTCTGTTAATTAGCACCCGGGTCTCTCCAAGACCGAGTTCTGCCCGTATCCTGCGGAGACCCTGACCCGCGATTCCAGATTGGAGGCAGGGGTGAGGTTCACCAAGGGGAGATCTTGTGCAGTCTGGGAGGGACCCTTCAACCAAAAGCTCCCTTTCTCTCTCCCTTCTCTCTCTCTCTCTCTCTCTCTCTCTCTCTCTCTCTCTCTCTCTCTCTCTCTCTCTCTCTCTCTCTCTCTCTCTCTCTCTCTCTCTCTCTCTCTCTCTCTCTCTCCTCTCCCCTCTTTACCTCCCTCAAACTCTGTGGACAGCCTTTTATGCACCCCCAGGGACCCCAAAAAAGTAAAGAGCCTCTTCCCCTTCTATGTTCCCAGGCTGCGGAAACAGCCCTTGAAGGCCGGACCCAGGCGCACTCCGGCTCCAGGAGCTGAGCTCAGCACATCCGTTTCCAGAAGGTTCTCAGCTTCCCACTGCGAAATTCTGCTCCACAAAACCCTCCTACCTCCCCCCACTTCCCGTCTTTGTGGGTGCTGGGCACTCTGGGGACCACAGCCTGTCCTCTGGGGTGCCATAGCAGGGACTTTCCCTTTTTGGGTTTTGTTTTGGTTTGGGGGCCAAACCAAAACTCCTGGAGGTGCTCAGGGGTTTCTCCTGGCTCTGCACTCAAGAATCACTCCTGGCAGGATCTGGGGACCCTATGGGATGCCAGGGACCGAACCCGGGTTGACCAGTTGCAACGCAAACACACTCCCCACTGTGCTGTTGCTCTGACCCTCGACTTCCGTTTTTTTTGTTTGTTTGCTTTTTGTTTTTTTTTTGGGGGGGAGGTCACACCCGGCAGCACTCAGGGGTCACTCCTGGCTCCACACACAGAAATCGCTCCTGGCAGGCTTGGGGGACCATATGGGATGCGGCATTCGAACCAATGACCTTCTGCATGAAAGGCAAACGCCTTACCTCCGTGCTATCTCTCTGGCCCCTTTTTTAAAAAAAAGAAAAAAAAACTATTTTGTTTTGGTTTTAGTTTTGGGGCCACACCGAGCAATGCTCAGGCAGTCAGGGATCACTCCTGGCAGTGCTCAGGAGACCCAATGGGATGCCAGAGATTGAAACAAGGTTGACTTCGTGCAAGGCAAGTACCCTCAGCACTGTGTGATTGCTCCGGACCCTGTACCCCCTCTGGAGGCCAAGTGCTTGTTTTCTGGATTTGGGATCATGACCAGCAGAGATCAGGGTCACCCCTACGAGTTCTGGGGAACTTGCTGTGTTGGGGATCAATCCCTGAGCCCTGAGTAACTCCCCATTCACATAGATGGGCCATGATTTATGGCCATATCCCATCTCTACTTAGGGTGCTCTCTTCTCTCTTGGGGGGCCACACCCTACAGTGCCCCCAGACTGAGCCTCACCCAGACCAGCCGCCGGCTCTGTCCTGGTGCAGCTTTGGCCCTGTCCATCCACTTGTGTCTCCTGCATTTATTTGCCTCAGTTTCTCATCTGTAGAATGGAGGCAACTTCGGGTCAAGGCAGCTTCCCCATGAGAGTATGAATGAGGGCAGAAGGGGGTTCACTGGTGGCTCTTCCTGTCTCCTGCAGCTGCTGCAGTCATTTTTTTTTTTTTTTTTTTTTTTTGGTTTTTGGGCCACACCCGGTAACGCTCAGGGGTTACTCCTGGCTATGCGCTCAGAAGTCGCTCCTGGCTTGGGGGACCATATGGGACGCCGGGGGATCGAACCGCGGTCCGTCTCCTAGGCTAGCGCAGGTAAGGCAGGCACCTTACCTCCAGCGCCACCGCCCGGCCCCAGCTGCTGCAGTCATGACACTGACTTCCTGTAGGACCCCCGGCAGAAACAGAACCTCTCCGAATTGGACTTTGCTTGGGAGCCCTGAAACTCCCAGAAGCGCCCCCAGGGACCCATGAAGAAACCACTTCATCCTCCCAAGCTGCCCTTTCCCTGCCCCACCTCCCTGCCAAGCTCAGCAGAAACCCAGGGTGTACCTTCTACCACTGGGTGCTCTGTGTTGCACAGGCTCTTGTTTCTTTTTATTTTTTATTTTTTAGAATTCTTTTTACGGGCCCGGAGAGATAGCACAGTGGTGTTTGCCTTGCAAGCAGCCGATCCAGGACCTAAGGTGATTGGTTCGAATCCCGGTGTCCCATATGGTCCCCCGTGCCTGCCAGGAGCTATTTCTGAGCAGACAGCCAGGAGTAACCTCTGAGCACCGCTGGGTGTGGCCCAAAAAAAAAAAAAAAAAAAGAATTCTTTTTGCTTGTCTTGACAGCAGGAGTAGTAATGGAAATGGGGAAGGAAGGAAGGAAGGAAGGAAGGAAGGAAGGAAGGAAGGAAGGAAGGAAGGAAGGAAGGAAGGAAGGAAGGAAGGAAGGAAGGAAGGAAGGAAGGAAGGAAGGAAGGAAGGAAGGAAGGAAGGAAGGAAGAAGGAAGGAAGAAGGAAGGAAGGAGAGAGGAAGGAGAGAGGGAGGGAGAGAGGGACAGAGGGAAGGAAGGAAGGTCTCGCTGTTTCTGTTCATTGCTGTTGGTCAGTGTCGGGGACACACAATCACAGCCACTTTATTGGGGGCCAGAGTGATTTTGTTTGTTTTTTTTTTTTTTTTGGTCACACCGGAGACACTCAGGGCTTTACTCCTGGCTCTGCACTCAGAAATCACTCCTGGTAGGCCTGGGGGACCATTTGGGATGCCAGATTCAAACCCTTGTCTGTCCCTGAATGGCTGCATGCCAGGCAAATATCCTACTGCTGTGCTATCTCCAGCCCCAGGTTAATTTTTGTGCTCAAAACACCCACAACCAAAGAGCAGAGCTGGGAGCTCTGGATATGGATATGGAGCATGGCACTGAAAGGGGACAGAAGGAACCCCACAGCCAGGACATAAAAGTTGAGCGTCCCCACTGCATGCAGTGGCGGGAATGAGTCTGTTACTACTGGCCCCCAAACCCGGCAAGCAGGAGGCTGTTGGCAGGCCCAAGCCATGAGCGGGAAGTGGGGGTGTGGGGGCCTCTCCACCTGGCAAAGCCACAGGACACCCGGTTTCTTTTGGCAGGAAGATCCCGGCCATGCTGCAGCCATAAGGAATCACAGCTGCACTTGGAAAGGGTGGGCGGGTGGATGGCACAGAGGGAAAGCTCCAGAGCTAGGGCAAGGCCGTGAGGACTCTTGGCTGGCACCCGGCCCACAGGGTTCCACCCTGGCACCCAGCAGGCTCCCATGCCCAGCCAGGAATGATCCCTGAGCAACACCGGGCATGGCCCAAAAATAAACAAGAAAAAAAATAAAAGGGACCAGAGCAATGGCACAATGGGTAGGGCCTTTGCCTTGCATGTGGCTGATCCAGGTTTTGTCTCTGGCATCCCATAGGGTCTCCTGAGCCTTGCCAGGAGTGATTTCTGAGTGCAGAGCCAGGAGTAATCCCTGAGCGCCGCTGAGTGTGGCCCAAAAGAGGTTCATGAACTGTCAGAGACCATAGCTCAATCCCTGGATGATACATGGTCCCTGGCACCACGGAGCACTGGGGCCTGAAGCACCGCTGAGTACCATGGCACGGCACACGGGACAGTCAGTACCATCCATACGCATCCTGGTACAGGGTTTTGTTTCTGTTGTTTCCCAGAACGCAAATAGGGACCCCAGAATAAACAGGCTCCCCATTCGCCGAACCGTCCTCAGGGCTTCAGGACAACTTGAAGCCTATCCCATAGATGTGGTCACTGCCCACTGTGGGATCCCCTGAACAAGGCTCCAGCATTTCTCTACCAGCTGCCTGCATAGCCCAAACCTCACCCCACAGACCCCTGAGGACCCCCACTGAACCCCAGGACTCCCACTGAACGCCCAAACCCTCGCCTCCTCACTCTCCACCCTGTAGACCTCCTCTTGTTTCTGGCGCATGGTAACTGGACAGAAGAGAAAAGGCTGCCAGGATGCAGGAAGATGGCTTCTTGCACACAGGTGTCCCCAGCCTATGTGGCCTCCTGGGGCTTCTCTTTAAGGGATCCCCACTTCCAGACCTGCCTCCTGTCAATGGCTCCCCAGGCCTGTCTCACTGATGGGGTGGGGCCTGTCCCCCAACTCCAGCCCCCCCATCCCAGGCATCTGCTGCAGAGACAAAGGCCTGGAGCTGGGTTGGGGGCTAGAAGAGAGGAGAGAAGGGAGAAAGGAGGGGAGGGGACAGTCCCACCCCTGTGTTACCTCCAACTTTCTTCCTTTCCCTTCACCACTGCTGATGTTTTTGGGGACAGAGACCCCAAACTCTCTCCAGGTGGGCTCCATGCTTGAGACACCCCAGAAAGGGGAAAGGGGAAATTCTCCCTGACCACAGCAGGCCAGAAATGGGGTGGTCCAGACACCCACAAGGCTGAGTCCTCACTCTGGGGGACCTTTTCCAAGGGCGAGAGTTTAGTGGGGAGATAGGGTCCTGCTCCCCCTGCTGCCTCTCAGGGAAAGGGGGGACTGATTTGTCATCACACGCACACACCCTGCACCTGAGCCTCTGGATGGGAGCAGGGAAGGCTACTCGGGTCGACCCTGACCCCAGAGTGAAGAGCAGAATTCCCACCCCTGCAGTCTTGGAGGACCCTGACACCCCGCACCCAGGCAGGTGGCCAGAGGGGTCTCCCCTGAGCCCTGGCGCACACCAGCCGTTCGCCCTGTCCGCGGGGAGGCTGTCGGGAAGAGAGGAGCAGGTGGGCGCCCCCTCCTTCCTGGAACCAGGATGTCCCCAGGGCCAGCACAGATGCTGCTGGTAAGTCCCTTCCCCAGTGGCCCTTACCCGCCCCCGCCCAGCTGTGCCTGGCTCCCCGCTTGATCCCTGTGGTCCTGGGATGTGGGGGCTCCTCACACCCCGTAAGGAAGCAGGTGCTGAGCCTAGGTCCACCCGCAGCCAGGGAAAGGGCAGGCTGGGTCTTGCGGAGAGCCCACAGCTGGACCCCCAGGCTGGTCCTGATGAGGCAGGGACACCCTACCCTCCGTTGGCTGGGAGGGGGTGGGGGGCTCACAGATGTTCAGAGATGTCCATGGCATTTATGGCCATTCATGGATGTTCACAGATGTTCAAGGGCATTCATAGGTGCTCGGAGTTCACAGGCTCTCATGAGTGTTCTAACTCACAGATTACATTTGGGGCCATCATGGCTGCGCTAGGCCGCAGCAGCGCTGAGCCCGTCTACAGAGATGCGGGATACGGGGTAGGAGCCGCCCCAGGGGCTCAGCCAGGGCTCAACCTCAGCTCCACAGGGTCCCCCAGCACTGACCCCGAAGGATCCCTCCTGGGAGGGGCACCCCAGAAAAAGTTACCGTGGTTCAGACTGCAGCCAGTCACTGGCCCTGCTGCAGACCACCTGCATGCCCACCCACCCCCAGGTATGCAGAGCCCACCTGTGGGGATGGTCATGGATACCCACCCAAAGGAGGGGGGCCGGGAGTCCCCAGCTGGCCTCAGGTTTCTAAGTCGGAGCAGCTTGAAAAGTCAAGGCAGAATTTTGCCCCTGACACAGGGGAGCTGGGGCTAAACTGCCAGCCCCGCACAGCTCAGGGGGCCAGCGGTGGGTCCAACCAGCCTGCACCCCCAGTCCTGCGGGGGTGGGGGAGGCCTGGGTGCAAATTAAACGTCTGTCAGCTGGGCCCAGCTCGAAGCTAAGCGTTCACAGTCGATAAACGGCCTAATTAATTCTCCTCAAAGACCTCTCAATTATTCATCACGGCTGAGGACAATTAGAGATTTGCCCAGGCAGCCCCTGAGCCCCCAGAGGAGGCCCTGCCCTGCTCTCCCGGCTTCCCACCACCCACCACACCCCCACTTCTCTCCCCCAGAGAGAGCACTGAGGGGCGGGCACCAGGGGACCTTGCCAGGCACCCCCTACCCCCTAGCACCAAGGGAGAGCAGGGCAGAAAGCCAGAGGCAGGCCAGGGGCACCCCTCTCCCAAGGGGCACTCTGGGGAAGGTCAGCAGCCCCTTCACCCCGGCATACCACACTGGGGTTGAGACCCCCAAAAGGTTCGGGGGGGCCCAGGGGTCTCCCAGCTCCTTATCCAACTTCCCAGAGACCTGCAAACCCCTCCCTGGCCCAGCCCGCCCCCCACTCTTGGTCTCCCCCCAGAAAGCCGGCAGGAGAGGGTTAACTCGGCTCCCAGCCGGAGTGGGGGGCGGGGGCCGGGGGCGTGCCTGTCGGGAAGCCGGATTTCAGCGATGGTTTTACTGGAAAAGCTGCGCTCCGGGGAGGCTCCTCACGGCAACTTGGGGCCTGAGAGCAGGTTGGCTGGTGGGAACTGTTTCTCCAGGGGCCCCCGGGGCCTTCAGGGGTCCCCGCGCAGACCCTCTCTCCTCCCCAGCCTGGAATTCCAGATCCTCCCCCAACTCTGCCTGCTGCAGCCCAGGCTCCCCAGGACTCACCTTCCTCCCTCCCAGCCCCCCACTAGAGCTGTGACCCAACCCAGGATGTTTAGCTGCAGCAGAGGTGGGGACCCCCGCCCCGAGAGAGGCCCCTTGCAGGCCCTGACATTCCAGGAATTCGCCAGAAGCACCCCCACCCTCGCCTCCGCCCATCCACACCCCACCCCGGAGTGTGGGATTCCAGGGGCCCAAGCCCACCCTTACCCAGTGGCCGCCCAGAACATTCCTGGCCCCAGCAACAAGTTTGAGGGCTCTCCTCCCCCCACCAAGGCGTAAGCACCTCCAGAAGCCCCTCGTGTGGGGTGGGGCAGGCAGCCCCCAGCCCTGCTCCAGGGAGCACCCAGGCCTGCCCTGGAACCCCAACATGAGACCCGCCATGCCCAGCAGCGCTGGTTCCCCCAAACCCCCCAAGTGGGACTTCTGCTAGGACTGGGGTGGGTACCTGGGTACCAGGACACAGAGCTCAGTATTTGCTGGGGAGTGGCACATGCACCAGGAGCCCCTACATCTGGAGGGCAGGGGGTTACAGTGCCAGGGCACCCCCAGGACAGGAAGTGGGGACAGCAAGGGCCCAGGGGTGCAACTGCCCAACTGACTTGCCAACTCTCACCTCGATGTCCCCATCTGGGCACCCGCAGGAGGAGCACAGGACCCCTGCAGGACCCCTTCACAGCCCGCCACGGCCTGTCCAGGCCCCCAAGGGTTAAGCCCCTTGCTGGGGCACCGGGTTTGGGGTGCTGGGAACCTTGCAGTCCCTGCCCGCCTTCCCTCCTCGCCCAGATCCACCGAATCCCGATGAAACATTTGGGGAGATAAGTGCTGCGTATAAATAATTCAGACCACACGCATATTCGCCAACAAAAATGAAGTTTAAAACCCCCATTCCCGGAACCGAGGCCGAGTGGGGCGTGGGCAGGGCGGTGAGTCTCCCCCAGAGCGGGTCCTCACTGTGGGGGGCTCTGTGCCCCGGGTGGACCCTCCCCCTGCCTGGCTTCTCCCTCCCCCAGAGACCAAGGGATGCCCAAGGTCCCCCTAGCCCTAATGCCAGGCCTGGTGCTGATATCCAGAGGGAACCCCAAGAATATCTGGGGAGGCACAAAGGAAGGTCAGGATGACTGACCAGTGCTGGTTCCCCCAAGCCCAAAACTGTTGGCAGTACCCCAAAACTGCCTGGGGAAGAGCCTGGGGGTACATTCTGGGGTACAACAATCTGGGGATAAAATCTGGGGCACAGTCTGCGAGTGCTGAAGGGCTCCTGGTGGAGACCATCCCGGCCCTCTCAGCTCTCACCTGCCAGATGCCCCGTGTACCCCTTGAAGATACCCTCACCCCCTTTGGGGGAGTCCTACCTGCCAGCCACCCAGGAAATGGTCCCCTTGAGTGAGTGCCTGTACCCCACAGCTTATAGAATTCCCATTTGGGGTCAACCCACAGCACCAGTTTTCTCAGCCACATCTATGATCCTGTCTCTCCCAAGAACAAAGGACACACCCCCCTCTACACCCCTGCTCCCAATCTGCAGCCCGTGAGGGGCTTGCCTATGGCTGAGGATGAGCAAGAGGGCTGACTGAAGGGGGAGTGGGAAGAGCAGGGAGATTGGACCAAGAATTGGCTATCCTGGAGGGCTTCCTGGAGATGGGGATAAACTTTGAGCCCCATCCCATAGGCAGAAGGAATTGGTCAGAGCTGAGGGAGACTGGCCTTGCTTCCAGACCTTCCTGGCACTGCCCCCAGCTGGCCCTTGAACCCACTAACAGCGGATCTCA
Source organism: Suncus etruscus (assembly GCF_024139225.1). Taxonomy (NCBI): domain Eukaryota; kingdom Metazoa; phylum Chordata; class Mammalia; order Eulipotyphla; family Soricidae; genus Suncus; species Suncus etruscus. The sequence goes on along the minus strand of NC_064848.1, from coordinate 206,184,458 downwards.
CATGTGTTCACACGCCCACACACACAGATGCAGACAGACACACAGAGATAAACACAGAGACACAACATGCACACCTGGCATCTCCACTCCTCAACGGAGCAAGCTCAGGGTCAGGGTGGGGGGGATTGTCAGGTTTGACCTTCCCTGGTCAGCCTCAATTCTGGCAAATGCCTCTCCAATGGCTCGCATGGCTCTAGGACTCCACTCCCCGCCCCAGGTGGCCTCACCCCCTGTGGACGCCTTCCAGGAAGGCCCTGGCTAGGGTGGGGTCGGGTCACCTCCTGGTCCTCAGACCCCAGTGACTGCCCCTGAAGCCAGCGCTGGCTGCCTGCAGCCTGTTCTGTGGCCTGTCACCTCCCTCAATCCCCGTGTCCCTGTCCTCTCCTGTCTCATCCCCCAGGACACCTAGCAGCCCTGGGACTCAGCAGGATGGACAGGAACCAAGACAGGGCAGATCTTTGCATCATGGCCCGGATGGGGCTCCACTGACCAGCTGGGCACAGGCTTTGCTCCTGGAGCTCCAGGTTTGACACCCCCCCAGCACCACAGGAGGGGCCACACGCAGCCAGGGGGACCCTCAGAAGGCAAAGGTTAGGGTGGGTACAGGTGCCACTGGAGACGTCTGTGTTCCTGCCACTTCATGGTCACACACATTATTTTTGTTTTGGGGCCACACCTGGCAGCGCTCAGGGGTTCCTCCTGGCTCTGCACTCAGAAATTGCTTCTGGCAAGCTCAGGGGACCATATGGGATGTTAGGGATCAAACCCATGTCTTTCCATCCTGGGTTGGCAGCGTGCAAGGCAAACACCCTGCTGCTGTGCCATCTCTCCGATCACCTAATGCACACACGTTTCTGAAAAAGATTCCTGCCTTACGTATGAGAGAATCACAGCTGTCAAACAAGTCTGCGATTGGGGGCCAGAGCCAGAGTACAACAGGGTGTCTCCCTGGGCACTGCCAGGAGTGAGTCTCAAGTGCAGGGCCAGGAATAACCCCGAGCATCGCCTGCCATGGCGCAAAAACAAGCAAATTAATTAATGTCAAAGGTTTGAGTTCTGGGCCGGATAACACAGTGGGGAGGGCGTTTACCTTGCCCGTGGTTGACCCGGGTTCAATGCCTGGCATCTGGCTCTGTTTGGACCCCTGGCACTGGTGAGGGTTGCACCCCCATAAACATACACATACTTGGGGTCGCCCTTCAGTGCTCAGATAGGGGGAACAGGAAGCCCAGAGATGGGAGATCAGAGGCCTGGAAGGAGAGGAACCAGGACTAGGGGAAGCAATAAATGGGGGGCAGCACCCCACCAGGGAAGGCAAAGTGGGTGGGCTTCCGGGGGCCTGTGCGAGCCCCTGGAGCTCCGTAGAGGGACTCTGTAGAGTCCCCAAAGCCTGCAGCCCCGTGCCAGGCCTTGCATGCAGCACCTCTGCCTTCAAAAGCCCTTAGTAGTAGGTCCCAAGAACCCTTGAGTTCTGAGAATTCTCCGGGCCCTGTGGCACCCCTGGGTCTGGATGCTGATGGGGATGGAGCAGGCTCAACCTCCCCCAGCAACTCCAGCTCAGTCTGGGGAAGGGCCCTGGAGCCACAGAGAATTCCCAAACCTTGGGGCTGGGCTCCCAGCCTTGCCAGAGGGAGTGTTGGGGTCAGACAGTGGCACTCAGGTTCACCAGCAAAGTCACTTCCTTCCCAAGACAGCTGTCACCTACTTCCTGTCCACAGCGTGACCCACAGCCCACCCACTTCAGGCCAGGTGCCGTGGCCATTGGTGGCCTGTGTCATCCCTGGGATGAGCCACCCATAGTCAGCGTCACCCATGACCCATGGTCATCTCCCCAACCAGGCCACACCAGGATTAAAGGGACAAGACTCAGCCATGTAGCAGAGGGCAGGGCTCTGCCTCCCCTTCCCAGTCTGGGTGAAAGGGCAGGAAGTTCTCCGGAGAGACCTAGGAACCTGGGAGGGTGGGGTGAGGACCTTGACACACCAAACAAAGTCCTGGATCCCTGCCAGAGGATCCCAGAGGGCAGGCGAGCCGTGGTGGGAAGCTCTCTGCCATACAGGGCACTAGGTGGGCTCTGTGGGCAGCTTCTGGGATCAAGGCAGAGAGACGGATGGATAGACAGAAGAGTGATCACTCAGGTTATGAGAGAGACAGAGAGAGAGAGTGGGGAGAGAGATATATATCCTGGGGGTGCTGGCCTCTCTCAGTGGCTAGTACCCAGCGGTCAGTGCACGTTTCTATTGGCTTTGAAACTGCACACCAGTTCATCAGGTGTGAAAACCTCAGAGCTTTGTTTTTGTTTATGTTTTTGCTTCGCAGCTACTCCCAGGGCTGCTCAAGGATGCTCCCACTCATTCAGTGCTCAGGGAATCCTTCCAGCAGTGCTCTGGGTGGGTGGGTGGGGCCTGCAGTGCTGAGAATCGAACCCCTGTGGCCTACCAAGTATTGCTCCGGTGCTTTGAGCCCAGTTCCCACACCATCAAGCCTTGCAGGAGAAAATTCCCCTCTGTTCCTCTGTAAACTGCAGAACTGCAGGATTAAATCAGATCCATGAGGACAGGTGGAATTGGGGCCTCTACCCCCATCTGGAACAGACCCCCGCCTCCCTTCCCACACCCACTGGGGCTGCCTGCTGAGAGCCCCCCTCCCAAACCCCCAGAGCTCCCTCCCCGTGCTGTCACCTCCTTTCCCCTGCTGGGAGAATGAAGAGGCGCCCATGGTGTGGGGTCGCGCTGGAAAGGCCCTTTCGGGCTGTTTACGGGCCGGGCCTATCTCCAGCTCCAATCTGCTGCCCCTTTATCTCCGGGGCCAGTCTGGGTTCCCAGCAGCGGCCGCCCCAGCACACTTCCTGCCTGCGCCTTTACAGGAATCCACGCTCTCTCTCGCCTGCCTCCCACACCCGGCGCCCGCACCTGTGCGGGCACCCGGGAGCCTGGGGTACAGCAGGGCAGCCTCATCCCTCACCCCCAGCTGGCTCTGGGCCCTCCCACTGCAGAAAAGAGCTCAGGCCAGCTGGGGCCTAGGCTTGGGGGGGGGGCTCCCACCAACACTCTGACCCTGCCTGGGTCTCTTTTCTTTACAGTTTTACCCCCCCCCCCCCAGGATCCTCATGTTTCTGTTTCTCCCCACAGTTCAGACCCCCTCTGTGAGTTTCCCCAGGTCCCACTGGGCCCTTCGATGGTACTTTTGAGTGGGGGGACAGTTCTCTAGCACCCACAGTCTGCGACACTGAACTTAACAGCTCTGCTCCCTGCAGACCCAGGCAGGGGAGCTGGTCCACAAGCCCACCCCCCATCTTCCACTGCAAGGGAATGAGAGTCCCAAGCCAGGTGACCCCAAAAATGCCAACTCAGAGCCTGCAGGTAATGGAAGAAGAGATGACCCATCCAGGACACACAGGTGGGCGGCTTCCCAGAGCAGGGTATGGGAGTGCCCAGATAGCAAGAAGGGCAGGTTCATCACATGTAGGGGTCGTCCGAGATGGTACCACTGGATGGGGTGGGGTCACAGGCAGAGCCAGGCAGGGCTAAGGGCAGGGGCTGTGGGGCAGGAGAGGCCAGCAGACAGGTGGACACCAAGGCCCCTTGTCCTCAGCCCCTCAGGATGGTATTTGGCAATGACTAGACGGACCCTTGGGGTGACTTGGGGATACTACGTGAAGGAAACAACTGAGTCTCAAGAGAGCTTAGCAGGGCTGGAGAGATAGCATAGAGAGAGATAAGGCATTTGCCTTGCATGCACAAGGACAGTGATTTGAATCCTGGCATCCTATATGGTCCCCTGAGCCTGCCAGGAGCGATTTCTGAGCATAACATTTGGCCACTCCAAAATGAACCACACTGCCTCTGCATGGTGCAGCAGACACACACTTCGACACACGCTGCCCTGTCACCCGTGTGCGCACACAGGAACATGCAGAAGCGAGGTGTCCTGGGACAAGACTCAGGAAGGAGCCTCAGCTCTGCAGGGCAGCCCAGGGCAGCCCCCCTCTGGCCTCCACACTGTGTGGGGGAGCAGGGCAGGGTTGGCAGAAGGGACTCCTGGCTGCACCTCAGCTCAGTTTCTCTGCCGTCGCAGCTCTGGGGGAGCAGGAAGGTGACAGCGAGGTCTTCGGGGTGTGTGTGTGTTTGTGGGGTGAGGGTGGGGTGGTGTGGGGCGCTGTGGCCTGTTCCCTTCCTTCCCGCAGAACCTCCCGCTCCACCCCCCACTTCCCAGCAGCAGCAGAGGCAGAGGCAGAGGCCGAGATAAGGGGCTTGCTTCCAGGCTCCGGGATTCTGCAGAGACTCTGGGTCGGGGTCAGGGGGTGGGGATGGCTCAGCAGTCACTGCGAGATGGGGGCTCAGGACAGATATGGGGGGCGTGTCTCAGTGATTGCTTCCTATTGCCCTGAGCCTCAACCTCTCAAGAGGTCCTAAGTCTGAGGGGGTCCAGCTCAACTCTCTCCACCTCCTCCAAGCAGCGCACCAGATGCGCCTGTGTCCAAGACAGACCCAACCCTACTGGGTGGATAAAGGTTGGGCTGTGAGGGGGTTCTGCTAGTAAGTGAGTGCAGCTCTTTGGACCTGCTTCCCCGATAGGGGCAGAAACCTCAAGGTCGGGGCTGCGGTGGTGCATGCAGGAAGGTCCCCCGAGAGCACAGAGCCACGTGTCCAGTGTCCACGCTGAACCCTGCCAGGCACTGAGCTCAGCAGGAAGCGCAGGAAATCGAAATCGCCCCGGGGAGATAGCACGGGAGGAAGGCGCCTGCCTTGTACGCAGCTGCCCTGGGTTCCATCCCCGCCACCCTGAGGGATTCCCGCCTGAACACTGAGTCAGGAGTGAGCATGAGAACCGCCTGATAGGGCTTCCAAACCCCAGAACCCACAGGAAGTCAAGAGCAATTCTTCAAACAGCCCACTTTGCAGTTCTGGAAACTGAGGCCCAGAGCGCTCAGCCTACGTTACAGGCTGAGCAGAAGCTAAACAGGCTTGAGCCCGGGACACACCTACCTCGAAGCACCTCCAGGTGTGACCCCAGAGCATGCAAACCCAAATAATGAAATAGAAAAGCAGGGGCCGGAGAGATAACACGGAGGTAAGGCTAAGGCGTTTGCCTTGCATGCAGAAGGATGGTGCTTCGGATCCTGGCATCCCATATGGACCCTTGTGCCTGCCAGGAGCCATTTCTGAGCACAGAGCCAGGAGTAACCCCTGAGAACGCTGGGTGAGTCCCAAAAACCAAAAAGAAAAAAAAGAAGGAAAAGCAAATAACCCCACAAAGCCCCAGACTGGAAGCAGGAGCTGCAGAGGGCAGTGGACTCGATTCCCTCACTCCCGCACTAGGGAGGTTCCGCAGTATGGGTTTCAGGTCCCAGCTGTGCTCCCCACACTTTTTTTTGATTTTGGGGTCACACTGTCAGCTCTCAGGAGTTACTCCTGGCTCTGTGCTCAGAAATCGCTCCTGGCAGGCTCAATGGGAGGACCACATGGGATGCTGGGATTCGAACCACCATCCTTCTGCATGCAAGGCAAACGCCTTACCTCCATGCCATCTGTCCGGCCCCTTCCCACTCCCTGTTTTTTGAAGGGCTTGCTGGTGCTCAGGAGCCCACTCGTTGCTCAGCGCCCCTAGAACCAGGCTCCCTGCACAGAAGCACAGCTCCCAGGCCACGGGACACACAGCAGACCCGGGGGCTCCTGCATCCGATCCCGCGCGCGACAGCGCCTCCTCCCGGCCTGCTCCGGGAAGACGAGGAGGAGTCCGAAGGCTTGTCTGCATGGAGACGCACCACGGGAGCAGCACCGCAGCGGAGCCCTCGCTCTTGCGGCTCCGGGCTGGAGAGATGGACTACAACTCCCAGCATGCCGCGGGGCTTCTCATCCGCTATGGGCCACCAGGTAAGAACAGAGAACTACAACTCCCAGCATGCCGCGGGACTCCCATCCGGCCGTGAGCTGACACCCAGGTGACAGAAACAGAAACCGAACTACAACTCCCAGCATGCCACGGAATTTCTCATACGGCCGTGAGCAATAAATAAATAAAACAAACAAAAATATGAAAGACCGCCAGGCGGGGCCGGAGAGATAGCATGGAGGTAAGGCGTTTGCCTTTCATGCAGGAGGTCATCGGTTCGAATCCCGGCGCCCCATATGGTCCCCTGTGCCTGCCAGGAGCAATTTCTGAGCCTGGAGCCAGGAATAACCCCTGAGCACTGCCAGGTGTGACCCAAAAACCAAAAAAAAAATAAATAAATAAAAAAAAAAAAAGAAAGACCGCCAGGTAACAAAAATCGAACTACAATTCCCCGCTTGCCTCGAGATTTGTTTTCGACCAGCCATTGCGCTAGAGCTCAAGTGACGTAAACTAAACTACAACTCCCAGCATGCCCCGGGGCTTCTCATCCTGCCGTGGGCCAGGACGCAGGTAAGGAAAGAGAACTACAATTCCCAGCATGCCACGGGAGCATCCGACGACAAAGCGTGAACTACAACTCCCAGTATGCCACGGGACCCGGCCGCTAGCCTGGGCCTCTGCAGCCGAACCTGGTGCGTGCTGGAGAAAAAGTGACAAGTGGGGCGGGGCGGAGAGACAGCATGGAGGCAGGACGTTTGCCTTGGATGCAGAAGGACGGTGGTTCGAATCCCGGCATCCCATATGGTCCCCCGAGCCTGCCAGGAGTGATTTCTGAACGTAGCGCCAGGAGGAGCCCCTGAGCAATGCCGGGTGTGAGCCCCCAAAATAAAAACAAACAAATAAAAAGAAACAAGGAGTCTGGCTTGGCTCAGCAGCCCACTCTGCACGCGAGGGTCTGGGTGGGGTCCCATGCAGATGGCGGCCTGCGGATCAGACAGGAGGGGCACCTGGCCTTGGAGGGTCTCCGAGAAGCAAACCCTGCGCAGCCTGGAAACTGAAGACTCACAAACAGATCTAGAAAGTGGGGTTCATCCTACCCATCCCAGCAGTGTCCCCCAGGCCCTAGGAGATGTTTTCCAAAAACACTGGGCAGGGCACCCCACTTACCTCCACAGGCCTTGTCTCCAGTTCAGACAACCCAGGCCAGGGCAAGCCACATGGCTAGGGGACCAGGAGGAGAGCAAAAGGCCTTCTCCCCCCTCTCCTCCCCAGGCCTAGGTACTAAAATCAAAAGCCCGGGTCTTGGGGGCCAGAGCGACAGCACCCCGAGGAAGATGTTTGTCTTGCACACGTTTGACCCGGGTTCAATCTCCAGCATCCCATAGGATCCTCCACACCAGCCAGAAGTAACCCCTGAGCAAGGCCGGGTGTGGCCCAAAAATCAAAATCAAAAAATTGCCCAGGGCTATGGAAGTTGTTGGGATGCAGGCAGGGAGTCGATCATGTTGGGGCCGGAGAGGTAGCACAGTGGTAGGGCCTTTAACTTGCACACAGCTAACCCAGTACGGATTCAGGTTTGATCCTAGACATCCCATATATGGTCCTCCGGGACAGGGCTGATTTCTGAGCACAGAGCCAGGAGTAACAACCCCTGAGCGCCACCGGGTGTGGCCCAAAGTGAAAAAAAGACTAGATCATGTGCTGAGCTCTTTGGACCCATGGCCCGGAAGCAACGAGTATAAGGAGAGTTAACAGGCAAGAAGCCTCAAGTTCAACCCCCAGAACCTCCCCACATGTGCGTGCTCTGCCATTACGCCCCTCCCCAGCTCTCTAGTGCCCCCTTCACTGCCTCCGAGGGTACAGGACCTTGGGTACACACAGCCAAGTGGACCCCCATCACAACAAAGGAAGCAAACACAGCCCAGCCACCACCCCACCCTCTGCTCTTCCTTTCTAGGAGCGGAAGTTGGGGGGAACCACAGGACCCCACCTGCAAAGGGCTGCTGGGAACAGAAGTGAGACAGGTGTGAGGGCTGGGCCCAGCGGCTCACCACAGTTTCCGTGTTGGGGAGCCACAAGGCCAGGAAGGGGTGCAGGAGTTTGAAAGAGGTCTTGGGATGGGAGATAGATGTAGTCCTGGGGAGGGGCCCTCAGGTTCATTCATTCACCTGGACCACTCCCAATTTTCCACCTGCCCTCTGGACCCCAATATGCTGCCACTTTTTTATTTGGTGTTTGTTTTGAGGCCACACAGGTGGTGCTCAGGGGACCCAGGTCAGCTCTCTGCAAGGCCAGCGCCCTAATCTCTGTACTAGCTTTTGTGCACCCACACTTCGTTTTGAGATTTTCTCTGGGCTCCGAAATTGCTCCTGACAGTCTTGGGGGACCACATGGGATGGCAGGGATTGAAATGGGGTAAGTCCTGGTTGGCGCGTGCAAGGCAAACGTGCTTCTGCTGTGCTATTGCTCCGACCCCTCAGTTCACCCTTGGACTGCAACGCCACCAGCAGGGCAGGATGGAACTGTACTCCCCGAACCTGGGCCCAGGCAGCCCTGGACTGGCCACTGAGCACTGTATCATGAACACTTCTGGGAAGGACCAGGTGGGGCTGGGACCTGCCCAAACGGCCTCTCGCAGCGGTTGTGCAGGGACCTGCTGCCCCCTGCTGAGCACCTGGGGGTACTGCGGTAAGTGCTTCCCTGCTCAGTCTTTTGAGGGGGGGGAGTGTCAGGGCCAGATCAGGCTGAAGGAAAGTGACTCTAGCTCTAGCTTTGCATCCCCCAATTCCTGAAGACCCCGCGGGGCTCCCTCCGTCTCCTCCAGACCGGGGACTCCAGGGCCCAGTGCTCCCTGTGGGCCCCCACATGGGCCCTTCAGCTCCTGTCAGCTCCTTTGCGCCCTCCTGATACTGGTTCCATGTGGTGCTGGCACACCCCCCCCCCCCCGGTAGCCAGACTCATGGCCCTGGAGGGACAGTGCAAAGGGGATGGAGCACTTTGGGGCTCACAAAACAGCAGATTGCTGGGATCCCTGGGGCACCAGAACACTGCCTTACCTGGCCTGTCCCTGTCCCCCATTTGTACCTGCCTCCCAGGTATGCTCCCTTCTGGACCCCTGGGAAGTGCTGAAACATCAAACATCTGGCACAGGTGACTGGGGTGGGGCCAGCTGGATCCAGGGCCACGTCCCTAATTCTGGGCCCAAGGCATGTAGGGCTGACCTGTGTGGGGCTGCTGGCTTCTCTGCCTGACACCCTCCAGGGGCCCATGTTGCTCAGGGTCCTATAGAGACTCTCCCAATTTTTTTTGTTTGTTTTTGGGCCATACCCGGTGATGTTTAGGGTTTACTCCTGGCTATGAGCTCAGAAATCACTCCTTGCTTGGGAGACCCACATGGGATGCCAGGGGATAGAACCACGGTCAGTCCTAGGTTAGCAAAGGCCCTACCACTTGCACCACCACTGTGGTTCTTCTCCCTCCCAATTTTTAGTTCCTCAGCACTGCCGCAGTGCCCAGAAGGGAGGGGACACCAACAGCCAACAGCCAGAGCCTAGTCCCTCCCTGTGATCCCACCTTTGCTGTCTTTTTTTGGGGTATGAAGGCTAGGCGGGATCTCTGTGTGTCCTGGGGGCCCTGGCCAGCACCGCACCAGCAGGGACACTGCTAGGTGGGCTGTGGCCGAGTGGCCTGTCCTTGAGGGGAAGGCCCCAAACTGCTCTGCACCTCAGGGTTTCTGGGGTCCCTGTAGTCCGGGGATGCTGGGTTCACAGCAGAATTCAGCCCTCATCCCATCTCCTGGGCCCAGACAGCTGAGAAGGGACAGAGCAGGCATTTAGGGAGAGCCCAAGAGGCACCCCACAGCATGAGGAGCAGGATAGGACCCAGGGTCAACACAGGGGACCGTGAGGGCTGTAACTAGCTTGCTTCCCAGAGTTACTGTCTACACCCCAGCTGCTCACTGTCTGATCTGCACAGTGAGAGATGGACACACTGGATTAGGACAAGGTGGTCTGGATACACCACTGGGCCAAAGTCATCACGTACCCCCCCCCCCCCACAGAGTCCAGGGGCTGAGGCACCAGCAGGTGTTTGGTCCCAGCTGCCACAGTATAAGCAGTGTGGACCCCAACTCTGCAGTGAGGGCCCAGTGCTCAGCAGGGGGTCTGTGGCCCTCCAGAGTCCCTTCCCACCTAACACCCACCCTCTCCTGTTGACACAGAGACCCCCAAAATTAGAAAAAAATGCTTCATCCCTCTGGCCTTGGGGTGCTATTCCCTTTAAGGGTCCAAGTGAGGGAAAGGGTAGGGGTCCAGTGAGGAACAAACAGCCCCCTTGGGCAATAGGCAAGTCCCCCAGAACTGAACCCAGTGGAGACAAGCAGGGGTCCTGGGCTGTCACAACCTCTGTGTAAGGAACAGTAGTTTAGAGCCCATGGCTAAGGGAGGGCATTAGGCTCAAAAAGCCTTTGGTCACCTGTACCCACAACTGCCATAAGATGCTCAGGGTATTAAATAAAGATTTATAAATATATAATGGCAATGATATGTATAATAAAGAATGTCATACCAAAAAAAAAAAAAAAGGGGGGTATCGGAGAGATAGCATGGAGGTTAAGGCGTTTGCTTTGCATACAAAAGGATGGTGGTTCGAGTCCCGGCATCCCATATGGTCCCCCAAATCTGTCAGGAGCGATTTCTGAGCTTAGAGCCAGGAGTAGCCCCTAAGCACTGCCGGGTGTGACCCAAAAACCAAAAAAAAAAAAAAAAAAAAAAAAACTAAGAATGTCATAATGTGGGCCCGGAGATAGCACAGCAGCGTTTGCCTTGCAAGCAGCCGATCCAGGACCAAAGGTGGTTGGTTCGAATCCCGGTGTCCCATATGGTCCCCCGTGCCTGCCAGGAGCTATTTCTGAGCAGACAGCCAGGAGTAACCCCTGAGCACCGCCGGGTGTGGCCCAAAAACCAAAAACCAAAAAAAAAAAAAGAATGTCATAATGAGGGGCCGGGAAGGTGGCGCTAGAGGTAAGGTGTCTACCTTGCAAGCGCTAGCGTAGGATGGACCGCTGTTCTTTCCTCCAGCGTCCCATATGGTCCCCCCAAGCCAGGAGCGATTTCTGAGCGTATAGCCAGGAGTGACCCCTGAGCGTCAAACGGTTGTGACCCAAAAACAAAACCAAAAAAAAAAAAAGATGCTCAGGGTAATGGGGAAATTGATAGGGGTCACGGCATAAATTTGCCCCTCTCATTTGAGACAGTTCACTAACATCCTAAGGACTTTTCTCTTGAGTCTCTCAAAAGACCACCAAGATTTCTGTAAATCAAAACTGTTAGTTTTGGGCTGGAGAGCTAGCATGGTGGTAGGGCATTTGCTTTGTACACAGCCGACCCAGGATAGATGGTGGTTCGAATCCCGGCATCCCACAGGGTCCCCTGAGCCTGCCAGAGCAATTTCTGAACGCAGAGCCAGGAGGAACCCGAGTGCCATTGGTGTGACCCAAAAACAAAGAAACAAAACTCAAAACTGTTAGTTTTGATTTAGTTACCAAGCAGATGTGCAGAGACCTGGCTATTCTAGCCCTAATCAGAATAGGAATGCCATAGCATAGGAGATACGAATGTGAAAATTACTGCAGAACCAGAGCATCCAGCCCTGTAAATACACACACACACACACACACACACACACACACACACACACACACACACACACACACACACACACACACACACACACGAGAGGATCTAGGTATTCAAGCCACAAAGCTGCTTCAGCAGATTTATGAGATTTTGGGAATTTGGGCATTGTTGAATCTTAGGCCAAAAACAAATGACAGCTCTGGTAAAGATCAGGAAGTATTGTAATCATTGTATTAAGGTCAATGAATTCCATAGAATGTCCAGACCCAGTAGTGTTCAGGGGTTCCTCCTGGCTCTACGCTCAGAAATAGTTCCTGCAGGCTAAGGGATGGGGGAGACCAGATGGGAAGCCGGGATCATTCTTGGTCGACAAACACCCTACCATTGAGCTATTTCTCTGGCCCATAGAGTATTTTTTTTTTTTTGGTTTGTTTTTGGGGCACAGCTGGTGACACTCAGGGTTTACTCCTTGCAATAGGCTTGGAGGAGGGGACCATATGGGACCCTGGGGGATTGAACCCAGATCCGTCCTAGGTTAGTTGCCTGCGAGGCAAACGCCTTACTGCTTGCACCACCGCTCCAGCCCCCCCCCCCCATAGAGTATCTTTTATTTTTTGGTTTTTGGGTCACACCCAGCAGCACTCAGGGGTTCCTCCTGGCTCTACGCTCAGAAATCGCTCCTGGCAGGCTCAGGGGACCCTATGGGATGCCAGGATTTGAAACACCCTCCTTCAGTATGCAAGGCAAATGCCCTCCCTCTATGCTCTCTCCGGCCCCTCCCAAACAGTATCTTGATAATTGCCTCACAGAAGTCACATGTTTCCCTGATATGTAAACTTCTTCCTTGCTAACTCAGGATGACTCGCTAAAGTAAATGTATAAAAACCACGCTCCGGGGCCTCTTGGTGTGGTCTAGTCATAATTCACCGATTCCTGTGCCCACTCTCCTAGGGAACCCCACTTCTGCTCAGCCTGAGTGGCCTGTGACACTGGGCAGTGCCTCGGTCCCTGGCACCAATCGGCAGTGGTAGGCCCCAACTGCGGGTGACTCCGTCGGCCCTGAGCACGACCTCTTCAGGGAGCAGAGTCAGAGAACCGGGGAGGGGTCTATGAATGTCCCCCGCCACTTCCAGGGCGTCCTCAGGCTCAGTCACAAGGGAAGACCCATCTGGGAGTTGGAGCCTGGGTCAGTCATAGCCCCAGTTCCAGCCCTGGGAGGAGGTCCAACCCACCCGGGTGCCCATCACTGTCAGGAAGAACAGGAAGTGAGTGGAGGCAAGGTACTGCCTCCCACCTGTCCCTCAACTTGGCAGACACTGGGAGAAGGACCGTGAGGGCACAAAGGGCTGGTCGTCATTGTCACGCAGGCTCACAAGCAGGTTAAGAAGGGGGCGCAAGCAGTGCTGGGAGGGGACAAGGTTTAATATCCACAAATGGCCAAACACACTCAGTGCTGCCTGGCAAGGGCTCATGGGTGCCAAGCAGGGTGCCCAGAGCCCAAGAGATCCAGACTGGGTCCTGCCCTGGGTGGGGATGGGTCCTGGGGCACAAAGGAACATGAAGCACTTAGATCAGAAGCAAATAAGACTTTAAGGGCCCCATTCTCTAGCACCCTGTCTAAGGGCTCTCGGGCCAAGCCCAGACACCCAAATGCATCCTGAGGGGTCAAGGGGACCACTTGCTCTCAGTGTCCCTATCATCCAGGGACAGTCTGCAGTGCCAAAGCCAAGTCACGGGCAGCAGGCAGGGGCTCAGTCCATTGCTGCCAGTTGCTGGATGGAATCACGGACCCTCTTCGCGGTTTCTTCAAATTCTTTCTGTTTATTGCTGGCATCCTTGGCCTGGAAGTAAGAACAGACACAGGGTGTTTCCAAGCCTGTATGCAGAGGCCAGAGGCAGGGGAGTCCCGGGCAGTGGCAGAGAATTGAAGTTGAGTGACCCCAGCCAAGTTGAGTGAGTGGTGGGCATCACAGGAGATGCAGGGTGACCACATGTCCCAATTACAAGAGCCAGAACCCGCAGCCCTGGAGATGCCTTTTTCTGTCTCTTAAGAATAGCTGAACAGGGGCCGGCAAGATAGCATGGAGGTAAGGCATTTGCCTTCCATGCAGGACAGTGGTTCGAATCCCGGCATCCCATATGGTCCCCCGTGCCTTCCAGGGGCGATTTCTGAGCGTAGAGCCACGAGTAACCCCTGAGCGCTGCCGGGCGTGACCCCTCCCAAAAACAAACAAACAAAAAAAGTACTTACTTTCAAGGAGGAAAATTCCAATTCTCAGGCTTACTATAGGTTTTCTCTGTCTCCTCTGTTAACATTATACACATGTTCCTGGAAGTACAAGCACTAGAGCTTCCTGAGTCTACATAAAGCTTCAAAAAATGCATTGCCTTTGCACCATTTCAGTATATTTTTGGGCCCGGAGAGATAGCACAGCGGCATTTGCCTTGCAAGCAGCCGATCCAGGACCAAAGGTGGTTGGTTCGAATCCCGGTGTCCCATATGGTCCCCCGTGCCTGCCAGGAGCTATTTCTGAGCAGACAGCCAGGAGTAACCCCTGAGCATCGCCGGGTGTGGCCCAAAAACAAAACAAAACAAAAAAAAGAATAGCTGAACATTTCAACAACAGTGACTATGTGAAGAATAAAAGTGTATTGGCACAACAGACAATGACTTGGCTTGGACTGCCTAGTATGCCTGAAGCCTAGAGTTGGTCTTGTGCCGGAAAGCTTCAGGGGTGAGGTCTCCTTATTTAGGCCAAGGCTTTTCCTTCCTATGTCCCCTATATTTTGCTGGGCCTATGCAAACAATTGTCACACCAACACCGTCTTTGCTGTGCTCTTTTGACTCATCCTTGATGAAATGATGTATTATAATCAACTGTATCAATAATGCTATAGCCTTTAATGTCAAAGGAGTTACATAGATTTTATGGCTTTAGATGCTTTGGGTGCTGCTAAGAAATGTTGTAGTGTACTACAATCTGGGAATTTGAGGGGCAAAGTAAATGTGCATGTGCTTTGTTTTCTTTTTGTTTTTGGGCCACACTCGGCGGTGCTCAGGGGTTACTCCTGGCTGTCTGCTCAGAAATAGCTCCTGGCAGGCACGGGGGACCATATGGGACACTGGGATTCGAACCAACCACCTTTGGTCTTGGATCGACTGCTTGCAAGGCAAACGCTGCTGTGCTATCTCTCCGGGCCCTGTTTTATTTTTCTTAATCTTTTTTTTGGTTGAAAATTCAAAATCAAAGTATCAGAAGGGGCTTTTTGAGAATTCTGTTTATGGGAGATTGTCTTCCCACTGTAACTTTACCTTGTCCTTTTTTTGCATCTTTGTCTTCAAATAAAAGTTAAAAAAAAAAAAAAAATATATATATATATATATATATATATATATATATATATATATATATATAAGAGGAGCTGAACATGGAGCCGGAGAGAAGGCATGGAGGTAAGGCGTTTGCCTTGCATGCAGAGTCGGTGGTTTGAATCCCAGCATCCCATATGGTCCCCCGCGCCTGCCAGGAGTAACCCCTGAGTGCTGCCGGGTGTGACCCAAAAACAAAAACAAAAAGCTGAACAGGGGCCAGAGTGATAGCACAGCGGTAGGGCATTTGCCTTGCATGAAACAGGTCCAGGATGGACCTGGTTTTGATCACCAGCATCCCACATGGTCTCTGAGCCCTCCAGGAACCCCTAAGAGCCACTGCCAAGTGTGCCCCCCCCCCATAAAAAAAAAAAGAATAAGCTGAACATTCCAAAGTCCTTTGTGGCTTTGTATTTTAGTTCTTTGTTTTGTTTTGGGGCCACACCCAACAGCACTCACAGGGGTCACTCCTGGCAGGCTCAGGGGACCCTATGCAATGCCAGGGATCAAATCTAGGTCAGCTGTGTGCAAGGCCAATGCCCTCCCCACTATACTCTCGTCCAGCCCATTTTTATATTTTTAGTATGCTTTGGTCACACAGGCTATGCTCAGGGGTCCCTCCTGGCAGGTCCCAGGGGATCCTCCGCAGTGCCAGGAACAGATCCAGTTTGGCCATGTGCATGGCAGGCACCCACCCACTATTCGATCTCAAGCCCGACTGATCCCTTCAGTGCTGGAGGGGCTGGCACTCGGTGGAAGAGCGCGTCTGTCCTATGCAGTCTTGACTGAGTCCCCAGCACTGCCCCTGAAGGAAACACTAAAACCCCTTGATAAACCAGAAATCATATTGGCATCACATGCCAAGTTGCTCAATGGGGCTGCAGGAGGCAACTCTCAACCCACAGGTCAGTACACTCTCACGGCGCTGCCGACAAGCTCCAAGTGTAGGGAGCCTTGGTGCTCTACAAGCATCTAGACAGCAGCAGCTCCCCCTTACCTCACTCATGACCCCCACACTGCAGGCTATGATTCGGAAGGAAACAAAGCCACCCCAGTGAGCCCTAGTTTGCAAATAGCCCCACAACTGCGGAGTGAGCCCTGGGACAGCCTGGCACAGGATAAACCTCAGAACAGCAATGACATACTCCAGGGCCAGCCCAGGCAAGGGCAGGGCCTGATGCTCTGTGGGGGTTTTGAAACACAAACAAGTATCTTCTTTGTTCCTGCAGATTTCTAACTCCACCCCGAAGAACAAACCCAGCTCTGCAGCCCTGGATTCAGCGGTGCCCAGTGACAGGGTGTCTCGGGCACAGTGCCCACTCCAGGTGGTGGGCTCCCCCTTAGTTAAGGCCATTCAGTGCTCCCAGCAGGAGGGTAGGGCCTGGGGCCTGACAGCACACCCAGCGCTTCCTTTTACCAGGTTAGTTATGGAAACAAAAAATGTGTTAGTTATAGAAAGAAACAAAAAGTGTGTGTTGTGTGTGTTTGTGTGTGTGTCTGACACTTTCCACACCCCAGAGACAGGTGCCCAGCCCAGCCCTTTCTGCCTTTGCCACTCTCCCTCTGCAGATGAGCGACAGTGCTAAGGGGCAGCTGCTCCAGGCCTTCCTAGCCATACATACAATTTTGTTCTTGGCTCTTTCTTTGTCCAACTTCAGAAATTCACTGAGGGTCAAGTCTTCAAAGGGCTTCTTGACGCCCAGGAAGGCACAGCCTGCAGAATGCTTCCTATGCTCCTCTCTGGAAAGACCAGCAGAGTGTTGGGGGATGGTATAGGGTGGGGAGGAGGATGGGGTTAGAGGTCTCCCCTCTCTGGGGCCCACAGTGCCCTGCCTAGAGCTTGCTTGCAGTAGCCTCTGAGCTGCCAGAAATCTGCCAGAAGCTTCCCTCGGGCAATCAGGAGCCCAGCCTGCAAGGCCAGTCAATCCCTGGAACCTTTGGGGGCACTCAGTGACCCAGCAGCCTGGGTTCCCAGTCCGGTCTTTAGAGCGAGTGTGCCAGGACAGACAGTCACAGTCTAAAGGGCCAAAGACAGGTGCTGCTGTAGATTTTGGAGACCCCGAAATCTACTCAGAGGCCCAGGGGAAGGTGCAGGCCTCAGCCACAGTCCAGAGGTGGGACAGGAGACCGTGGAGACCCCAATTCATCCCCGACAACATAACAAGCAAACAACACTCCCCAGCAGCTCAGTTGGCACCCCAGAAAGCAGGGAGTGAGCACACGGAACATGCTCATGATATATAACACTATAAATTGAGATATGGATCTATAAAACTAAGGAGAAAATGTCAAAGAAAGGCTGGGGGTCCAGGGGCCAAGTGTTTTCAGATACATTGGCGGGGAAATAAATAAGGACAGAACTAAATATCCAAGGCAAAGTCAAGGGACCTAAATTATTTTTGGGGTCACACCGGGTGGCGCTCAGGGATTACTACTGGCTCTGCTCTCAGAAATCGCCCCTGGCAGGCTCAGGGGACCATATGGGTTGCCGAGAATAGAATCAAACAGAAGTTGTCAGGAAGGGGCCTAAACTTTAACCATTTAAAACTTAAAGGGGCCTGTTATACTAGCAGGCCAGGGGGCCAGGGGAGGTGGTATGGAATGCACTCTGGGGCCATTAATGGGGGAAGGTTGACACTGGTGGTGGGGAAGGGCCTGACTCCTTGTATATCCCAAATTCAATTATGGAGTCTGTTGATCACAACTGTCTCGATCAAATACAATTTCAGAAAAATCCAGATGCGGAACACTAATCCCACATCGTCCTGGGCCGATGCCCCCAGCCAGGGGGTTGCTGGAACCAGAAACCTGCATACAGCAGAGTTGGGTGAAGAGAGGGCCCCCCCCCCTCAACCCACCCAGCCCACCCACCCATCCAGGACTCCAGGTGGGCACAGCCAGCCCTGGGCCGCAGCTGCGGGTCCCCCCAGGGAGGCTTGCACGAGTCAGCCATTTGGGGGCACCCAGGAAGGCGGCGGGGGGCACTCACAGGGGGTCGTCGTCTGGCTCCCAGCCTTCGAGCTCCTTGAAGCAGAAGAAGCACTGGGCCAGGTCGGGCTCGTTCTCGGTCGGGCAGTGGATGAAGCCGGCGTCGGCCATCTGGGGGGGGGGGGGCAATAGGGGTGAGTGGGGGTGGGGAAACGGGTCAAGGCTTAGGGGGTCCCGGTGCTGGGTGCGGGCGAGGGGGTAGAGGCTTTGCAGCAGCAGCAACGCGGGGTCGAGGCCTACAGCTCAGGGCCCGGGTTTTGGGGTGCAGCGGGCGGGTGGGCCTGGGAGGGGCTCCGGGGGCTCACCCGCTCCGGGGTGCATGCGCAGCCCTCGAGGAACGGCCAGTTCTTGAACGTGGCGACCCGCCGGTCCCGCAGGTAGAGCTGCCAGGCGGCGGGCAGGGAAGAGGCGCCCATCGCTGTCCAGATTCAAACCCGCCGCTGGGCGCCCGCCGCGGGTGCTGTCGGGAACTTCCGGGCGGCGGCGCGGGGCATGCCGGGAGTTGTAGTTTTTACGGCAGCGACAGCGGCCCGGGACCTGGTCTGGCTGTGTCGGGCCCGGAAGCTAAGCGAGGCATGTCGGTAGTTGTAGTACTCGTACTGGATTGGCTGGGTTGGGCCGGGCCGGAGCGGAGCGGGGCATGCCGGGAGTTGTAGTTTTCGCGCCGCGCAGAAGTGTCAACGGCCGCGGTCACCGGGGTTGGCTGTGCTGGGCCGCTCCCCTTCTCCATCTTCCGCCCTCCTGCGATTCTTTGCAAAGGTGCTGCGGACGAGCCCTGGCATGCACCTAGGCCTCTCTCAATCGTTGTTCTTTTGGTGTATTTGTTGTTTTGGGGGGCCACACCTGGCGCCCATCAGGGGTTCCTCCTGGCTCTGTGCTCAGAACTTAATCCTGGCAGGCTGGAGGTGCCCTGTGGGATGCCTGGGATCCAACCCGGGTCGGCCTGCCGCGTGCAAGGCAAACGCCCTCCCATCTCATTCATAGATTTTTGTTTGTTTGGGTCTTTTTGTTTGTCTGGTATTTTGGTTTTTGGGCCACACCCAGCAGCGCTCAGGGGTTCCTCCTGGCTCTATACTCAGAAATCACTCCTGGGGGCCAGAGAGATAGCATGGAGGCAGGGTTTTTGCCTTGCACGCAGAAGAACGGTGGTTCGAATCCCATATGGCATCCCATACGGTCCCCCCCTTGAGCCTGCCAGGAGGTGGTTGGTTCGAATCCTGGTGTCCCATATGGTCCCCGGTGCCTGCCAGGAGCTATTTCTGAGTAGATAGCCAGGAGTCACCCCTGAGCACCACCGGGTGTGGCCCAAAAAAAAAATCCAAAATAAAAATATGAATACCTGGTGTCAGATTGGGTTCCCAAAAGCCTCAGCAACTCCACTACCTGGTTTCTGAGGTCAGCAAAGGAACCATGCTCCTTGGGTCAGGTGCACTCCCTGCCTGGCCTGCTCCCCAGCTTTTCCTATGCGGAGGCTTCATTGGATTTCATCAAGTCACCCCACTCTGCACCTACCCCATCTTCCTGCCCCTGCCTGAGGTCTGGGAAACTGGACAGAAAGTTCTAAGGTTTTCATGCAAGCTCCCTCTGGTCAACTTTTATTTATTTTTGGGCTTGGGGTCATACCCGGTAGTGCTTAGAGGTTAATCCTGGCTCTGTGCTCAGAAATCACCCCTGGCAGGCTCGGGGGACCCTATGGGATGTTGGGGATGGAATCCGGGTTGGACACTTGCAAGGCAAAGGCCCTTCCTGCTGTGCTGTCACCCTGGCTCCAACTCGTCAACTTTGAACAAGAAACAGCAAATTAATCCAATCCCTGGAAAGAGCCAGTTTATTGCAAGGACCACACGGCGGAAGGATGCTCGAGGGACCGCGCGGAGATGCTGCAAAAGGAGGTGGTCCACGGAGGGGCGTGGCTAACGGAACGCGCGCTGATTGGAGCAGTGAGCGTCCACTGCGCCCGGAGACGGCTTCTGATTGGCTGAGAGGCGGGCGCGTGTCAAAAGCGGGACCTTGGTCGGTTTCACCCCGGCATGGGGCTTCCTTGGCAAACTGGAGAGGAAGATGCTAGCTCGTCCAGCAGAGAGGTAGGTGAAGGCGGCTGACCCGGGAGCCCTGCCTAACCTTTTAGGAGATTTATTTATTTATTTATTTATTTATTTATTTATTTATTTATTTGGTTTTTGGGCCACACCGGGCGGTGCTCAGGGGTGACTCCTGGCTGTCTGCTCAGAAATAGCTCCTGGCAGGCACGGGGGACCCTATGGGACATCGGGATTCGAACCAAGCACCTTTGGTCCTGGATGGGCTGCTTGCAAGGCAAACGCCACTGTGCTATCTCTCCGGGCCCAAGAGATTAATTTCATTCAATCTCCAGCAGTAGCCACCCAGAACCCCCAGGCCTGTGGAAATAGGCGCCTTCTTGAACAAAAAGATGTTCTGACACACTGTCAGCTTGGCTGACCTGGATTTGATCCCCAGCATCCCATAGCATCCCCAGAGCTTGTCAGGAAGTGATTCCTGGGCCGGAGTGGTGGTAAAGCAGTAAGGCGTCTGTCTGCCTTGCGCATGCTAGCCTAGGACAAACCGCAGTTCAATCCCGGCGTCCCATATGGTCCCCCAGGCCAGAGGCGATTTCTGAGCGCACAGCCAGGAGTAACCCCTGAGCGTCAACGGGTGTGGCTCAAAAGCCAAAAATAATTTATTAATTAAAAGTGAAACATTATATGATTGCACAATTGAATAACATTGATATAGTGTGTTAAAAATTAACATACAGGCAGAATAGGCACCACTAGGTCTGGTCCCAAACCAAAGATAACACACAGGGGCTGGAGCAATATTCAGTAGGGAGGGCATTTGCCTTACTCGTGGCTGATCTAGGTTCAATCCCTGGCAGCCCATAGGGCCCCCTGAGTTTCTGAGCTTACAGATAGGAGTAAGCCCTGTGCACTGTAGGGTGTAGCCCAAAAAACAAGGACTAAGCTAGGTTTGAGATCTCGCTTTGCATAGGGTTTCCTGAGCACCACCAGGAGTAGAGTCAGTAGCAAGTTCTAAGTATCACGGGGTACAACTCCCCAAAATTAGCTCTGTTCTTTTTTTTTATTTTTTGGTTTTTGGGCCACACCTGGTGACTCAGGAGTTAGTTACTCCCTGCTATGCGCTCAGAAATCACTCCTGGCTTGGGGGACTATATGGGATGCCAGGGATCGAACCGAGGTCTATCCCGGGTCAGCCGCACGCAGGGCAAACACCTTTACCGCTGGGCTATTGCTCCGGCCCTTAGCTCTATCTTATTTTTGAATAGTGTTTAACCATTTATATTCATCGGTGGGGACAGGGGACAGGGTTGGATAGGGGTCATACCAAAGCCTATTATGAACCTCTGTGGCACCTCAGTGGGCACTGGGGTGGGGGAAAAAACACCCCAGGCCCCTGCAGCACATTCCATCGAGGCAGGAGCCCTGCTTGTACTCAGGGCAGAGACAAGAGACAGTGATAGGCAAAGAGAAACCAGGCCCTCCCTTGGAGAAGAGGCTTCTGGGAGAAGTTGCAAAAGAGGGGTGCAGTTGGTCAGGGCGCAGGAATACTCAGAGCTTCGGGAAGATTGTCTTCAAAATGATCTGCAGGACAGACAAGAGACAGTGGTGGAGTTCTTGCTTTGCACATGGCTGATCTGGGCAGCTCCCTGATACTCTAAGAGTCCCTGAGCACTTCCTGAAGGGGTCCCTGAGAACAAAGAAGCTAGGAGTCATTCCTGAGCACCATAGGTACTGGCCAGTTAGGACCCTGCACACAAAAAATATCACTCTAGGGGTCAGAGAGATAGCCTGAAGGTAGGGCATTTGCCTTGCATGCAGAAGGGTGGTTCGAATCCTGGCACCACATATGGTCCCTGAGCCTGCCAGGAGCGATTCCTTCCTTCCTTCCTTCCTTCCTTCCTTCCTTCCTTCCTTCCTTCCTTCCTTCCTTCCTTCCTTCCTTCCTTCCTTCCTTCCTTTTCCTTTTCCTTTTCCTGTCACACTTTGCAGTGCTCAGGGATTACTCCTGGTTCTAAGCTCAGAAATCACTCCTGGCAGGCTCAGGGGACCATATGGGATGCTTGGATTTGAACCACCATCCTTCTGCATGCAAGGCAAACACCTTACCTCCATGCTGTCTCTCCGGCCCCCACCAGGAGTGATTTCTGAGCATAGAGCGAGGAGTAACCCCTGAAAGCCTCCAGGTATGGATCAAAAACAAAAAACAAAAAAAAAATTTACTCTAGGGCCAGAGAGATAGGACAGCAGGAAGAGCACTAGCTTTGCATGCGGCCAACCCACGTTAAAATGCTGTGTTAGGGGGCCAGAGAGCAGCATGGAGGTAAGGCGTTTGCCTTATGCAAGGTGGTTCAAATCCCGGCATCCCATATGGTCCCCCGAGCCTGCCAGGAGTGATTTCTGAGCATAGAGCCAGGAGTAACCCCTGAGCACTGCTGGGTGTGACCCAAAAACCAAACAACCAACCAACCAAACAAAAAAATCTTGTGTTAGATCCCCCCTGTGATGCTGTTACAAACTGCTTGTCACACGGAACCCTGCAGCAACTGTTCCTGGGGACTCCTTAGAGCAACTGCTTAGGAGATTCTCCTAGAGGCAAAAGTTTTGGAGAAACCACTCCAAAGGGGAAAAGGGGAAGGGGAAAGATAGCACAAAGAGGGGCCAGCGAGACAGCACAGCGGTAGGGTATTTGCCTTGCACATGGTGAACCCAGGACAGACCTGGGTTCGATTCCCAGCATCCCATATGGCTCCCCAAGCCAGGTATGAGTTCTGAGCGCAGAGCCAGGAAGAACCCCTGAGTGCTGCCAGGTGTGGCCCCCCCAAAAAAACCAAACCAAAACAAACAATGACAGCATAAAGAGGGGTGCCATCTCCCCATAATTAGTGGTTACTCTCAGGCTTGACTCTGGGCTGTCCCTCCTCCCTCCTAGAGAGCCCTAGCATACTTATCTTCTCTCTGTACCTCACTTCCCCCTGGCTGTGTCCCCAGTCCTACCACTCTATACATATTCCAGTACCTCTTGTATGTAAGCATTGTTAAAATGGAATAAAATGTCTCTGTCATCAGCCTGGGACTCTTTCTTTCCCTGGTCAGCAAACACACCAAAAGGGAGGATGGAAGTTGACCCCCGCTGGCTGACTGGGTCAGCATACCCTGGCACCCTCTATGGTCCTCTGAGCTCCACCAGGAATGATTCCTGAGTGCAGAGCCAGGAGTAAACCCTGAGCATCACCACCAGGTGTGGCAGGAAAAAAAAAAAAAAACAACAAAAACCTCTAAAACAATAAGGAGAAAAAGACTTTGCTGCCAGATCTCTGCCTCCTAGAGCCCTCCTTTTTCTTTTTCTTTTCTTTTTTTTTTTTTTTTTGTTTTTTTTTGGGCCACACCTGGCGTTGCTCAGGGGTTACTCCTGGCTGTCTGCTCAGAAATAACTCCTGGCAGGCACGGGGGACCCTATGGGACACCGGGATTCGAACCAACCACCTTTGGTCCTGGATCGGCTGCTTGCAAGGCAAACGCCGCTGTGCATCTCTCCTGGCCCTGCAGTGATGTTTTCTAAGCAGACATGATGGTGACCTCCATCAGTTTGTTTTGTTTTGTTTTGTTTTTGTTTTTGGGCCACACCCAGCGGTACTCAGGGGTTACTCCTGGCTGTCTGCTCAGAAATAGCTCCTGGCAGGCACGGGGGACCATATGGGACACTGGGATTCGAACCAACCACCTTGGGTCCTGGATCGGCTGCTTGCAAGGCAAACACCGCTGTGCTATCTCTCCGGGCCCCGAGCCCTCCTTTTTCTAAGGGGTCCTGGCAGCCCTGCCCTTGGGCACACAGCCAGCCAAACCTTGATCAGGTCACAGTCCTCCATCATTTGCCAAATGATCTCGAAGTGGTCCAACTCGGGCAATTCCTGGAAGAAAGCCTTCCATCCTGCTTGCTGCAGCATCTGGGCAGGAAATGGGGAGACCTCTGTGATCTAGGGCGCCACCTCCGGGGTCCCAGGGGTTTGCCAAATAATGACCTCAAAGGAGGGGACAGCCCCATCCCAGCCCCCTGGCCTTAGTGATTAGTAAGGGGAGCGAGGGAAGTGGGGACCTGATAAAACTCCCAGGACTGGCGATGGAACTCCGGGGAGTCGTCCTGGCCCAGGATCACCAGGATGGGCAGGTTTGGAACCACAATCTTGGGTCCCTCCTCCTCCAGGCGTAGCTGCGGGCTGTTCCTGAGAGCATCCTTCCTTCAGGTAGAATGGGCCATGGGCAGTCACGTGGGTGAGGCAGCCTCACCCCCGGGAAGCCTGTGCTACCCCGCATGGCTGAGGTGGGAGGGTACTCACAGGGTCAAGGAGAGAAGGTCGTTGTTAGATGTGTGTATGATGGGCTCCAGGTCATAAATTCCACTCACCAGGAACAGGCCTGGAAGGAAGAACCATCCCACTGTCCCCAAGCTAGGAGCCAGGGCCGCCAGCCAGACTGGCTGAGACAGGATGGGAAGGGCCAGCCCAGGACTCAGAGGAGAACCCCAAAGTGCAGACACTGCCGACCCACCCCAGGATAGTGGTGGTCTCTGGTGGCTGGTATCCACCCTGAGACTTGTGGGAGTAGAGTTCTGCCCCCCCAAACCTTGCAAGTTGGGGGTAAGGCGCTGTTTGGTCCAATCCACTAGGAGCATCATGGATATCAGGTGGGCCCCGGCTGAGTGTCCACACAGGTAGAGCCCCCTGGGGCAGAGTTCAAAGCCATGGGTCAGTATGGGGTGCCTAAGGGGGTTGGGTTTCACCATTCCCCCACCTGCCTGATCCTGCAGATGAAAAGTGTGGACATGGGACCAGAGTGACAAGACAATGGGGAGGGCAAATATTTGCCTTGTACACATCTGGCCTGGTACAGTCCTGGGCATCCCACATGGTCCCTGATCCTGCCAGGAATGATTCCTGAGTGCAGAGCCAGGAGGAACTCCTGAATAACCCAAATATGGCCAAGAGAGGAAACAAAGCAGGAAGGGAGGGAGGGAGGGGAAGAAGAAAGGGAGGAAGGAAGAAAGGAAGGAAGGAAGGGAGGGAAGGGAAGGAAGAAAAGGAAGGAGGGAAAGAAGGGAGTGAAGGAAGAAAGAAAAGAAGGAAGGAGGGAAAGAAGGAAAGGGGGCTGGAGCAATAGCACATGGGTAGAGCATTTGTCTTGCATGTAGCTTACCCGGGTTCAGTCCCTGGCATCTCATGGGGACCCCTGAGCCTGCCAGGAGTGATTTTTGAGGGCAAAGCCAGGAGGAACCTGAAAGCCGCTGAGTGTGGCTCAAAAAAAAAAAAAAAAAAAGGGAGGAAGGAAGAAGGAAGGACAGAGTAGACACAGATTGTGCAAGGTCAGAGACACCCACTTGTTGTCTGGAAACCGCTGCTGGAGAAAAATGAGGCTCTGGGTCACCTGCTCCACCATCAGGTCTAGGGTCCCTGGAGAGAGGGGCACGGGGGTCAGGGTGCAGAGAGCGAGTTTGGGTTTGCAGAAGTCAGGGTTAAGGTCTTAGAGGTCTGTGTCCAAGTCAGGCCACATATGTGGGTGCAAGGGTTGGGGTGAGTAGAGAATGGGTGCAGGTGGGGCCCCTCAGCACCTGCCCCAGGCCCCTCCTTACCCCTGGGAGCAATGTTGTAGTCCATGATAACCACAGTCACTCCTCGAGCAGTCAGCGGTTTGACCATGAAGGCAGACTCGTCCTTACTATGGGAGATAAAGGGTTCAGGGGTCCAGCACACCCTCACCCAGCACTGGCACCCCCACCATGGCCCTGCAGCCATAGGGGACTTGGTCTAGCTCTGGTTGGGGTCCTTGGGGAGCTCTTCTTCCTCTGGGGGGTGCTGATGAAGAAACAAGGGGTCGGAGAGCAGAGTGAGCAGGGCTTGGCCAAGGTAAGGGGCGTGCCCAGTGAAAAAAGGACCCCAAAGGGCCCATCCGGATGTGCTTGGGTGAAGTCCTTGAGCAGCCCAGGACCCCTCTGCTAAGTTTGGGATGAAATATGGCCATATCTTCAACTTCCTCTTTCTTTCTTCCCCAAGTCATAACACCTTGGGTCCCCAAACCAGGAGGGCTGACTCTGCTTTCCCTGGCATAAGATAAGTGAACATGCGCTTCTAAACAGTGGCCTCAGAATGCACCCCCAAAGTCACACTGGCCCCTGACTCCAGCTCCTGTGAATGGGAACAGGATCTGCAATTGTCACTGAGACAGATGAGGGGTCGAAGCAATGGCACAGCTGGGAGAGCTTTTGCCTTGCATGAGGCTGACTAGGTTTGATCCCTGGCATCCCTGCCAGGAGTGATTCCTGAGCACAGAGCCAGGAGTAACACGAGTGCTGCCATGTGGACAAAAAAAAACCCCAAAGAAACCAAAAACAAAACAAGGGACCTGGAGTGGTGGCGCAAGCAGTAGGGCACTTGCCTTGCACACGCAAGGGAGGGAAGGGAAATTCCGAGTCCAGGCCTACAGAGTGGAGACAGTGGAAATGAGCCTGACTGGACCTGTTCCCCCAGCCTGGTAGTCACAAGAGGCCCCCAGCTTCTCTCTGGAACCTTCCATGGGGGCGGAGCTGCAAACACTGAGACTAGAGCCCCTGGCTTCCCCTTTGGAATCACACACACACACACACACACACACACACACACACACACACACACACACACACTGCGCGCACTCGCACGACTGGGATGAGGACAAGTTCCAGTGGTCTCAATAGCTCCAGTCCTGCTCACCTTACGCTCTGCCAGTATCCCCCATGACAGAACACGAACACAGGACAGGCTGCAAGACAGAAGTGGAGTGCATGGCCAAGCTTGCAGGGAGCTGCTGGCGCCATGGGGAAGGCAGTCCACATGCTGATTGGGGGGACTCACCCCTACAGTCCTCTTTGGGAAAGTAGATGTCCAGCTTCGCGCGGTCCCCCGACCCATAGGTGACATTCAGCTCATTCCTCTGCGTGGCCTGAGCCTCCTTGGTGGCTGTGGCACAAATGATGAGGTGGGGTTAGAGTGATAGCACAGCAGGTAAGGCATTTGCCTTGTATGCGGTTGACCTGGTTTCAACTCTTGGCATCCCATCCAAAGGTCCTTAGAGCTTGTCAGGAGATTCCTGAGCATAGAACCAGGAGGAACCCCCGAGTGCCAATGGGTGTGGCCCAAAACCCCCCAAAAATGGGGGGGGGAAGGAGCCAAGTATTGCTCAGAGCACCCAGGGACCTGTTGTTACCCTGTCAATGATTTTCAGTCATCCAGGCCACTGGCTCCATGCTGGGGATCCTTGGATTCTCCCGTTGGTGTTTGGGGTCTCCAGGATCACACCCAGGGGTGCTCAGGAAATTCCAGTATATTGGGGAGTCTGGGAAAAACTTGTGATGCTAGAGTTCAAACAAGGGGAACACACGCAGGATATCACCTTTGGAATTTGGGCTCCCGCGCTGTGGGAGTAATTGGTTTTCTTTTTTTTTTTTTTTTTTTCTGGTTTTTGGGCCACACCCTGCGGTGCTCAGGGGTTACTCCTGGCTGTCTGCTCAAAAATAGCTCCTGGCAGGCACAGGGGACCATATGGGACACCGGATTTGAACCAACCACCTTTGGTCCTGGATCGGCTGCTTGCAAGGCAAACTCTGCTGTGCTATCTCTTGGGGCCTGAGTAATTGGTTTTCATTCTATTCAGATAATTCTTTTTTTTTTTTTTTTTTTTTTGGTTTTTGGGCCACACCCTGTGACGCTCAGGGGTTACTCCTGGCTATGTGCTTCGAAGTCGCTCCTGGCTTGGGGGACCATATGGGACGCCGGGGGATCGAACCGCGGTCCTGTCCAAGGCTAGCGCAGGTAAGGCAGGCACCTTACCTCTTGCGCCACCCAGATAATTCTTTTTGTTTTGTTTTTGGACCTCGCCCAGTAGTGCTCATGGTTTACGCCCCTTTTTGTTTGTTTGTTTTTGGGTCACACCTAGAAACACTCAGGAATTACTCCTGGCTCTGTGCTCAGAAATCTCACCTGACAGGCTTGGGGAACCATATGGATGACAGGAGTCGAACCCAGGTCCACCCTGGGCCAGCCACATGCAAGGCAAAGGTCCTACCACTGTGCTATCACTCCGGCCCCAGGATAATTCTTTGCTGATGCTTGTCACTCCAGTACCTCTGGATTGGTCCCCTACCCTAGGGAGCCAAGTGTTCTCCACCCTAGGGGGTGCTTTTTCTCTTCCCAATAAAGACCTCGGATCTCAGAGAGAAACTTTTCCATTTTTTTTTTTTTTTCACAGCTAGTCTATCTGCCTGCTGTTATCTCTTGTTCCTGAGCAGAAGGCTTGTGGTGGAGTTTTCCTGAATCTGTTTTATTCTCTTCAGTCTGTGTGGATCATTTTCTGTGACTGCGTTGGCTCCAGACTCACGCTCCCTGATCCCCCGGGATTGGGGCATGAGGCTTCCACTTCACCACCCGCAGTGATTAGGGCCTGCTCCTGGCTCTGTGATCAGAGGAGCACATGTGGAGCCAGAGAGTTCTTCCCCTTCTTCTCCAAGCCAGGCTTGGGTGGATGCAAGGCAAGCTGTCCTGGCTGTGTAAACAGGCTCTGAGGGTGGGGAAGGGCTGGAGTTCAGACTTTGCCTGCTGGTGACCCCACCGCAGGGTGCGTGGAGCACTGTGGGACGACCCCACAGTTCCAACAGTGTCGCCCAAAAAGTCATTCTAAAGAGCAGAAAATCAGCAGAGGGCAAGAGCTGTAGTACAGTGGATTTTATTTCTGGCAATACCTGAGCACTACCATGACCCAAAACTGGAAGGAAGGAAGGGAGGGAGGGAGGGAGGGAGAAGAGAAAGAAAGAAAAAGAAAGAAAGGGGTCGGGCGGTGGCGCTGGAGGTAAGGTGCCTACCTTGCCTGCGCTAGCCTAGGACTGACCGCGGTTCGATCCCCCGGTGTCCCATATGGTCCCCCAAGCCAGGAGCGACTTCTGAGCGCATAGCCAGGAGTAACCCCTGAGCGTCACCGGGTGTGGCCCAAAAACCAAAAAAAAAGAAAAAAAAGAAAGAAAGAAGGAAGGAAGAAAGAGAAAGAAAGAAGAGAGAAAGAATCAAAGGGGCCTGGAGAGATAGCACAGCGGCGTTTGCCTTGCAAGCAGCCGATCCAGGACCAAAGGTGGTTGGTTCGAATCCCGGTGTCCCATAGGGTCCCCCGTGCCTGCCAGGAGCTATTTCTGAGCAGACAGCCAGGAGTAACCCCTGAGCAACGCCGGGTGTGGCCCAAAAACCAAAAAAGAAAGAAAGAAAGAAAGAATCAAAGAAAGAAAGAAGGAAGGACGGAAGGAGGGAGGGAGGGAGGGAGGGAGGGAGGGAGGGAGGGAGGGAGGGAGGGAGGGAGGAAGGAAGGAAGGAAGGAAGGAAGGAAGAAGAGAAAGAAAGAAAGAAAGAAAGAAAGAAAGAAAGAAAGAAAGAAAGAAAGAAAGAAAGAAAGAAAGAAAGAAAGAAAGAAAGAAAGAAAGAAAGAAAGAAAGAAAGAAAGAAAAGAAGAAATAAAGAAAAGAAAGGGGGCCGGGTGGTGGCGCTAAAGGTAAGGTGCCTGCCTTGCCTGCGCTAGCCTTGGACGGACCGAGGTTCGATCCCCCGGTGTCCCATATGGTCCCCCAAGCCAGGAGCAACTTCTGAGCACATAGCCAGGAGTAACCCCTGAGCGTCAAATGGGTGTGGCCCAAAAACCAAAAAAAAAAAGAAAAAGAAAGGTCCGGCCCTCACTGCAGGCAGAGTAAGAAAGGCAAGCAGGAGGCATGGAGTGGCCAGTCTCAATTCTGGGAATCTGGTAGCTTTAGTTCTTCAGGTGGAATCAAGTGCGACATGGGAAAGAAAACCAAGCGAACAGCTGACAGTTCTTCAAAAGATGAGGAGGAGTAACGTCCTGGAGAAGGTGCTAGACAGACGTGTAGTTAAAGGACAAGTGGAATATATACTCGCACAATACCTGGGAGCCTCAGAAAAACCTGGATTATTCTGAGCTAATTTCTAAGTTTATAAAAAAGTATAAGAAGATGAAGGAGGGCCAGAGAGATAGCATAAAGGCAGGGCATTTGCCTTGCCTGCTAAAGGACGGTGGTTCGAATCCCAGTATCCCATATGGTTCCCTGAGTCTGCCAGAAGCAATTTCTGAGTGTAGAGCCAAGAGTAATTCCTGAGCGCTGCTGGGTGTGACCCAAACCCCCCCCTCAAAAAAAAAAAAAAGATGAAGGAGGGAGAAATTAAGAAACCCAGGGAGAAGTCAGACACTAATAAGCGGAAATCTAACTTCTCTCTCTTTTTTATTTTTTTTTGGGGGGGTCACATCCGGCAGCGCTCAGGAGTTACTCCTGGCTCTATTCTCAGAAATCGCTCCTGACAGGCTTGGGGGACCATATGGGATGCTGGGATTCGAACCACCGACCTTCTGCATGAAAGGCAAACGCCTTATCTCCATGCTATCTCTCCGGCCTGGAAATCTAATTTCTCTAACAGTGCTGATGATATCAAATCCAAAAAAAAAAGAGAGCAAAGCAATGATATTACAAGGGACTTTGAGAGAAGACTGGAACCAGAAAGGATCATTGGGGCAACAGATTCCTGTGGCGATTTAAAGTTTTTAATGAAATGGAAAGACACAGATGAAGCTGACCTGGTTTTGGCAAAAGAAGCAAATGTAAAATGTCCACAGATTGGGATAGCATTTTGTGGAGAGAGACTGACGTGGCATGCGTACCCTGAAGATGCGGAAAACAGAGAAAGTAGCAGCGAAGAGCTAAAGTAGGGGGAGGAGCACTGTCATTTTTCTTTGTGCAGAGTACATTTCTGCCTCCTCTCCCTCTTCCCCACCCCCTTCTATCGATAACATATCCATAACAATGTTCTTATCACTGTGTTCCCTGGGAGAAATGTTTGTATTGGTTCTCTTGTAACATAACTGATTCATGATATGTGTCTCTCTGTGAAGACCAGGCATTTACATATATGTATGTAATTATATGTATATAATTCCCATGGTTTTTTTCCTTTACCCTGATCTCTCCCTTCTACTCCCCTGTAACCTCTAACTTTTTACTTATTTTGAGTTTTGATCTTTTCAGGTTTGGTCCCTTTTTAGTTTGGGAAATTTTGTTACAATGATGATGAATTTGGCTTCTGACACTGGTGTTTTGAACATGTTGATGACCTGCTGGCCTTTGTTTAGAGCAGGGGTCTCAAACTCAATTTACATGGGGGCTGTAGGAGGCAAAGTGGGGGTGATCCTTGAGTGCAAAGTCAGTAGTAAGCCTTGAACATTGGGCGTGTGACCCAAACAACTAAAACAAAACAAAACAAAATACAATTCCTCTAGGAATGTTGTACGGAGGGCCGCAAACGGCCTGCTGCCTGCGAGTTTGAGACCCCTGGTTTAGAGGTTGTTGGATGGAAAAGATGCTTCCTTTCATTTTAAAAAGCCAATGGCAACTACCTATTGGGGCCTCCCCCAGCCTCAGTCTGCTTTCCCCCTGGAAGATGCGAGGTCCTAGAGTCTCTTCTAGAGTCCTGTTTATCCTCGACTGTCCTGTCAGAGTAGCTCCAGCCTTCAGAGGGTTTAAAATGTTGTGCCGAGGTTGGTCAGGGCACACCTTTGTCACTCCAAGGCTGCTCCTGGCCTTGTTTCATTAGCAGTCCCTGATTCCACATTTGCAAGATGGTGCAGTCTGCCAGAAAAGGACAAAGATTGCTGACTGTGTCAGCTATAAGTACGTAAGGCTAATATGAGGTAGGGTACGCTTGTCTTTTTTTTTTTTTTTTTTTTTTTTTTGGTTTTTGGGCCACACCTGGTGACGCTCAGGGGTTACTCCTGGCTATGCGCTCAGAAGTTGCTCCTGGCTTGGGGGACCATATGGGACACCAGGGGATCGAACCGCGGTCCGTCCAAGGCTAGCGCAGGCAAGGCAGGCACCTTACCTTTAGCGCCACCACCCGGCCCCCTCGCTTGTCTTTATCATCACATGTGGTATATATGTGTTATTTCCTTCAATCCCTCATATTTGGACTCTGTGTAGGTGTGAGTGACTGCCTGGTGCTTGCTGTGCTAAGGTGGTAGGCCCCCTCCACTCCTGCCAACTTCCGTGGCCTCCCAAAGCATTCCTGTTATCAAAGAGGCTTCAGGCATGACACTCTTCTTAGTGGACCTGTTTCCCTACATGCCATTCCGTTCAGTGGGGAACTATTGGCCACAACATCAGTTTTAAATATTCAAAACAGGGCCCGGAGAGATAGCACAGTGGTGTTTGCCTTGCAAGCAGCCGATCCAGGACCAAAGGTGGTTGGTTCAAATCCCGGTGTCCCATAGGGTTCCCCGTGCCTGCCAGGAGCTATTTCTGAGCAGATGGCCAGGAGTAACCCCTGAGCTCCGCCAGGTGTGACCCAAAAAACAAAAACAAACAAACAAAAAAAAATTCAAAACATTTCTCCTCACGTGTTCCTTGTCTATTGACTCCTGGATTTGCCACCAAGAATCTTCATAGTATTAGCACTCTTCCTTTTTTTTTTTCTACTTTCAAACTCTTAGTTTTTTTTTTTTGTTTGTTTGTTTGTTTGTTTTTGGCCACATCCGTTTGATGCTCAGGGGTTACTCCTGGCTATGAGCTCAGAAATCGCTCCTGGCTTGGGGGGACCGTATGGGACGCCGGGGGATCGAACCGCGGTCCGTCCTATGCTAGCGCTTGCAAGACAGACACCTTACCTCTAGTGCCACCTCTCCGGCCCCTTAGTTATGTATTTATAAGAAAAAATTGTGTGGGGACAGAGACATAGCATGGAAAGTAAGGTGTTTGCCTTGCATGCAGAAGGACGGTGGTTTGAATCCCAGCATCCTATTTGGTTCTCCAGAGCCTGCAAGGAATGATTTCTGAGCGTAGAGCCAGGAGTAACCCCTGAGCACTGCTGGGTTTGACCCAAAAAACAAACAAACAAACAAACAAAAAACAAAAAAAGTAAGGAAGGAAGAAAGGAAAGAAGGAAGAAGACAGCATAGGCGATAGGTACTTGTCTTGTATGTGGCCGACCCTGGTTTGATTCCCTATGGTTCCCAAAAATAGTCAAAGACACCTCTGCGCAAGAGCCAGGACTAGCCCTGGAACACCACTAGGAGTGGCCCAGCTCTTGCCTCCCATGTAAAGAAATAACTGTGATGGCTAGAGAAAGGCTCAAAGGTCCTTGCCCAGTTCTTCACACCACGGCCACCGCATGGGCTCCTTGGCACTGCCAGAGCAGCCCCTGAGCATCGCTAGAAAAGAAGGAATTGTTTTGGAAGTTCTTTGCACTATTTAGAACAGGACTGTGGAGTCCTACAGGAGAGGGTGAAGGAAACCACATAAATGCACAGAGTGCCTGTGGCTGGGATCACAGAGAACTTTATTTTTCAAGACCTTTCCAGTCTCCAAAGTTTATTTGATTTTTATTTCTGGGCCACACCCAGCAGTGCCCAGGGGTTCTTCCTGGCTCTGTGCTCAGAAATCACTCCTGGCAGGTTTGGGCGACCCTAAGGGATGCCAAGGATCAAACCTGAGTTGGCTGCATGTAAGGCAAATTGTCCTACTGGCTGTTCTGCTATAGTTCTGTCCCCCAAGTTCTTCTTTTTTTTTTTTTTCCCCTTTGGGAGGGCCACACCTAGCAGTGCCCAGGGGTTCCTCCTGGCTCTGTGTTCAGAAATCACTCCTGGCAGACTCAGGGGACCATATGGGATGCTGAGAATCAAACCCGGGTCTGTCTCCAGGGTCAGCTGTGTGCAAGGCAAATGTTCTACTGCTGTGCTATCTCTCAGGGGCCCCATCCTCCAAGTTCATTTTTGGGGGGTGTCCACACCTGGCGGTGCTCAGGGGTTACTCCTGGCTCTAGGCTCAGAAATTGCTCCTGGCAGGCTCAGGGGACCATATGGGATGCCGGGATTCAAACCACCGTCCTTCTGCATGCAAGGCAAACGCCCTACCTCCATGCTATCTCTCCGCCGCCTCCGAGTTCATTTTGTAATGAGAGAACAAAAGTTTCCATAAATAGTCGTGCAGGCCAGAGCAGGTGACTTGGGTTTCTGATGGAAGCTCTGGAGAACGTGCGGTTTGCTGCTCTTCCAACAGCCCCTCATGGAAAGGGGGGTGAGAGGTGTTGCTCTGCGCACAACCACTTGGGGAGATCTATCCCCAGCACTACATACACTCCCTGAGCACTAACCAAGAGTGACCCCTGAGTACAAGGCAAGGAGGAGCCCATGAGCACATTGGGGATAGCCCCAAAATGGGAAAAAAGGAAAAGAAAGAAATGAAGGAAAAAAGGGAAGGAGGGAGAAAGGGAGGAAGAGAGGAAGAAAGGAATGAAGGAATGAGGAATGGAGGGAAGGATAAGGGTTGGAGGGAGGAGGGAAGAAAGAAAGGAGGAAGAAGAGAGAAAGGGAGAAAAGAGGGAAGAAGGGAAGGGGGGAGGAAGGAAGGGGAGAGGAAGAAGGAAAGGAGAGAAGGGAGGGAGGGGCGAGGCAAGCTCTAGAATTTGCAGGAGTGAGGAGCTCTGTATAAGATGAGAAAATTAAGGACTTTCAAAGGAAAGTTTTCAAAGGAAAACTCCGAAAAGGCCAATAAGCCACAGTCACGTCCAAGCAGCCCCAGGTGGGAAGAGCCCAAAGAGCCAACAACAGGTGAAGGAAACAGCGAACTATCAGCTCCACAGGAACACACCTGCCCCTTGGGTTACCCTCAGAGGTGCTGAGGGGAAGAAGTGGGCGCAGGAGTCTCCTCGGATCCATTACACGTGCCCACAGAGGGACAAACACGCACAGGGGCCAGAGCTGGAGGACAGGGAGGAGGGCGGTGGCCTGACACGTGGCCAATCCGTGTTCGATCCTTGGCATCTCATACTGTCTCCCAAGCCCACCTGGAGTGATCCCTGAGCTCAGAGCCAGGTGTGACCCCCAAATAAAAACAAAAAGTGGGAAATCCTTGAGGCAGAAAGCAAGAGATCGGGGGCCAGAGAGCAGCCTGGAGAGGGTTTGCATCTGGGGCAGGGAAAGTGTCTTGCAATTGCATCTTGCATGCAGCCGCAGTAACTGGAACATATCAAATGCAATTAACTAGAGCTTGAAAACAGCAAACCTTAAGATTTTTTATCATAATCAAACAAAGCAGGGCTTTCTGCTTTGTGTGCCTTTCTTTCTTCTGGGGAGAGGGTGGGAAAAAGCCAAAGCCCGCTGCGGGCAAAGGCCACTGGCACCTGGACCGATCAGGCCAGACAAAACATTCACTGGACATGGTCAGTGGTAGGCTCGGCCCATCTCTGCCTTGATTGGTCCTTCGAGGGGCGTGTCCCAGCCAGGGACTTGGATTGGCTCCTGGGCTCAGGTTTAGGGGTGGGGTTATTGAGAGCCCCCAGGCTTGGCCCCTGGGTGGAGAAGGGGTAAAGGTGACATAGTCTTTAGTGAGCATGTTTCTGGCTGCACTTTAATGCTTATCTTAAGGATGAATACAAATAAAAAATCAAAATTAACAAACAGGTCAAATAGGAGATTTGTAGCCGGAAAGAGAGCAGGTGTTTGCCTTGCAAGCAGCCCATCCAGGACCTAAGGTGGTTGGTTCGAATCCCGGAGTTCCATATGGTCCCCCGTGCCTGCCAGGAGCTATTTCTGAGCAGA